>NC_052623.1:59506933-59809963 GCF_016161935.1 Mauremys reevesii | reverse complement strand
AAATAAGGAATGCAAGAGTTCTAAGAGTTTGTGTTGATACTGGAATGATACAGAAAATTACATTTCACATTCTGCAATACTAACATCTGAATCCTAAACAACCAGATAGCCCTTACATACTATAACTAGGACTGGCAGAACTGCCTATTATTGAGGTTGCCCAACATTTTCCATGATAAGACACTGTTTTCAGTTGCTTATAATTTGCCAAACTGTTTGGGCTAAAGTTTTAAATACCCAGTGTCTACCTCAAGCTGATTTTTTTTTCTGGAAACCAAATGTACTGTTGCACAGACAATTATGTCATTTCCTAACTTTTGAGTGCTTGACTTTGCAACATTAATGTTCTTTTAATGCAGTGTGTGGGTGGGTGTGTGAGAGAGAGAGAAAAATATCTGTGACACACGCACTGAACACCGTGGAAAGGGAACGTTTCAAATCCCTTAAAAGATGCACAACTAGTGAACAACTTGGCTGCAACAAACAGTTCGGTGGTGCCAGGCTGCCCGGGGGGGGGGCGGCAAGTGGGGCAATTTGCCCCAGGGGCCCCGCGAGCTCTGGCCCGGTGGCGGGCCGAGTCTTCGGCAGCATTTCGACAGTGGGGAGCCTTTTAGTGCTGCCGAAGATGCGGAGTGACTGAAGGGCCCCCCGCCACCGAAATGCCGCCGAAGACCCAGACCGCAGCTCCTCCGCTTTGCCCCAGGCCCCCTGAATCCTCTGGGCAGCCCTGGGTGGTGCACCATGGAGTGTTGAACATTCAACAGTTTTTGCACAATTATCCTCTCCTGATCAGGTAACTCATACATCAGCTAAATAAGTGTACAAAAACAAGATGATGCATGTCAAATCTGAAAATGGTTGGCTTAAGCAGTTCTTTACCACTCAAACAGGAATAGTGTTGGTTTTGCTCCCACATCGCTATTCTAAAGGACCACAATTTTTTGGCTGCAGATATACAGCAAGTGCATAAGGTATAATTAGCATTGCACAAGAGATTTTGAGAGTAGCAGTATGCTACTTTCTGTAGTGAGAGACTACCTTTTCCACATACCCACAAGCTGGCACATACCTAGTTGATCTTTTGGTCTTTCCGCTGCAAAAAATGTCCGACTCAGTTCATAGCCTCCAAAGAAGAAGAAATAACCTGGGACTTCCCGAAGTAAAGTGCTTGACAGACCATGGTAGAACCCGAGTGGGCCATCCTTTTGAATAACACTTTTCACTACTGACCAAACTGTACTGATAAAGGGGTTGAAACAATTAACAATACTTAGCACTTTACACACATTGATCTGCAACATTCTATGAGTAAGTACCTTAAACATAACCTCCATTTTACAGATGGGGAAATAGAAGCCAAATAATGAATCAATTGCAAGGCAAGAATTAGAACTGAGGAATTCCTGGCTCCAATCATTAGTTTTTCCCAGATGTCAGACAGGAGCAGGGATAGCAATTAAGGGTATGTCTTGGCTACAGGGTTAACCCAGGTGATTGGCACTCAAGTGTGAGCAGCCACACTACACGGCCCTACCCTGGTTCTGGCAGTTCTGGCTGCACTCTGTGGGGCTAGTATTTCTGGGGACATATCCAATGGTTCTTTGTGCTGCAGTAATGTAAAGCTGCTCTGATTCTTTCCCAGTGAATTGTGGGAGAACTTGTCTGTCCCCCTGAGCACTACACACAGAATTGCGGAAATGGAGTGGAGGACTACTGCCACTCAAGTGATTTAGCACATATCCACATTGCAAAGCAAGCAGGTTACTAGCCTGAGTGAAAGCCTCACTTGGGTTTTAGCCTACAGCCCCAGATGAACCAGCTAGAAAACATCACTAAACTCAGGTCAGGGGACTGTTTGTGTGGACAGGGGCAGGGAAGGAGGTAGGGGAGTTGAGGGAAACACTTGAGTAACAGCCTGCGTTAACGCTGCAGTGAAGACATACCCTAAGTTAGTATTCCCCAGGAATGTATTTTGACAATCAGTAGCACACCCTTGGTGCAACTAATAGCACAGTACAAGCTAGACCTTAAGTGTGCTAGGATGGACTTTTGAAATAGGCATAACATCAACCGATTTCAGTGGTATTGAGCAAGTTACATACTTACTTGTGTCCTTGTATTATCTTCCCAGATAACTGCATTTCATGCATGGTCTGCAACCGACATTTCACCAGCTCTGTGGGACACAGGACCAAGGCAGCAAATGCAGAAGCAAAGGAGCCTGCAGCTGCATTCTGCAGATCACTGTAACAAAGAAACTACAGATGATACTTGGGCTCTGCTCTTCAGTCACATTGTAGCCTGCTGCAAGAGCACCCACCTATTTCCTGAAAGCGTTATCAAATAAAGAAAAACTGAACAAGAGTGCAAAAAAGGAAAAGCAATCATTTACAAGGTGACCAACTTAACACCTAGCTCCAGCCACCTTCATATACAACTCAAATAAGTTCTTCTCCTTCAACAGCTATATAAATGTAAGTATATTATCATCTTTCCCATTTCGCTGACAAAAAAGCACAACCAATTAGATGAATCAAATAAAACCTGAAGTGAATTTTGGTAATTTCACATTCAAGACTGTATGGCTTTGTTAACCCATTGTATCACAAGGCCACAGCTTCTTTACCAGTTTATTTACCAGTGCCTTTATAAAGATACCTGGCACCAACATGTCCTTGTGATCAACCAAGGATCACACGCTCAGAGAACAGCTCCTGCTCTAATAATTGTAGCACATGCAGTGGAATGGACATGTGCAACACAGCTCAAAGAACAGTAGTCACGGAAAGGTGACTTTTTTTTTGTTTAAAATTATGTCACTACAGAGCCTCAGACTTTGGTGTCGTCAAGTGGGAGTTCTGTGGTGGAGCAAAATGAGCAGGATGATCTAAGGTACTCTTCCCTCCTTCCAGAGTTTAGATGAGTGACATAGCAAAGAAATTGGGTACAGTGTAAAGACCATGGCTGAGCTGCTCTGCTGAGCCTCTAAGGGGGTGCAGTACAGAACTCACAGACAGGGTGTGGGCATGGGGGATAGACTTATGATGGCTTTCAGCCATCTTTTATGTCCTGTCCCCCCTCCCCCATCTTGGGATGCTCCCAGAGCTAGAGAATCCCCTGGAGCAGGGGTCGGCAACCTTTCAGAACTGGTGTGCCGAGTCTCCATTAATTCACTCTAATTTAAAGTTTCACATGCCAGTAATACATTTTAACATTTTTAGAAGGTCTCTTTAAAAGTCTATAATATACAACTAAACTATTGTTGTCAAGTATCAGAGGGGTAGCCGTGTTAGTCTGGATCTGTAAAAAGCAACAAAGAATCCTGTGGCACCTTATAGACTAACAGATGTATTGGAGCATGAGCTTTCGTGGGTGAATACCCACTTTGTCAGACATGTAAAGTAAATAGGGTTTTTTAAATGTTTAAGAAGCTTCATTTAAAAATTAAATTAAAAAGCAGAGGCCCCTGGACTGGTGGCCAGGACCCAGGCAGTGTGAGTGCCACCAAAAATCAGCTCGCGTGCCGCCTTCAGCGCACGTGCCATAGGTTGCCTACCCCTGCCCTGGAGTAACACAATCCCAGATTCCCTGCGGCCTGTAAATTACAGCAGCCTCCACAGGCTGGCTGTCCCCAACATGCTCCCACACAAGGGCTTGCGATGGGATCCTCTGAAGGCAATCTTACAACTGTCTTCCACAATCCCTGCCCTGGGAGAAATCCTCCTGTCATTACAACTGTTGGTTCTGGGGCCCTTTTATGCCGCTCTGGTCCTTTTACCTGGCATGAAGGTGCTGGAGTAGGGGTTTACCACCTCTTGTTTTCTGTGCATTACTGCAAGGATTTTATTTTGATCTTTAAAAATAGCAAAATCCTCACACATTCTTTAGCAATCTGAAAGTTCCGTGTTTTCCCTGACTCCAAATCCATCTGTCTCATGATGACCAATTGTAATTTTGAAGCTATTTAAAAGGCTGGGACCTCTGTTCATTATATCTAGCTTCATCACAAATACTTTTAAACACTGTGAAAGCCAGTGTCTTCATAATTTAGGTCATCTATGGCTTTTATTAGACACTCCATGAGCCTGTTGATTGAACACAACCGGAGCCTTGGTTACTTTGTACTCTAACCAGAAATGGAAAAACATTTCATCCTAGGAAAGTGGAAGAGGGAGTATAATTTGACTATATTAATGTTGCTCTTATCGAGTGTATCTTAAATTATGTAGTAAGTGTCAGAGCGCTGCCTAAGCAGAATTTTTCTGTTTTCTAAATATGCATTGATGCAGTTTTTTCTGAATCTATGAAAAGAGCAGAAGTGCCTCATTGGGAAATTAAATGGACCATGAGATTTTTAAATATACTGAGGAGTCTTACTTCCATTTAATTTTGGCATCTGTTTAAGAAACTAGGCTGTGAAAAGTAAGTGCTTCCATTAGGGCTAGTACTGAGCATTAACAACATGCTACAAAAATGTCTTTAAAACCAACAGTGCTAGATTCAAGTGTATTTATCATTTCATTTATTGTTAAGCTGGGAGTATATGGCAGAATTGAGAATTATTTAAGGAAGCAAGTTCACTGCAAAAGTAAACAGTTTTGGCTCAAAATTCACTTCAATGAGAGATTTTTTCCAGCTTTGGAGTATAGTGACTTAACCCCTAGTATCTTGCTTTGGATCCCACAGTCAACCTATAGAATGAAAGGCTTCCAATTTTATCAGGGAATTTTAAATTTTAGCTTCCCTTGTAACGCTGTGCGATGAGAGTCTCTAATTACATGCTCTTCCGCCCCCCCCCCCCCGGCTTCCTGCCTCATTCAATGCACAGAATCACCCTGTTCTGGAGATGACTCCGGGCTGTCAAGTGAAGGAGGCTGTTTGATGTAGGGCCCCTACTTCATTTGCTGCAGAAGTAGGAAGGTGTGTGGTTAAGGAGCCAGGAGATTGCAAGAAGAGAAGGGATGGTCTCATGGTTAAGGCAGTTCAATACGACTCTGGAGAACTGGCTTCTATCCTTGGCTTTGTCACGGAGTTTGTATGTGTGATGCTGGGCAAGACACTTAAGTGGTCACTAGCTGTGTGTTCCTCATTTTCTCAGTCTGACCCAAGACCCGGGGGTCTGATTTCCAGAAGTGCTGAGCACTCTCAGCTGCAACCGAGGTCAAGAGGAGCTGAGCTCTGATTATTATAATGCTAGATACTTTGAAAAAAATCACATCATAGGTGATTCAAATTGGGCACCCAAAACTAGATTATATTTTTGACCATATCTCTGTGCCTCAGCTACCCACCAGTGACATGAGGATAATACTATCCTCTTGCCCCACAGGGTGTTGTGAAGATTAAACAAACAGTATGTGAGTGCTTCAACAACATTTTGGGTAGAGGACAATAGGAATGTCCGTGAGAACCTTCTGTCTTCAGAGCAGAGTTTGAGTAGATGCAATAAATAAGGCAGGGGGCCATAGATTGAACAGTGAGGATAAAACAAAATAATGAATAGCTGCTCATTCTGTGAGCATCATGCTTCCTGTGCACTGAATGAGGCAGGCATCCGGGGCTGGGACATATGTAATCATGTAATTAAAGACTGTCTCTCAGCTTTATGGTTCACAGGACCCAAATTAAATCTGCACAAGCAACTTAAATTTAGCAATTCCTAATTTTTGCATGATTGACTTTATTTAAATATGCAGTGTGGCTTTTACTATGGAAACCATAACTCAGTTGTCTGACTCAGGATATCTTTTCAAGAGTGAAGTTACACATTAGCAACAAAGAATCCTGTGGCACCTTATAGACTAACAGACGTTTTGCAGCATGAGCTTTCGTAGGTGAATACCCACTTCTTCGGATGCAAGAAGTGGGTATTCACCCACGAAAGCTCATGCTGCAAAACGTCTGTTAGTCTATAAGGTGCCACAGGATTCTTTGTTGCTTTTACAGATCCAGACTAACACGGCTACCCCTCTGATACGTTACACATTAGGGTTTTTATGTCTCCTGCAAGGAAAAGGTGATTTAATAGTCATAGCAGAAGAGTGAGAATCAGCAGATCTTTCTAGTGTTGGCTCTGCCAAAGACTTCCTTCAGCAAGGAACTAGTAACTTCATCTCAGTTTTGTTATCTCAGAACAGGGACAATGCCTACCTCACACAGATGTTGCAAAGCTTAACGCATTAGTGTTTGGAAAGTGATCTGAGATCTTCAAAAGGGATCTGCTACAAGTCTGAAATAATGCAAAGTTATGCGTTGTATCACTGTCAATAGCGAGGGCTAGCACAGCTCTAGCTATATTGAGGAAAAAAATACCAAATGCAGAGAAGTCCCCCTTAGTACACCACTACCTCGATAAAACACAAATTTGGATATAACGCAGTAAAGCAGTGCTTCGGGGGGGGCGAGGCTGTGCAGTCTGGTGGATCAAAGTAAGTTCAATATAACACAGTTTCACCTATAACGTGGTAAGATTTTTTTGGCTCCCAAGGACAGCGTTATATTGAGGTAGAGGTGTGTATTTTACTAGCTACTTACATAGGAATCAGAGGCAATGAACCCAGTGTACAGGACCTTTCAATTAATGTTTCAGGTATTGTACACGGTATATTAGGAAAGGTCAAGAAACAAATACAGTGTATTTACATACATGTGCAAACACAAGGCACATTTGGAGGAAGAGTATTTTCTGCAAGTTGTGAGTTAGCGTAGCAAACAGATGAAATTGGGAGCATGTGTGTAACTTTCAGTCTGCAGTTGATCATTCTTTAGTTTAAATCAAATACCGTATTTTCCGGCGTATAAGGTGACTGGGCGTATAAGACGACCCCCTAATTTTACAGTTAAAACATAGGTTTTGGCCTATACTCGCCGTATAAGACGACCCCCCCTTCCGAGGGGGGGAGCCCAGAGCCTTTTAAATCCCAGCCGCGGCCGGGAATCAGAGGGCTCTGGGCTGCCCGCTGCGGCGGGGAGCCCAGAGCCTTTTAAATCCCAGCCGCGGCCGGGAGTCAGAGGGCTCTGGGCTGCCCGCTGTTTATACCCGGCGTATAAGACGACACCCGATTTTTGGGGGTTGTTCTTTAGTATAGAAAGTCATCTTATACGCCGGAAAATACGGTATATATTTTAGGATCATAATTTAGCAAACATTTATCACTGAGGGAATTTGACACCTAGGTACTTTGTTGAGGGGGAACTTAGGAATACTTAAGACTAAAAATCCTTATCCCCTTCCATTCCTAACAAACCCCAAACAGACCTCTTTGGCACATGTACTTTCAACTGGAAAAACATTTTTCTTCTTGTTGCTGTGATATCCACATAACCATGTATCACAAAGCTAAATGGTGCTAATCTAGCCACACAGGCTAGATAAGCCCCATAAATTAAAGTGCATCTGTGTGTAAAAAACTACTTTTAAAAATTAACTTAAATTAGAAGCAGAGAAGTTTATTTTGGGAAACTCAGACCACTAAATACCCATGTAGGAGGGTATATGAACCTGATCAGAGGGTAAGAAACCACAAGTTAACCTCAGTTCATTACTCTTCATATTTCCCTCTTCAGTCCAAGAGGGAATGAGTGATTGACTGCTGGAACACTAAAGCGGACAGCCTCTTGAATTGTACGTCCGGGGGCCAAGTAAACTTGGTTGATGGCCCTCAAGTCTGGAAATTCAATCCCTTCACATTGGTCCAACAGAAGATTTGCTCATCTGCAAGGCATGCCACAAGGCCTCTGTTTAACCAGGCTTTTTCCAAGAGGCTGTCTAATTGAGTTTGTTTGGCAAGGCAGAGGTGTGCATTATTTGGATTACATTAGTTAACGCCATCTTTAATAATGTATTATGATTGGGCTGTAAATGCAACTAGATAAGAGTAATAGGGGCATTTTCTAAATGTGAAAAAAAGCAAAATTCAAGGAGATGTCAGGCTGGTGAGAGTTTGAACCTTGTACCATTTTTTGGTATCACTGTACTGCTCAGTACTAAAATCTCACTCTTTAGTGGTTGTGGCTGGGTTTTTTTGAGGAGTAAAGTTAATAGTACCATTCTGTATTTAGTACAACACTCCTGGAAATAAAAGCTGATTGATAAATGCACTTTGTTGGAGGCACTTGGCTTTGGTATCATTATGTGCTCTAGTCACTTGCCCCATCAGATATTACATATTCATCTGTTCTCCAATTAACCCATAATTTCTTCATAGTTAGTGAGCTCTCTTTAGTGATTTCAAAATCCAATCTGACTAGTTATATACTAAACTGATGCTGACTATCACCTAGAGAAAACTGACCTGGTGTTCAGAGATGAGATGAGGGGTAAGACTAGAATATTTAAATACACTATATCAGTAGGGGCTAAAAAGAAGTAAATTTCCTCCACCTTCTCATTCTGGTAATTTTAAGTATATACAGATGGAATGCGGCTAATAAAATTTGTCTTTAACTGCCTGAAGCTAAGCATGTTCTCATATCCTTCAACCAAAATTTGATCCACAAGTGTCTGGGTTCATTTCCTAAAATCTGACAGGAAAGAAAGGTACCATTTACCCACACACACACACAACACTGATTTTTCACATTTTACTTTCAAGAACTTGTAAGTATTAAAGGGGAGACAGTTTGCAGAATCATAACCAAGAGCTCCCCCTGCCTCTTTCTGATGGCAAATTAGTGAAGGTGGAACACTGAGTTACAGCGAATAAGTGAATGCTATTCAGCATAATCATTGCTCTGGAGGGAAGGATAGTTGGGACAGTGCTCAGTCGTCTCACAAACCACCCGAGCCATCATTGATATCCATCCATGGAGCAGTGTACGGACAATGAAGATGCAGCCTCTCTTAGTGATGCATGAGTTACAGCCACCAACGCTCCAGTAGTTTCAGCCCCTTTCCTTCACAAATACTACAGCATGGGATTTAAGAAAGATGCTTACGGAATTCTCTTCTCCCTCCCAAAACAATTCATGGTGTTTGAAAGAACCAACACATTTCCCACAATCTGGTTTTTTGGCAATGGACATGACCCCATATAGACCAGCCATCTGTTCTTATGAAAAATATACCACAACTGCAGAGATAAGGTCTTGTGGAATAAACTTAGCACTTGCAGTGACAAAATGGTATCCCGTATAATGGCAAAGAGACTGCACTTCATTTTAAAATATAGCACATTCATATTTACTCTTGACTGCTAGTTGTACAATATTCTGGAGATTACAATTTCTGTTACTAACCTCAGTTTTGCTTTCCTGTCTACTCCAACAACTCGCCTCACAATCTGCTGGCAAAACCCATAGCACATGAACAGGACTGAGTTTTCTGCTATGTTAGCTACAAGTGCTGGAGTGGTCCCTTTATAGAAGCCTCGCAATCCAACTTGTTTATACGTCTTCACAATACATTCAAGGAGTCCTTTATACATGCTGGGAAATGTCTGCATCTTCACCTTAGCTGTATCAAAGGGCTGGCCGGTTAGCACACACGCAGTCCCACCTGAGGAAATAGAGTATCAACATTCAACAGTCCCTTACTGATCATGTGAGAGAACATGCAACATAATGAAGAAAGCCTGTTTTGTGGGAAACAAAAATATGCAATATGCAGAGAGGGACAAATTCACCACTGGCATAATTAGGCTCAACTCAGTCAACTTTGGTGACACCCATAACATTGGCTCTTGCAACATTTTTTTAAGTTACAGAAGTACCAAATGAAAAAAGATCAATGCTTGATTTAGAACATTTAGACACTTGTTCATAAGAGAAGGCCATCAATTCTTATATTGAATAGATGGTGAAATAAGAGTTACCAGTGGAAATAACATTCTCTGTGTGTTAGGCAGTCACCTCATCAGATGAAGGATGAGCAGATCTGAATGACGTGAAGAGACTGTGCAAGAAACTAAAGAAGCTGAATGTGTGAATCCAGCACCATTAGTTGTTTGAGGCAGGGAGAAGGTACATTCTGTTTTGAAGGGGTGATTCTCATTAGTACCAACCCACACTCTGAGTGGAGCCAGTTTGTATTACACTACTGCTGCTCCTGTGTCATAGGGTGAGCCAGAGGAACTCCAATCTGAGCTCCCACACTGTTTCATTTTCCTCCCAGATCAGGTGATTGCAGGCTACACAGCTAACCAGGCTTGGAAGCAGGATATGACACTTCCTGCACTCACTAGGGGAGGGATTAACTAAGGACAGCAGAAGCTGGCTGGGGCAGATGTGGCTCGCTGTTGAGAGAGCTGGGGCAGGTGCCTGTGATGGGCTCTGCTGAAGCCCCCTCAGGCAGTCTAAGGTGAGGGTGGGGAAAGAGCAGTGAAGAGTCTGGAGAGAAACTGGGGGTGGCTCCTCACTGAGAGGGAGCCAGGAATGTTGTCTTGAAGTAGCTTGGCTGATGACTGCTGGAAGAGGCCAGGGAGAAGGCTTCCCTGGAGAGAAGTGAAAATAGGAAATGGCATTGGGAATCTAAAGCTGAGGAACTGAGTTGAGGGTGGACGGACCTGTGGACGGGGCAGGTAAACACACCGGCCTGGCCCGCCAGGGGCTTTCCATACACAAGCGGCAACCCCTGTTTGAGAAACCCTGGATTAGATGGCTAATGTGCTGAATTTGTTATTAGCAGAGCACCAGCAGCAGTGTTAGGCACTGTACATAGATATGTATTTTCCATCCCCTTTGTATAACACAACTTAATTTATTTCTCCCGATGTTTCATCCTTACCAACCATGTTTTAGGTGATATGAGAAACCGATATTTTCATTTGTGGCTAACTGGAAGAACAACTTGAGTGAACTGCTGACCTTATGTTACATTATTCAGAATACCATAATGTTTCCTCATCTTCCAAAGAGACTTTCTGAATGTTGATTAAAGAGATAACCCTTTAGATAGCTTTCTGCCCCTTTCAATTAGAGAGAGTTTCTAGGACTGAAGCATTATCTCGATCACTTTGCTTGCACATGGTGTTTGCCTTTATTGCAAAACTTTACTTGTGACTGACATTTTGAAACTCATGTGAGCATGAAAATACACATTAGATGTTCTCAAACCTACTCTTAGAAAATCATTAGTCTGAAAGAAGTTACATATTTACTTGTTGGCATTGGTTTCAGTGGAGTGATATTAACCTATCAGACGTTTGCAACACTGGGCTAGGTCAGTTAGTTCCCTCCTTCATCTCAGCATCTTTCTTCAAATGTGGAAGATGTGCCTCTTGTACAGATTTTCAATTAACAGTGCCAATATGACAAATCACCATCACTGCTAGATGACTGCTGATTGCTAAATCAGATTAATGTCTTTACACTGGTGAGGAGACTTACAAACAAGCTTGTGCTCTTAAAGTATCAGATTCTATTTTCAAAGTTTGAGAGTTTTCTCCAGTATTACCTGCTGCACCTGCCGTGAGATCGATGGCAGCTTGAATGGCGGGATTTGTCCTCATGTTTCACACTTGCTTATTGGTTGCTATGGAATAAAATCTCCAGCGACAGGTAAGGTGTCCTGATATGTATGCCTAACATGGAAAAGAAAAAACATTAAAACAACTGTTAACCTGCATATTTCAGCTAAACTACTTTCTGCAGACCACCCACTATGCCCATATAGCCACTTCTATTCATCTTCTCTTAAATCAAGAGTTCTATGGCAGAGAAAGGATGGGCCACTGGTTAGGGCCCTTGCCTGGTATTTGGAAACCCAGGTTAAATTCCCCGCTGTACCAAAGATTTTCAGCGTGACCTCGGGCACATTACCTAGTCCCTCTGTGCCTCAATTCCCCATTTTCAAATGAGAAGAATGATACCTTCCTACTTCAGAGGGATGCATTAAGATAACTGCACTAAAGATTGTGAAGAGCTCAGGTACTAGAGTGGAAGCCATATAAATACCTCAGACAGATATCAGTATCACAAAGGACAGGAATACGGAGGAAATATCTGGAAAGAGGTTTGGTTGTCTTGTGTTCCCAATACAAGTCTTTTTAATGGAAGCCGCAGATTTAATTTACAGGATGCTGCCCAATGTGGATTGTATTTGGTTTGTGTCTCGGGAAAGTGGTTGCCACAATAAATACTCTACAAGGGCAACGTTTTAAAATAAAACACCACTCATTAAAATAAATCTGCAGATCAATTCAAAGGCTATTTCATGAGGGGAAAAGATTATTTTGGGCAACAGAACCAAGTTAGAAAACTAAATATTAAAGACTTAAACTACTTTGAAATTCAGAGATCTACATCCAGGGGTAGCGATACTGCCAGCCATATATTCAGCATGGTACTTTTTAAAAATGAGATACAAGGAGAGTGAGCAGTTGTACTAGCAGAGTATTCCCTTCCTTGTGTTAATTTTTTTTTCAAATAAAGGGGAGATCTACAGAAGAATTAAAACACTCCTAATATGTACTGTATAAATATTTCATCCAAAGTGTTTTGGGGGCTAGCTGATAAAGAAATGAGGGGGGAAGCAACTCAACGTGCAGGGAGGGATAAATTTGGACAAGGAAGTGTCAGAACAGTTGTACCGCATCCTTTCTAAAGTTCTGTGATGGGCAGACATGGGTTTATAAGAAACATTTTGAAAGGTCTGTTCCTACATGCCTGTTTATTATTTTGACAGCTGACAAATTGTGTGCCGAACAGATATCTACATTTATGAAAGTGCTGATTCTTTCCATTTTAGAAGGGTCTGGCTTGTACTAGGCTGAATATAGCTGGATAAAAAAAATCAGCCATTACAAGTACATACAGTATTTCTGAATTATATTTAAAGATTTGAAAGGTATTATTCCTATTAGCATGGTTAACTAGCTACTGTTATTTCAAGATAAAAAGGCTCCAAGATTGTTGCACTTAGTTATCCTGAAATTAATGTCATTACTGTCCTCAAATCACCTTGTGATTTAGCCCTTTTATCTAGAAGAGCCAAAAAAAAATAAAAAAAAAAAAAATCAAAGAGTCTCTGAATGAAGGGAATCACTATGAAGCAGTGAGTCTCTCACTGCGGTGGAACTTGCATTATTGCTACACTGCACTAAATGTAAAGGAAACCATACCAAGCCACAAACTGAATATATGCTCATTTCCATTCCATCCTGCTGATGAGATTTATCATGAACTGGGAAAGTGAAGGCAAAACAAAGAAGAGTTTTTCAAAGAAAAGAGTTATAAGTACCCAGCCATAGCACGAAATTTAACATTATGTAATTAAATCTAAAACACCATTTATTGCAGAGGTAGTCAATAGGCAGACTGCAGGCCAAATCCAGACTACCAGACACTTTTGAACAGACCCTGAAATCTTTTTACTCCCCCCCCCCCCATTTCTCTGGAGTCTGGACCTTCGCTATACCTTGACCAAGAAATTTGAGCCCTGACTGGTTTATTGATACCATTTATAATCTTGTAGATTTCTCTTAATTTGCACTAATAAATGACTGGTGCCCTAAAAATCACCAAAAGATTCACTCATTCATACTACAAATCCAAAAAAAAAAATCTAGGTAAGATCTTCAGGAAATTAACATTTAACAATTCTGTTGCCTAGAACTGAGTGTCTTCCATCCAAGGACCTCAAAGGACTCTCCAAATACTGAATGATTAAGCCACAAGACCCCACTTCAGAGACCAGGAAGACAGGGCATGACTTTTGACCTGTCAAGGACACAGCAGGCCAATGGCCAAATTAGAATTTGAATACAAGGGCCATAAAGGTGCTATTTCTTGGCTGTGGCTCTTATTCTTCACCCCAATAAGAATGAACTTGTTTTTTTCATTGTCAGAATGCAAGCTTTGAGAAGAGAAGCAGCATAAACCTGAGGCTGTCTTACAGTTTCAATTTAGGTAGAAGAGGTTAGTTTACAGAGAGACTGTGATAACCTTTCCTGCACCACCTTAGTTTAAAAAAAAATTCAACTGATGCACATTACATGAATAAAACAAAGGGAGGAAACTACCTTCAGAGCTTGTGGTCTCAAGGGAAGGTGGGAGAATGTTAGGCTATGTCTCCATTTAAAATGCTACCCCAGGTCAGCTGTGCCACTGTAGCACTTGAGAGTAAACACTTATTACAGTGACAGGAGGAGTTCTCCTGACAGCGTTGTTAATCCACCTCCTCAAGAGGCAGTAGCTAGGTCAACAGAAGAATTCTTCCATTGACCTAGCACTGTCTACATGGGGACTTAAAAGCTTGTTTAAAAAAAAAAAAGCTGACCTACTAGTTATGTGCACATCTATCTTCCATGAATATTCTAGCCTACACCCTGAAAGCAAACTGGGTAATTGTAATCACTACTATTTACATCAGAAGCACAATTCTAAGGGCCACTCTCAAATTAGGCACTCAGACCTATACACTCAATTGAAACACCTCCAATTTCTAATGCGCACAACGATCTGCTTGCAAGTTACAGACCAAGCACTATTGGTGGAAGCCGGGCAGTTTTGAACAAGGAATTGCTTTGAGAAGCAAGCTGTTTTGTGGACAAGTTACAAACAGAAGGGGCCAAATTTGTCCAGTAAGTTATCGGCCGGCTCTAACGGGGTTTAACTGCGCCAAGTCAACTGAATCAGCTTCACTAGCACAGGTCACCGCCACGGATGCTATGGCCTGAACCGGACCGAGCTTCGCAGTCCCAGCGGGCGCCTGGCCGCGCGGCACGACCCTCGCTCCCGGGCTGGCCGCTCCGGAGAGAGGCCGCAAAGGTGATTCCTGGCGTCTCCATCACCACGTGACGGGCCGCTTCCCGGGCTCCGCGCTGCAGCGGCAGCGGGGCGGCTGCTCAGGGGCGGCTCACGCAGACTGGAGCGGCGCTGGCTGCGCGGTGCGGCGCGGCGCCCGCGGGCCCCAGCCGGGAGGGCGCCGAGCGCCGCCGGGGCCGCGCACAGGGGTTACGCGGTGAGGCCCCGGCCCCGCGGCAGACACGTGCGCAAAGCAGGAGCCGGCTCCGCTGCCCAGGCCCGGCCACTCACCCAGCGCGCGCGGCACCAGCCGCGCCGCCCGGCCCCTCCGCCGCTAGATAGCGGGGCCGCGGGAGGCGGGGGCCGGCCCGGCCCAGCCCGGCTCGGAGCGCCGCGGCCCCGCCCCCGGCCAGGGAAGCGGAACTCATCGGGGCGGTGACTGGGAGGGAGAAAGCGGAGGCGCGGCGCGGGGGGCGGGGTGTGCGAGGGAGGGGGGAGGTGTCTCCCGTGAGTGGGGCTGTGGGGTGAGCGGGGGTTTGCGGTTGGGGACTGCGGGGCACGGTGGGAGGGCTGTCGGGGTTGGGGAGAGCGGGGTTTGTGGGGATGGGTGGGGTTGGGGAGAGCGGGGTTTGTGGGGACAGGTGGGGTTGGGGAGAGCAGGGGCTGTCGGAGATGTGTGGGGTGTTGCTGGAAGAGTGGGGACCGTCGGGGGGCGGGGAGAGCTGGGGCTGTGGGTGAGCAGGGGCTGTGGGGGGATGGGTGGGGGTTGGGGAGAGTAGGGGAGCTTTTGAGGATGGGTGGGGTGTTGCTGGAAGAGGGGGGGCTGTCCGGGCGACAGGTGTGGCGTTGGATAGATCAGAAAGCTATTGGGGTAGGTGGGGTATTATGGCAAGAGTGGGGGCTGTCAGAGGGGCGGGTGCAGTGTTGCAGAGAGCAGGGGCTGTTGGGGAGGAGAGTGGGGCATAGCAGAGGGAGTGGGGAATTATTGGGGGGACAGGTTAGGCCAGGCCTGCACAACATACGGCCCGCGGGCTGCACAACATCCTGACCGCAGTTGAGATTTAAAGGGCTCAGGGCTCCCCGCAGCTGCAGGCAGCCCAGAGCCCTTTGAAAGCTGGGGCCAGGATTTAAAGGGCTCGAGCTCCCCTCAGTGGCAGGAGCTCTGGGCCCTTTAAATCCCTGCTCCAGCCCCGCAAAGCTCCCGGTTCCCCTGGCCGCCGGAGCCCTGGGCTCTTTAATTTGCCCCTGAGGGCTCCCAGCCACCTCTTCAGCTGGGAGCCCCTGGTTGATTTAAAATAAAGTATCACCTCCCCACCCCCAACCTTCCTTTTTGGCCCACAGTTGTTTTGGTGGGGCGTCGCTGGGGAAGGAGGGTTTGTTTCCGCAGGGCTGGGCGTCACTGGGGCTGGGGGCCGGGAGGTGCTGGGGGAGGGTGTTCCCAGGGGGCTGGGGGGTTTCGGCCCTCAGCTGTTTTCTTTGGCGTAATGTGGCCCTCTCCGCTTTATGAGTTGTGAATGCGTGGGTTAGGCCTTGGGGAGAGTGAGGGTTGGGTGGGGCATGGTTGGGGAGTGGGAGGCATTGTGGGAGCGGATGGAGCACTGGTGGGGAATAGAGAGTTTTCGGGAGCTAGATGAGGCATTGGAGTGAGCGGTGGGTTATTGGGATGGATGGGGAACACAGCTGCCCGGGGGGGAGGGGCAAGTGGGGCAATTTGCCCTGGGCCCCACGGGGGACCCCATGAGAATATCGTATTCTATAATATTGCAACTTTTTTTTAATGAAAAGGGCCCCCAAAATTGCTTTGCCCCAGGTCCCCTGAATCCTCTGGGTGGCCCTGGGGAACACAGGGCTGTTGGGGGATGGTGGGGAACTGTTGTGGGGATGGTGGGGGAGCATTGGGATGGAGGCAGGGTGGCTATGTTATGGGGAAAGTAGGATGGATGTATCATGAGGGTTCAGAGCATTGCAGAGAAGCAATGGAGGGGTATGGTGGGGGGATGGGGTGTGTGTGAGATGGATATAGGAGGAAAGAGAGAGTGGGCTAGTGGGCTGTTTCTTTACTTGTTAAAAGGGCAAAGGACTTGCTATAGTCAGCTCACTTTTGTGAGCACTCAAGTGTCATGGAAATAATGGGAGAATATCAAAGGTGCTGTCACAAACAGGCTGGATCCCCAGAGCCAAAAGTCAGTGGAGCTCTGCACAGAGGCAAGAGTCTGCCTGCACTGATCCAAAAGCAGGACTGGAGCAATGGTCTTTTTCTCAGAGCAGTGACTGGTGACAGAGGTAGACCAAATAAGCAGTCTGAACACCACAGCAGCCAGGATCTCCCTGCTGCCATATGGCAAGAAGCCTGCACCTGTTTTACCTAATCTGGAAATTGTTCCCTGTACTCTGCACAGAGTCCACTTTCTTGCTAAGGAATCCTAAATTACGGGCAATAAACAAAAATTCACAGCCTGTGACCTCTCCATGACTTGTATTATATGTCCCTGAGTAAATCTTGGGTGGTCTAGGGCAGAGGGCGGCTGGGGGGTGCTGCAGGTGCTCTGGAGTGGAGTGGCAGTACGCGGCCTGGGACCCCTGCTGTTGCTGGGGGAGGGGCAGCAGGGCACGGCTCAGGACCCCTGCTATCAGTGAGATGTAGTTTTACTTCATAGAGGCATTTAGTCAGAAAATTACATACCCTTTGATAATAAATTACAAATGGATCGCAACAGAACTTTAATGGCCTGAGCCTTCAATTATACCTGTAGGGAGACCCTTTGAAGTCAGTGGGGCTCTGTGCGTTGTGTGAAAATATACTTCCTTTTGTGTGTTTTAAACCTGCTGCCTATTAATTTCATGTGGTGACCCTTAGTTCTTGTGTTATGAGAAGGAGTAAATAACACTTCCTTAATTACTTTCTCCACACCAGTCATGGTGTTCTAGACTTCAATCATATCCCCCCTTAGCTGTCTCTTTTCCTACCTGAAAAGTCCCAGTCATTAATCTCTCCTCACATGGCAGCCGTTCGATACCCCTAATAACTTCTGTTGCCCTTTTCTGAACCTTTTCCAATTCCAATACAACTTTTTGTAGATGGGGTGACCACATCTGCATGCAGTATTCAAGATGTGGGCGTACCATGGATTTATACAGAGGCAATATGATATTTTCTGTTTTATTATCTATCCCTTTCTTAATGATTCCCAACATTCTGTTCGCTTTTTTGACTGCTGCTGCACATTGAGTGAATGTTTTCAGAGAACTATCCACAATGACTCCAAGATCTTTCTTGAGTTGTAACAGCTAAGTTAAACCCCATCATTTTATATGTATAGTTGGGATTATGGTTTCCAATATGCATTACTTTGCATTTATCAACAATGAATTTCATCTGTCATTTTGTTGCCCCAGTCACCCAGTTTTGTGAGATCCTTTTGTAGCTCTTTGCAGTCTGCCTGGGACTTAACTATCTTGAGTAGTTTTGTATCATCTGCCGCCTCACTGTTTACCCCTTTTTCCAGATCATTTATGAATATGTTGAATAGGACTGGTCCCAGTACAGAGTCCTGGGGGAACACCACTATTTACCTCTCTCCATTCTGAAAACTGACCATTTATTCCTACCCTTTGTTTCCTATCTTTTAACCAGTTACCAATCCATGAGAGGACCTTCCCTCTTATCCCATGACAGCTTTCTTTGCTTAAGAGCCTTTGTTGTGAGACCTTGTCAAAGGCTTTCTGAAAATCTAAGTACACTATATCCACTGGATCCGCCTTGTCCACATGCTTGTTGATCAAATAATTCTAGTACATTGGTGAGGCATGATTTCCCTTTACAAAAACCATGTTGACTCTTCCCCAACAAATTATGTTCATCTATGTGTCTGACAATTTTATTCTTTAGTATAGTTTCAACCAGTTTGCCCAATACTGAAGTCAGGTTTACTGGCCTGTAATTGTTAGGATCACCTCTGTTTTTAAAAATTGGCATCACATTAGCTATTCTCCAGTCATTTGGTACAGAAGCTGATTTAAATTATAGGTTACAAACTACAGTTAGTAGTTCTGAAATTTCACTGAAATTTGAGTTCCTTCAGAACTCTGGGGTGAATACCATCTGTTCCTGGTGACTTGTTACTGTTTATTTTATCAATTTGGTCCAAAACCTCCTTTATTAACACCTCAATCTGGGACAGTTCCTCAGATTTGTCACCTAAAAAGAATGGCTCAGGTTTGGGAATCTCCCTCACATTCTCAGCTGTGAAGACCGATGCAGAGAATTCATTTAGATTCTCTGCAATGGCCTTATTGTCCTTGAGTGCTCCTTTAGCATCTCAATCGTCCAGTTGCCCCACTGGTTGTTTAGCAGGTTTCTGCTTCTGATGTACTTAAATTTTTTTTGCTATTACTTTGAGTGGTTGGCTAGCTGTTCTCCACATTCTTTTTTGGCCTTCCTAATTATATTTTACACTTCATTTGCCAGAGTTTATGCTCCTTTCTATTTTCCTCACTAGGATTTAACTTCTACTTTTTAAAGGATGCTTTTTTGTCTCTCACGGATTCTTTTACTTTGTTTAACCATGGTGGCACTTTTTTGGGTCTCTTACTATGTTTTTTAATTTGGGGCATACATTTAAGTTGAGCCTCTATAATGGTGTCTTTTAAAAGTTTCCATGCACCTTGTAGGGATTTCCCTTTTGGCACTGTACCTTTTAATTTCTGTTTAACTAACTTCCTCATTTTTGTGTAGTCTCCATTTTTTAAATTAAATGCTACAGTGTTGGGCTGCTGCGGGACCCCACTCGTTATGCCCTTCCAGCATGACTGTGGACCACTGATAACTACTCTCTGGGCACTATTTTGCAACCCACCTTATAGTAGCTCCATCTAGGTTGTATTTCCCTAGTTTGTTTATGAGAAGGTCATGCGAGACAGTATCAAAAGCCTTACTAAAGTCAAGATATACCACATCTACCACTTCGCCCCATCTACTAGGCTTATTATCCTGTCAAAGAAAGCTATCAGTTGGTTTGACACGATTTGTTCTTGACAAATCCATGCTGGCTGTTACTTAACATCTTATTATCTTCTAGGTATTTGCAAATGGATTGCTTAATTATTTGCTCCATTATCTTTCTGGGTACAGAAGTTAAGCTGACTGGTCTGTAATTCCCTGGGTTGTCCTTATTTCCCTTTTTATAGATGGTCACTATATTTGCCCTTTTCCAGTCTTCTGGAATGTCTCCCGTCTTCTGTGACTTTTCAAAGATAATTGCTAATGGCTTGGATATCTCCTCAGTCAGCTCCTTGAGTATTCTAGGATGCATTTCATCAGACCCTGGTGGTTTGAAGACATCTAACTTGTCTAAGTAATCTTTGACTTGTTCTTTCCCTATTTTAGACTCTAATCCTTCCTCATTTTCACTAGCATTCACTATGTTAGACGTCCAATCGCCACCAACCTTCTTGGTTAAAACTGAAACAAAGACGTCATTAAGCACCTCTGCCATTTCCACATTTTCTGTTATTGTCTTTCCCCCCTCATTGAGTAACAGGCCTACTCTGTCCTTGGTCTTCCTCTTGCTTCTAATATATTTGTAGAATGTTTTCTTGTTTCCTTTTATGTCCCTAATTAGTTTGATCTCGTTTTGTGCCTTGGCCTTTCTAATTTTCTAATTTTGTCCCTACATACATGTGTTATTTGTTTGTTTATATTCATCCTTTGTAACTTGTCACTTTTAAAGCTGTCTGCCATTACATGATGTAATTGAGTGGGATGTTTTTTTCATTTGACTGTTTCTGATCAGATCCTACCTGTATTTTATCATCTTCCATCCTCTCGTCCTTACTAGAACACAGAGAATCTCCATTATTAGATCCTCCCCTAAGGGATGTCTCTGTCCGAACCACGTGCTCCTTCGCACTTATCGGCTTTCCCCCAGCCCTTAGTTTAAAAACTGCTCTACAACCTTTTTCATTTTAAGTGCCAGCAATCTGGTTCCATTTTGGTTTCGGCGGAGCCCATCCTTCCTGTATAGGCTCCACCTTTCCTAAAAGTTTCCCCAGTTCTTAATATATCTAAACTCCTCCTCCTCCCTACATCATTGTCTCATCCATGCATTGAGACCCTGCAGTTCTGCCTGTCTAACTGGCCTTGTGCGTGGAACTGGAAGCATTTCAGAGAATGCTACCATGGAAGTCCAGGACTTCAATCTCTTACTTAGCAGCCTAAATTTGGCCTTTCTCCTATCCTTCCCTATATCACTGGTACCTACATGTACCAGGACCACCGGCACCTCCCCAGCACTACACATAAGTCTATCTAGCTGTCTCGAGAGATCTACAACCTTCACACCAGGCGGGCAAGTCAACATGCGGTTCTCCTGGTCATTGCAAACCCAGCTATCTGTGTTTCTAATGGTCAAATCCCCCATAACTATTACCTGTCTCTTCCAAATAACTTGAGTTCCCTCCCCCGGAGAGGTATCCTCAGTGGGTACAATAAACTGGATAACCTCCACTCTGCATTCTCTTTTTATTCCTGCAGCTCTCTTGTTATCTCAATAAGGGCTAATGATATTTAACACATTCTCTGGGTCACTAAGCCAAACAGGAGGGCGGGGGGGAGGATGGGTTTGTGCCCATTTTTGCATGTATATGAAGCATAAAGAAAGGCTGAAAGGTCTGTATCAAGCAAAAATAATTTTTTTCTGCCTTTTTAATTCAAAAAATGTAACTCTTGTTTTCCCTGTTTTAGTCACCTTGAAATGACCAAGCTATGTGGATCAGGAGCTGTCTTATGCCTCAGTTATAGAGGCAATGGAGTTGAATAAAATCAAGTGGTTTTCTTCTAACTGTTTGTTAGACTTCAGGTCGACTAACCAAGTGTCAGATTAGGGGGAAAAAAGGGGGAGGAGGAATTACTTTCCCAAGCTCTGTCCACAACTCTAGTTCTATCTATAACTTACGCTGCACACACTCGTGACATCACTATGAGATATCAAACTCAAATGTCATTCCCAATAGATTGTGCAAAAATTCATAATGTGATTATCTTTCTTTTAATTAGAAGTGAAATAATTAACAAGATTGATGTCTATACTGACATCATTAGGCTTCAGAATGAACACATCACGTTGGCATCCTATACCTCGCAGAGAGATGGAAGAGCAGCAGCCGAACAGGTTTGCACTTCTACAATACATCATGAGCCATTGTACCTGAACAGGTCAATGCTTCTGGGAGATTCCACGTACCTGCAGCCCCTCCTAAGCTGTCCAGGTGTGTGCTTGCATTCATGCATGCACAAACATCTCCACATGTGGTGGCTTACGGCCACAATCATGTCCAAAAAGTAAAACTGACCAATGCTAATTTTGTTGCCCAAGCTGAGTGAAGTACTAAATAAGCATCATAAATGCCAGAAAGAAAAGTAGACATTTATTTGTCCTTCAGTGTTAATCTATTCTAAGGCTTTGATAACATAGTTATCGACAATTTTAAATATGATTGTTACCTTAACATTCCTTTAAAATAATGTGAGTATTCCTCTAAATATCAAAACTGTTAATGAAAAACAGAACAGAATATAAACAATTCAATTAAACACTTTGTTAATTAAGTGATTTTAGTCCTTAAAGTAGGAGTTACTCTTCATTCAGAAACTATTTTGGATTGTTTCCCTCTGACTTGATGAAGGATGGTGGTGCTGTTGGAAAAATGAGTTGATTGAAAATTATCTAGCCTCTGCTGCTAATGAAGCTTGTGACTTAGAATTAAACTATAGGCTGTCTGCAGTCACAGAGTGTCTTGTGTCAAATGTTAACACCATGCCTTGATTACTGCAGGATATACATTATATGTTAATACACAGAGTTCACATTCTTTGTGTAGCCCATAAGGTGTGCTCTGCAGATGCTTGGGCCATGTACAAAAGATTTAGAAATCAAATATGCTGTCCTTGAAACAGAATAGTAAATTGTTTGCTGTTAGTTAATGTATTTGTGTAGTGCAATACTGTAACGTCAGTGCTGCCATTATGTAGCTAATGACGTTATTTGCATTCTCCTCTCTGAGATGCAAATAATAACGCATGTTAAAAGTGACCTGGAAACTTTAAAAACCATGGAGCTTATGCCCTTTTCTTGTTTCTTAATAATATGTGAATGCCTGAAAGGTTTAGACAATTAAAAAGGCATGGGATTGTATTTTTTAAAAACTTGAAAAATATCAACTCTGTCTTCAGTGGAAGTCTCCCTGAAAGGGTCCAAGAAGTGGATGGAAAGCCTTAGCCCTTAATTGAAAATGATCAATCTTTAACAAAAACAGCTTTTTTCCAACAATTTTGAATAAAAATATGCTTCCCCTCTCAGTTAGTTTCCATTTTATTTGGTACCTATGATCAGGAATAAAGTAATTTAAAGGACTTACCGATACGCAGGGCCAGAGTCCTCAGCAGGGGGCGGGGCCTTTAAATCACTGCAGTAGTGGTGGCTGGGAGCCCCAGGCCCTTTAAATCACCACTGGAGCCCTGGTGCTCTTGGCTGCTATCCGAGGGCTCTGGCAGTAGGGCTCTGGCAGCGATTTAAAGGGCCTGGGACTCCGGCTGCTGCAGGGAGCCCCAGGCCCTTTAAATCGCTGGCCTCGGGAAGCTGCCCTCTGCTGGTATGGTCGGCTGTGTACCGGCCCACTTTCACCTCTGCCTATGATGTAAACCTGGTAGGTCTTTAGTTGTCCACAGAGTCTTCCAGGAAAAACAGGGTCATCAGACTGTGAATGGGTGAACAATCTCTGCATGCCCCCCTTGTAACACTAGAGTTATGCCCCATCTTCATTTTCCCCCAGTGGAACAACAGATTTCAGATTTAACTGTCATGAGGCAAGAAGAAGCTGACACACATTAACAAAAATACCATCTCCTTTTAATCAGTCTTCAGTTCAGGAATTCTTGCAACAAGGAGCTCTCTCTCTCTCTCTGCTCCATTTTCTGTTAGATGGCCCAGACTCCGGGTAGGGCCAGTACTCCTTGATTATCCTCAGGCTGTAGGCTTTAGACTCCATCCAGCCTGTCCTTTAAAAGGGTAATATCTTAGAATCATAGAACCACAGGGTTAGAAGAGACCACACAGGTAATCTAGTCTAACCCCCTAATGCAGGATTTGTTGTGTCTAAACCATCCAAGACAGATGGCTACCCAGCAACTTGTAGAATCTCCTTCACTGAAGGTTTCAAAAACTTCCCTAGGCAGTCTGTTCCATTGTACTACTGGTCTTACAATTAGGAAGGTTTTCCTGAGCTTTAATCTAAATCTGATATGATTAAACCCATTGCCTCTTGTCCTGCCCTCTGTGACAAAAGTGAACATTTTTTCTCCATCTTTCTAATGGCAACCATACAAGTATTTGAAGACTGCTAATGTGTCCCTCTTTTATCTCCTCTCCAAGCAAATTAAATATACCCTGTTCCTTCAGCCTTTGCTCATATGGCTTGCATTCCATAGGTCATAGGTGCGGGAAGTCTGGGTGCAGGGGGTGCTGCAGCACCCCCAGGCAGTGATGAGCTGCCAAAATTTTAACAACCGGTTCCCTATAAAAAGTTCTGATTTAAGAGGGGGGAGCAGGGGAGGGGCCGGGGCAGGCAGAGACATACTTGTGGGGCCGGAGGCCCCTGCAGGGCCTGGGGCAAATTGCCCCACTTGCCCCCCCAGCAGCCCTAGAGCTTGTAGCCCCCTCCCCCCTTACCCTGCCGGCAGCTCAAAGCAGCAGGATGACTCCAGAGCTCAGCTGAGCTGCCCAGCTGATGCCGGCGGCTGGCCACGCTGCAGCTGGGGGGAAGCGGGGGAAGGGCCGGGGGAGCCTCAGCCTCCCCAGCTGGGAATCCTGAGAGCAACAGGATGGTCCGGCCCACGGACTGGAGTTCTTTGCCCACCCCCTAGCCCTTTAACAACCGGTTCTCCATGGAGGTCCAATTTTAGCAACTGGTTCTTGGGAACCTGTGGGAACCTGCTCCAGCTCACCACTGCCCCCAGGTTTTGCACCCAGCATTCTGGCCCCTGGCCCTGCGCTCTTGACACCTGAATTTCAGTTTCTGAGAAAAGATCAAGGGACAGATTCTGTGTTCTGTCACAGTGGCAGTAGCCATAATTGTGCTGCAGGGAGTAGGGGGAAAAATCCCCCATAGATGTAGTATACTTCACTGGATGTTGAAGTGTTCTGCTTTTCCAGTGCCTGTCTAAAATTGGGATGAGAATGAGAGTAAATTTGTTTAGGTTTAATCCAGATCAGTCTGTACCTTAATGGGAATGGTATAAAATGCTAATCTTTCTCTGGCTTCTCACAATCATTTGTTTTCATATTATTTTTTGCATTGTTCTTCCAAAAATATAACTGTTTGGTACATGCTAGTATCTATCAGTTGCTTTTTAAAGTATACAGTGGTATAATCCCAGATATTTTAAGCTTTTCACTTTGCCCCCATATTTACTAATGTCTACAAAAACAATGTTTTGGAAATTCAAACTGACAAAGACGTCAGTCGGCACTGTGGGCTACTAACGTACATTTAACTATTACCAAATCAGCCTTGGTGTGCCCCCCTCTTCTTGTGACAGGAAATGTCTCTAAAACTGACTCATTTTAATGGCGCCTTTGGATGACAGAAATAATGAGAAACATCTGACTGGACACATGAGTTTAATTAATACATATTTAAAATAACGTTCTTCAGGGCTATGTGCCATATGGGAAAAACCAGAAAAGAAACTTACCCTTCAGAGTGTTGAGTACCCTCAACTTCCATTAAAAGCCTTGGGAATTGAGAGCCCTTAAACACCTTACAGGAGCCAATTGGCACATCATGGGATATAATTCCAGCAGGCATGATGAAACCACATGAAAATTCAGAAAGTAAAGGCTTCTTTACATGTAATTTAACTTTTTTACAGTTTTTGACTGAGACTTGATTTACACCAAAGATCAGAAAAATATGGAGTGCAGAGAAGTTTGAGAAACAGCTGCACTATTGTGCATAATGCTTTGCTCAGTCCATACACTTGTATACAAACATAAGAATGGCCATACCGGATCAGACCAATAGTCTACCTAGTCCCATATCCTGTCTTCTGACAGTGGCCAGTTCCAGATACTTCAGAGGGAATGAACAGAACAGGGCAATTATTGAGTGATCCATTCCCTTTCGTCCAGTCTCAGCTTTTGACAGTTAAAGGTTTAAGGACATGGGGCAGACCAGGCCATGAGGTTGCATCCCTGACCAGCTTGGCTAATAGCCATTGATGGACCTATCCTCCAGGAGCTTATCTAATTTTTTTTTAACCCAGTTATGGCCTTCACAACATTCCTTGGCAATGAGTTCCACAGGTTGATTATGCATTGGCTGAAGAGGTACTTCTTTATGGTTGTTTTAAACCTGCTGCCTATTAATTTCATCAGGTAACCCGAGGTTCTTGTGTTATGTAAAGGGGTAAATAACACTTCCCTATTGACTTTTTTCATTCATGATTTTATAGATCTCTATCGTATCTCTCCCCTTACAGTCCTAGTCTTTCTGAAAATCCAAATTCACTTTATAAACTGGATCACCCTTCTCCACATGCTTGTTGTCCCCTGCGAAGAATTCTAATAGATTGGTGAGGCATGATTTTCCTTTATAAAAGCTATGTTGACTCTTCCCCAACAAATGGTGTTCACCTATGTGTCTGATAATTCTGTTCTTTATTATAGTTTCAACCAATTTGCCTGGTACTGAAGTTAGCCTTTCTAGCCCGTAATTGCCAGGATTGTCTCTGGAGCCTTTTTAAAAAATTGGCATTACATTAGCTATCCACATCATTTGGTACAGAGGCGGATTTAAGTGATAAGTAACATACCACAGTTAGTAGTTCTGCAATTTCATATTTGAGTTCCTTCAGAATTCTTGGGTGAATACCATCGGGTCCTGGCACAGGCGCTGACTTCTGCTGGCGCCAGTGGGTGCTCGACCCCCCTCTGCCCCCGGCCCAGCCCTGCCCCCATTCCAACCCCTTCCCCAAATCCCAGCCCTGGCCCCGCTTCTTCCCCACCTCCTTCCCTGAGCGTGCCACGTTCCTACTCCTCCTCCCTCCCGGAGCTTGTTACACCGCGAAACAGCTGTTTTGTGGCAGCAAGTGCTGGGAGGTAGGCAGAGAAGCAGGGATGTGGCGCACAGGGGGAGGAGGCAGAGGTGAAGTGGGGCATGGCAGCAAGGAGGGGAGCTTGGCTGCTGCAGCCCCGGGAGCACCCATGGACTCGCTACCTGTGGGTCCTGGTGATTTATTACTGTTTATCAATTTCTTCCAAAACCTCTTCTAATGATGCCTCAGTCTGGGACAGGTCCTCAGATTTATCACCTAAAAAGAATGGCTCAGGTGAGTGAATTTCCCCCACAGTTCTGCATTGAAGACTGATGCAAAGAATTCATTTAGCTTCTCCACAATAGCCTTGTCTTACTTGAGTGCTCCATTAGCACGCTGATCTTCCAGTGGTCCCACTGATTGTTTGGCAGGCTTAAAAAATGTTTTACTGTTAGTTTTTGTATTGTTTGCTAGTTGCTTTTCAAATTCTTTTTTGGCCTGCCTAATTATACTTTCACACTTGACTTGTCAGAATTTATGTGCCTATTTTCCTCAATAGGATTTGACCTCCAAATTGTAAAAGATGTCTTTTTGCCTTTAACTGACTCTTTTAATCTGCTGTTTAGTCATGGTGGCAATTTTTGGGTCCTCTTACTGTTTTTGTTTTGTTTTGATGTTCAAGACAAAATGACATGAGAAATCAGAGACTAATGTTACAACTGAGGTCTTGTCTCTGCTCTTACTGAAGTCAGTGGGAGTTTTGCCACTGACTGAGGAGGGAATATTGTAAGAGAAAGTATTTTAAAAATGGATTTTTTAATAAGTTCAGCTATCTTTGTATCTTGCCGCAGAGCATGCAAAATAAAATAAAATTAATAAAAATAAAAACTGTAAAGCTAAATTTTAGTGATATTAATTATTAAAAGCTTCAGCCACATATTTACATTTTGAAAATCAGGAAAAAAGGAGAATGACAGTTAGAAAGTGTAAGATGCTAGGAAAGAGCAAAGTTCAGGTTATTTGTGTAGATGGGGTGTAATACAGTGCTTAAATTTTCATAAAGGTCTTAGCTCATTCAAAACACATCAGTCAAGAGACAAGCAACATTTATTCCATTTTTTTTCTGTGTGTGGAATGAATAACTCCCAAGCTTAAATTTAATACTGAATGTCTGAATCTCTTATATATTCCACTGCTGAACCAGGAGTAACACCATTGCAGAAAACAGACACATAATAGTTCCCATCCCAAGCACCCACAAATCAGGAGTCAGGTCCCCACAAAACTGTAAGATTTGTCATAAAAAATGAGATTTAAAAATAATATATCAGGAGTTCTTTTTATTTGCCTTCAGGCTTTTTAGCCTTTAGGGGTCTCAAGTTTATCTTTGCCACCATGAGGGCTAGAAACTTACTATTTTTTTAAATGAAAGCTGATTCTAGTGTGTTCACATGACTCAAGGGTCCAGGACTTTCAAAAAAACATCAAACGTTGTGAGACAAACAATCAAACTGTGAGTGTTTTTAGACACCAGTGTAAAAGTGGAGTAAATGAGATAAGAATCAGGCTATGTGAGTACATTCTCTCACATGTCCTCATTCCATCTGTTCCTTCATTTACTTACTCTCGCTCAGTCTCCTTCCTTATCCATTTCTTATCCCACATTGATTATTTCTACTACTCACTCTTTCTTTTCACTGTTCCCCATCCTTTCCAGCTTCCTCATTTCATGGTATATGCTTGTGTGTGAAAGACAGGGAAAGAAAGAGAGAAGAGAATAGGAAAGAGAGAGAGAAGGATGTGGTGAAGTGGAAGCCCTGGAGCCTGTTCCTACTCCCCACAGTTAATGGCACCAAAAGTGGTGCTGTATAAGGTAGTAACTATGAGAAAGTGACCAAAACACTTTCTCTATTAGGTGGGAGGGATAGCTCAGTGGTTTGAGCATTAGCCTACTAAACCCAGGGTTGTGAGTTCAATCCTTGAGGGGGCCACTTAGGGATCTGGGGCAGAATCAGTACTTGGTCCTGCTAGTGAAGGTAGGGGGCCAGACTCAATGACCTTTCAAGGTCCCTTCCTGTTCTAGGAGATTGGTATATCTCCAATTATTACCTTTATCATATGAACTGGAACCATAAACTCTCTGAACATTAAATCTCATCAAATGAGGGTCAATCCATCATCATACCCACTCATTATACTCCACACCCAAACATAGCCACTTTATGAACTTCATACTCTCATATCTCAATGTCTGTACTTTGACCCATCAACCTTTTACCCCCAATCAGAGATATTACAGATTATGTATTCCTTATGCCACTTGATCTTAAACCAAACTTTGCACCCTTGATAATCTGTATGTTATTCCCTGATAACCAGAAACTTCTATGCTTAAACTCTGTACCAGTCACTTTTTTTTAACATCATCGCAATAAATTTTTTATCTCTGAGCAGCAGGCACCTGTCTGTGTTTGCTGCATCCCAGCAGGGGTGCGGGCAGCCATGCAAATGCCCTATTTAGAGAGGATCCTGATTTTGAAGAATCCTGGGGAACAAGCAACCATAATATTTGGCTGGTTTTGATAAAAATTGGCAGTGTAGGGCTCAAGAAAAATACTTTTCCAGGTCTGTCATTTCTAATACCAATATTGATTACAGGGCTGGAGGACTGAATTAAGAGTAAAGATTAAAAGAACCCAATGCAGATAATTTGAAATGAAGCCTAAAATGGAGGGCATAATAATTATCAACAGCAATTTAGAAAAAAGTAAACACAATGAGGGAACAAAGTTATTCAGAGTACTAAAAGGAGCTGCAATTAGGAGTAGTGGTATATTAAAGAAAAAATATAAACTGAATATAATTTAAAGTGGGATCTTTTATACCAGTGTTTCCCAAAGGGTGGATGGTGACTCATTGATGTGTCACAGAAAGATGTAGATAAGTCACCACAGTCAGGGCAAGATTAACCCACTACTGGGCCATAACATGATGGAGGGGCAGCCAGGCCAAATCTGAACAGCGCTGCCCTGGGGCCACAGTAATTGACACACGTTCCAAAGGCAAACCACAGAGCAAATTTAATCTTTAACCTGCCTCCCCCCCCAAAAAAATCCAACCCTTCATGATTTTTGATCTCTTGAGATAGAACAGTGTGTCATCCGCACATTGCTGGTACTTGTGTCCTTGTTGTCAGTTTGCCAACTGCCTGTGAACAAAGTGACTTGCCCAAGGTCACACAGGAAACCTGTGGTAGTGCCAGGAATTGAATCCAGGTCTCCTCATGTCCAATCCTCTGGCCACAGGACCATCTGACCTCTCCTCCCACTGGGGAAGCTCCTGGCCCACAACACAAAACGCTGTTATTTAAATACACACCCCTGTAAACGTGTCCCTTTCACTCTGCCCGCGCTAGGCACCAGCTAGCTCCAGCTTACATAACACGAGGCCAGGTCTCCCCTATGGGAATCGATCCCGGAACCAGTTCCCTTGGATACTGTTTCCAGACGGAAAGTTGAGGAAGGGACCCATGCCAGGAGGGGGGCCGGTTAGAGGCGCGGACACGCCGACCGTCGCTCTCTAGACTCTGGGCTGCCGAGATGTGGAGCCGCGTCTCTGCCGTCGGGAGCCGCTGCCGCCTCCTCTCCTACCCCCGGGGCGCCCGGGACCGGGGACCGGGCAGGTGAGCTCCCTGCGTGGGGCGGGTCGCTGAGCGCGTGTCCGTCAGGCCGCTCCGGGTGCCGCGACTTGCCAGTAGCGGCCCCGAGAGGCCGCCGGCCGCGCTCGCAGTGGGACCGACCCGCCTGAAACGCGGTTCGGTCTGTGCCGGCGGGGCCCGGCCGGGAACCCCGGGCTGCGCCTTTCCGGGGGTGACTGGATTGGCGGGGATTGGCCGGGGCCGGTGGTACAGGGACACGCCCCGCCCCAGAGCCCGGCCCGCGGCTTTTAACAAGCGCCACCGAAGCATTTTCTTGTCCGGCCTCCCGGCGCTCCGGGGAATCTTCTGCTGTTTCCTGGGGGTGGCCCGACTAGTGCGGTGACATTAGTGCTGGCTGACATTTAGCCCAGGCCCACCCCACTGACTGCAGTGGGAGTAGGCGGGTCTTCGTGTGGCTTTTTTACAGAGCAGCAGCTGGGCAGGTGTGTTTTCTGAGGCTACTTTTAACTAATTTTCTGACCTGGGTTTCAAGTGAATGTAGTTGAAGTCCAGAAGGGACCATTGGATCATCTAGTCCGATTGCTCAGTGGTTTGAGCATTGGCCTGCTAAACCCAGGGTTGTGAGTTCAATCCTTGAGGGGGCCACTTAGGGATCGGGGGCAAAAATCAATACTTGGTCCTGCTAGTGAAGGCAGGGGGCTGGACTTGATGCAAGGTCCCTTCCAGTTCTAGGCAATTGGTATATCTCCAATTATAATAATAATAATAAAAAAAACCCCGCAAGCCTTTACATTTCATTGTTACTTCTGTCTTGATCCCAACAGCTTGTGTGTGGCTAAAGGATCTCTCCCAGAAAGGCATCCAGTCTTAGTTTGGAGACACAAAGAGACTGAATGAGCCCCTTCCCTTAGTACAGGGGTTGGCAACCTTTCAGAAGTGGTGTACCGAATCTTCATTTATTCACTATAATTTAAGGTTTTGTGTGCCAGTAATACAGGACTAAACAAAGACTGTGAATGGCTTGCCAACTACAGAACCAGTTTCTCCTCCCTTGGTTTTCACACCTCAACTGCTAGAACAGGGCCTCATCCTCCCTGATTGAACTAACCTCGTTATCTCTAGCTTGCTTCTTGCTTGCATATATATATACCTGCCCCTAGAAATTTCCACTACTTGCATCCGACGAAGTGGGTATTCACCCACGAAAGCTCATGCTGCAAAACGTCTGTTAGTCTATAAGGTGCCACAGGATTCTTTGCTGCTTTTACTGTAATCAAGTCACTTCTTTTTGATAAGCTGAACAGACTGAGCTCTCTGTATCTCACTGGAAGTCCCGTGAATCACTTCTACGGCTCTTTTCTTCACCCTCTCTTTTTTCACATTGTTTTTAAAATGTGGACACCAGAACTGTCCACAGTATTCCAGCAACAGCATGCCATGTACAGCGGTAAAATCACCTCCCTGCTTCTACTCGCTGCTTCCCTCTTTCTACAGCTGAGGAACGCATTGGCTCTTTCTGCTGCAGCATCACAATGGGAGCTCATGTGCAGTGTTGCTTTTCAACTATAACCCCAAAATCTTTAAGGTATTTGTCCTCACAACGGTGGGGAAAGTACTAGTATCCCCATTTTTACAGATGGGGAACTGAGATACAGCGAGACTAAAAGCTTATTCTAAACCAGAAGTTATACAGGTGTATGGTAAGCTGTGAATTTATATCCCTATATTTATACCAGTATCAGTGGACTCTCCTAGTGCTTCTCTCTGGTTTAGCCCCTATTGCTTTGGAAGCAGTTGTGGAGTCCAGGAAATAATTAATAAGGATTTGAAGGAATCTTAAATGCATGTTAGTTAAGTTAGCATGAGTTAGGCTAGCTGTGACCCTAATGATGTGAGATTTGTAGAAGCAAGATAATGTGGAACAGAGTGAACTGTGTGAAAAGTCATTACGACCTTGCAATATGCAGTCTTGCTTTTTTCTAGTAGTGAGACAAATAAGATAGCAAAGAGGCTTATGCATAAACAAATGCAAATGTTTTCTTTTTACTGTCTCCAGGATTGCTAGCTATTGTCTGTAACAAAGGTATAAATGCTTGCTGTGATTGTTTACTAACTGAGAGAGACCTGTCCGGGACAAGGGGCAACCCTGTTTCCTAGGACACTCTCTCACTTTATTCTTTCTCTAGTAATTATAATAGAGGATTTGATTTTGCTGCACCCAAACAGAAAGCGAGAACTGAGTTTTTCTTCGACACAGTTTAGGATTTAAAACACTACTTAAGTACCAGTATGATAGTAGAGATGTCATGAAGTGTTTTCAAGGGCAGCTGGGTCATTTCATGTCATTTTCCTTCCCACTCCTCGGTGTCGTTTGTGGAAGGTCTTCTCATCCAAGGCAGTAGACTGCTCAATGAGCTGGTAGTGCTGCCAGAGAACAGGGCTGCACATTATTAGCATCCATCCACTATTGGTGTCCGTTGTTATGTAGCTTATCATATACAAAAGTAAAAAAGTATCATGTCTCTTCTTCTAACTTGTAACTCCAAACTGCTATATATATATCTGTGGTCTCATTAGCACTTAAAGTTTGTGTGCGTGGGAGCAATAAAGCAATGCTGTCTGTTGGTACAGATGTATGCCCAAAGCATTGGATAAAAATGAGCATGGTTTGGAAACCAGTATATTTTACAGGGCACTGGAAACATTTAATCACTTCCAATAAGAATTTGCGTGCGTGTGTGATCTATCTATATATATCTTTTTTTTACTTCAGAACTGCCTGTTTTCCATCTTGAATAAACTACACAAGCAAGGTAGCCTAATAATGGAAGGATATCCTCTTTCTGTACAGTTTTGAATGTTTGGAGGGTATTTTGAAGAACTGGTAATGCAAAGTATATAATATAGTAGTTATTGTAAGTGGCTACAGCTTTCCCATGTTCATTTCTAAACTGCTCCTAATGCTTCATGCAGGGAGCAAATAATTACTTCCAATAATTAATGTAAAATGAGCTGATGGGAAAAGATGCTTTTTGGGGAAAAATTATGGAGACTGAATTGTAGTGGATAATAGCAAAGTCTGCTTGGTGTAAGTCAGAAGGCTTTCCGCAGCCTCCTTAATTAACGGGGTTGTGAAGTGTTACTTAGTTTTTTGTTCACACTGTGCTTTTTTTCACCGATGGTGTTGGCTTATGCCTGTTTAATTTTCTTTGTAGTATACTAATGTTTGGAATATATGTAGGTGCTTTTAAGCAGCCCATGAAGACTTACTTTGTACCGTTGCTGTGGTTACTCTGCTTAATATGTCAAAATGCTGAGACTGAAAATGTTGAATGAGCGTGAAAAATATTCTGATGGATATGTGTGGCATTTGTAGTCATCTTTTGTTTTCCTAGAGTTCTAATGTGTTTACCTGTCAGACCTTAGTCGCTGATTTTTCTGATGAGGTTCTGAAGTTACCTGGTTTTCCAGTAGCTTTAACAAAGGCACAAGGTCACGGTGTATACCTCAGCCCAAAATGAAGCCCACAGTTTGTTATAGTTATCAAACTCTTGTGGCGATTCCAACATCTCAGCATACTGTTTAGTGCAGAGAGTTACTTGTTGCCTTTTGATTCAGTTCATTCATGGAGAAGAAAGCTGTTTACGTTATATTGCAGAAATCATAAAGAGTAAATGGTTTATTAGACCTGCCTTCAGAGTACAATTGTACATTCAAGTTACCCAGTTCAGTTTGTGCAAAATTAGGTCCAATCAGTTATGACTAACAAAGCAGTTCTGTGTAATTTATACCTTTTCCCTTCCTATCTTGTCTAGTAAAGCACAGAAGTGCTTTAGCACTAGCACTGGATTCTACAACAAGAAAGATGAATCTGCCACTTCTACAGACAGTAGTGCTGAGAAGGCTTCAGAGAATCAGGAGAGTTACTTGTTGCCTTTTGATTCAGTTCATTCATGGAGAAGAAAGCTGTTTACGTTATATTGCAGAAATCATAAAGAGTAAATGGTTTATTAGACCTGCCTTCAGAGTACAATTGTACATTCAAGTTACCCAGTTCAGTTTGTGCAAAATTAGGTCCAATCAGTTATGACTAACAAAGCAGTTCTGTGTAATTTATACCTTTTCCCTTCCTATCTTGTCTAGTAAAGCACAGAAGTGCTTTAGCACTAGCACTGGATTCTATAACAAGAAAGATGAATCTGCCACTTCTACAGACAGTAGTGCTGAGAAGGCTTCAGAGAATCAGGAGAAGGCAACACCAGGAAATGCAAAGAAGAATTTGTTGAACATTATTAGTGAAATGAAAGTAGAATTAAGTTCAAAGAAGAAGTTCCAGATACTAAAAACACTGAAGACCAAGGAGCAAACCAAGGACCAGCCAGAAAGTATGGAGAGTGCAAGTAGCATGTTTCAGAAAGCTACTGCAGACAGTAAAGCTAAGAGGTAAAATGCAATATGCACAGTTCAAGTGTTTCTTCTTTGAAGTAGACTCTGTTAATCTCTAGGACAAAATATTAGCATGCCTCTGATAGAGTGGGTATTTACCCATGAAAGCTTATGCACCAGTATGTCTGTTAGTCTATAAGGTGCCACAGGACTCCTTGTCACTTAGGACAAAATAGTTGCATAAAATGTCTTTTTCTTTGTATAGAAAAGAATCCTCTATGGGAACAGCCCTTTTGGTAATGGCACAACTGTACCCTGCAAAAAGCAATAACAAATGGAATAGTTGCACTAAGCATGTATATTTACTGTAGAAAAATGGGGGAGCCAAGAAATCTGTGAGGAACACATGCCCCTTCCACGGCAGCCTGGGCGTGTCTGCTGGGAGCAGCTGGTAGCAGATCACCATGGGAGGGGAAGAGAGGAGCTGGGCCTGCATCCCTGGAGAGACATTAAGGGGGTGGGACTGGGCTCCTGCCTTAATGCGAATGAGTGAGAGAGACTTAGGGCATGTCTTCACTGGCAACATTAAAGCGCTGCCACGGCATTATAACTACTCTGTTTAGGAAGGGTTGAGCAAAGCGCTTTTAAAGCTTTTTTTGATGGTGGTTCAGTGACATTAGCTTATCCCTACCATGATTTAAGAGCACCAACTCTGCAGTGCCACCCAGCCTCTGGCAGTTTTGTGCATCAAGAGACAAACTTGGGCCTCTTCTTTGATAGCATATAACTATTACCTTTAAGTCATTAAGACATAAAATAACCAGTTACAATAAAAAATGGCTTGTGAAATAGTGACCCATAAGACCTTGATTTTTTGTTTTTTACCTCTGTTGTCTCTTACAGGAGCAAGCCTCTCAATCCTGAATTGGTGGAAGCTGCCTCTGCTGTTGCATCTTCCTTACCTTTCGACAGGAAACAGACATTATCAGATTTACTTGCACAACTAAGGAAGCATGAAGAAGCCACTGATGCACAGAAAAAAGGGGAAACAACTAACATAAGGTCTGTAGATTGAATATTTCCCAATAGTGCTGAAGCCTCTAATATTACACTGTCAAATGTAAGGTGGTTGAGGACTTTATATCAGAAAAACTGCTCTAAAAAGATATACTTGAGTATGTTATCCTTCTTTAAAAAGCTAATAACTGAAGAGCAGTTAGTCTGTTTGTACTAAATTCCTTCTGTAACTTTCGAGCCATCCAGCTTGCATCCTTCCTCTAGAGCAGCCTTTCAAAATTCTAGTGCCTGCTTTCCCTTGGTTGGTCCGTCAGTCTGTCGAAGTATCATTAGATTTATTTTTTGGATCTTCATCAACCATCACTGAGATAGAAAGTCTGAAAATTCATCTATGTGGACTGGTAAATTTTAATGGCTGCGTTTGAAAGCTGCACTAAGTAAAGCAACCTCTATTTTAAGTCCCACCCTACCCTTAAAAAATTTCCAGGCAGCCCAATAAACTCATCCCTTGGCACAGATCTTTTTTTTTTCTAATGTGGCTTCCGGCCAGGCAAACAACACTTATTTAGAAACTGAAGGAATTGTGTATACTGCCCTTCTGTTTGGTGATGACTAAAGACAGGCTGCTGACTTATGCCACTTTCAATGTAACAGCTCAGAAAATGCTGAATATAAAAAAGAAAACTGGATCTTCAGCAACTGAGAATGTAGAAGCCTGTGATTATGCAGGTTGGCAGTAACAAACTACAAGTAGCTTATAGATTTATTTTTAATATGTCACATGAAAATAGCTAGATTTGGGACAAATTCAGATAATGAATTAACTGGTAAAGTGATAGGAAATGTGGATTTATAAGACTGATGAAAAGTTATTTGTGGGGTTTTATAAGGATTAGTTATAGGGCTTTTTGTGTTCAATAAATATACCCATGAGTAGCAGAGAAAGTAGCCAGCACTGTTAATATTTGCTGTTGGTATATGCCATTTCCATCAGTGAAAACTAAGGAGGATTGTGACACAGTCTAGATGGTTACAAATAAACAAAATGGTGGGGAAGCACAATGGTAGATGAATGTTAACTTTATTAAATATAAAGTAATGCATATTCTGGAGAGAGTGTCTTTGGGAAAGAGAGAAACTATGTAACCTTCCCATACAGGTGGATGAATTTGTAATTCTCAAGAGAGCTCGGGGTTATTGTGGACAGGTAAATAAAGTTCTCTCTTCAGATGCTTAGAAGCGTGTGTGCTTTTAAAAAAAGTGGTGGTGGAAACTAAGACGACACTAGATAATGCACAATGATATACATTTCCCTGGAGTAATATGTTCAGTTTAAGTCTTCTACTCTCAACAGAAATATAAAACATTCAGAGAGGGTTGATAGAAGTGGTTAGAGATGCTGTGGGTATTGCATACCTTTGGATTATTTAGGTCAATGGTTTTCAACCTTTTTTCATTTGCAGACCCCTAAAAAATTTCAAATGCGGATGTGGACCAGTGTTCTCTCTCATTTTTCCCACACATGTACAGAATGAATTTTGTTATGTGCATGAATCACCTCCATATTGATGCACATAACAAAATTCATGGGGTGGGGATGGGGCCGAGGGGTTTGGAGTGGTGTGAGTGGGGCTCGGGGCTGGGGCAGAGGATTCAGGGGCGGGGGGTTTGAGGGCTCTGGCGTGGTGCTGGGGCTGGGGGTGAGGGGCTTGAGGGCTCCGGCTGGGGGTTTGGGCTCTGGGGTGAGGCTGGGGATAAGGGGTTTGGGGTGATAGGACCCCTTGCAGCAGCGCCTGGGCTGGGGTGGGGAGAGGCACCTCTCCCCCAGCTGTGGCAGGTCCATGCCAGGGCTGCGGGAGGGTCGCCTTTCCCCTGACTGCAGCAAGTCGGGGCAGGTCCGTGCTGGGGTTGGCGGGAAGAGCCGCCTCTGCCGGAGGAGAGGCATCTCTCCCTGCTGCAGCCCTGCGCCTCTACGCGGGGCTTAATAGGCAGCTGCGCAGCTTAGAGCGAACTTAGGTGCAGACTCCTTTGGGAAATCTTCGTCATAGTCTCTGGACCCCCCTGAGTCCGTGGACCATAGCTTGAAAACCATTGATTTAGGTGAAAGAGTTAGAGGAGACTTGACTGAGCTGTGTAAAAACAGATCATTTTCTCCATTTAGTTCTTGTATAGCCTTAAGGAAAGGCTAAAGGAAATACTCTTAAGTTAAGATGAACAAACAAGGCGATATTTCTTCCTATTTTGTATAGTGAACACGTGGAATTCATTGCTGCTGGATGTTGAGGCAAAGTTTTGTGGCTGGATTTGAATGGATTAATTGCTTGCAACTAGGATTAAATTTACCAGACACCTACTAGCCAGTGATATATTTGAAAGAGGCCCCACAAGTAAGACTTTGGGCAATGCCCTGGTGAGAAGCCCAGCACTCCTTGCTACAAGCTTCTGGGAAGGATACTTGGTCCCTGTTTGGGGTGTGAGGAGGTTCTGTGTTTAGCATACAGACTGTACTACCCTCCACCTACTGAAAAGGAAAGGGAACTTGATCTTTATTCCTCATTCAAGGCCCTCTGGCTTCCCTGAGTGGGTAGGGTATTTGCTCTTTCTTCCAGGAGCTGTGAGAAGTAGTAGTTCTACTCTACTGTACCATTCTGTGGGTTTTTAGAATCCCTGCTGTTCCAAGTAACAGTTCCAGAGCTTGCTATTCTGCTGCTCATAGCTTTCCCAAGTAGCAGCAGCAACATGAATTTGACAGTTTCACTCCCTCCTACAGAGTTCAGAATAGAAGCAGTGAAAACTAACTAGATTCTAGTTAATTACAGTCTGCTTCTGCTTAGTTTAACTAAGAATTATCAGAGGCACCAGAACAGTCTGTGGTTTGGAAGACACTGCTATATTAGTGAGTATTTCATTCACATTTGTCAGGTTGACTTCACAATAATCATTATTATTATTTATATTACTACTTTTGCAGTGACAACTGGAGAGGGCAGCCTCAATGTGCTAGATACTGTATATACTGGATGAAAAGTTAGTTTCTGCCTCAGAGACTTTGCAGTTTAAGTAAAAGGGTTTGAAACAGTTTTTTTTTTTTTAATGAAAGCTTGAATCCTGCAGAAATTGAGAGCTGAGGTCCCCACACTGGCCAGTGAAAGCGCTGTAGTCATTCATAAGTGGATTTTTTCAGCCCTGCTTGCCACTGTGTAAGAGAACTTTGTTTACTTTGTGGGGTGGGAAGACGTGGTTTTCCTCCCCCGTCCCACATATTCTGCGTTGTACAAATGACTAGGTGCATCATGGCTGGATTACCATTCTTTGAAGCATCAAGTACTGTTCGCTTCTGAGACAGGCTACTGGACTAAATGGACCACTGGTCTGAGACAGTAGATATTTTATGTAAAACTCTCAGAAATGGATTTAAATAACTGAAATACCTACACAAGCATAAGAACCGTACAATATAACATTGTTACTATAAATCAGAATATTTAGATTTATGAGGCGATATAAAATTATGATAAAGATAATTATAGCCAAGAAGTCTGAGCTTGTATTGTGCTTTTCATACAGTCTGCCCTCTGGATGTCACTGTTGTACAGTCTTCTCCCATCAGTTTGTTTTGAAGACATATTGAAGACAGCATGTTCACTAGAAGAGGGGAAAAATTAATGATACAGGATTTTATTTTTTTTAGTGTCGGAAGAAGTTTTGCTTAATGGAAATTACAACACCACCATAGGAAAATAAATTCAGCAATATTAAAGGTTAGAATTAAATCAACAGAAGGAAAGGAATTCCGAACTAAAGCTAAAATGCACCCTGAATTCTCCTTCTCTTGTTCTTTTTTAACCCATGTAGTGCACAAGATCATTCTTGTTCAGATATATCTGCAGTACTTACACACAGTGGGTTGAATGGGGGATGAGGTTTCAGTTGGAAATCTGACATTCCTTGTTGTGGAAGGAAGTCAGGCCGTAAATATCTTTCTGGTTTTGTTTTTGGTTAAATTCTTGTTTCTTTTTCAATGTGTTAGAGAAAATATGTATAAGATGAACAACATGATTGGCATAATACCATACAATCACTTGTTTTAAAAACTATTCTGAAAACATATTTGCTCACTTTTCATGCACCAGTGACACAACATTAGGACTCTAGCTATCCAAAATTGTGACACTGTGGACTGTGTGTATTAGATTCCCAGCATAGCCAGAAGAAAATTTGGCCAGTTGTGCAGACCCTCAAAGAGAACTGATCAGAGGGAGTGTGATCGCTATGTTTTAGCATGGTTGCCAAGTAAAACAGCTGGGCTGGGCAGTCTGTGACTTTGCTTCTGGCAAGGGCAGACTGCATGATGCTTGTCAGACCCTCAGAAAACTTGTGAAGTCTCTGGATCATCTCTAGCTCATAAATGCCAAGAATAACATTAACAGAAAATAATTACTAAAATAAGAGAGACCCAGAGGAACTGAACTTCTTTTGTTAATGTCAGATTTAAAATTAACCTTAGAAAAAATCAAGATTCTGAACATTTTAGGGCATCTTTTTGTTGTAAGTAGTCATTTTGAAGAACTCCTCTGATTTAAACTATCCAAAAGAGAGTATTTAAATATATACTTTATGACACTCTTCGAGCATCGCAACAGTGGGAATATATATATTGCATTTAGGTATACAAAGCTTTTTTTTTTTTTTTACCTAATTTGTTTCTGTTCTTTTAATACCACACCTGTTCCCTTGAAAAGAGACTTTTATCTCTTAAAACCCATGCCCTGTAGTTTAACCAATTTTTATCGTTCTCACTTGCACTGTCCCAAAATCTAATAATGATTTTTGGCTTTTAACAGTCCTTCTCCCTAAAGGCATAGACACAACTTTATATCGAAAGAGTTTTATCTAAAGAGTTCTGTCACTATAACTACAATCCTTGTTGAGGGTAGTAACCAGGAGAATTGACACAAATATATGACCAAGATCCTCCAACTTTTATCAAAATAATAATTAATAAGGTGTTGCCTTTAGCTCTCATGCCCTGACAGTATTGAAGGGGGGGAAAACAGCAGCCCAGAACAGTCATTAGTTTTCCCGCCTCCCATTAGGACATCATCTGGCCAGGGCCTGCCAGACCTTCCTAAACCAAAGACCTGACTGGAGCTCCCTAACTCCCAGCGATAGACGAATCTGTGATCTATGCAAACTACTACTTACTGAACCTTTCATTAAAAGTTCAGGTGATCTTACAAATCTTAACCATTAGCATGGGAAGGTGGGTGGATGGCAAACTTCTAGTTTCTTAATCAAAACGTGCAGTTACCAAGAGGATGTCTAAGTGTATTCTGTTGACACTTCCTTTTTCACCCAAACTTGTAATCTCATATAAAAAAGAGAAATCAAGTTAATTTGACAAGATCTGTTTTCCATAAACCCTTGTTGAATGGCATTATTTATATTACCTTCCTATAATTCTTGATTAATCGAGTCCATTATCAGGCATTCCAGTATTTTGGCGAGGATCTATTTCAAGCTGACAGACCTATAATTACCTGGTTCATCCTATTTACTCTTTTTAAATACTGGCATAGTGTTAGCTTTCCTTTCTTCTAGAACTTTCCCAGTGTTCCAAAAGTTCCTGGAAAATTAACATAAGCAGACCAGAGAGCTCCTCAGTCAGTTAACTTGCATCAGAGATTTTAAAATATTTGAACCTGTTGATCTAAAAATATCAAACTTTTAGTAGCTGCTGTTTCACGTCCTCCGTAGCCACTGTTGGAATGAAAAGTATTCCGTCATCGTGACATAACTACATCATCTACCTTTATCTCAAATACAGAACTTCTGCCTTTTCTGGACTATCCTTAAGGCTGGGAGTCTTTCAAGGAGATCCCAGAAGTCACGGATTCCGTGACTTTCCGGGACCTCCATGGCTTTTGCAGTGGCTGGTGCTGCTGACCCCATGGCTGCCCACACCTGCTCGGGTAGCCCCTCGCCCGGAGTGGCAGTAGCACTGATGGGGCCCCGGGCTGGCCCCCACCTGGAGTGTCTCTCTCTCTCCTCTCGCCCTCAGATCGGGAGCAGCAGCCGTGGCCGCTGGAGCACCCTCCACAGAGCAGCAGCATCCACCAGTGTGCGCCCCCCTTCCTCCAGCACCTAAAATTTAGTTAGGGGTATTTATAGCACAAGTCATGGACAGGTCATGGGACGTGACTTTTTCTTTATTGCCTGGGACCTATCCATAACTTTTACTAAAAATACCCGTGACTAAATCATAGACTTTAATTATCATTGACAATTCTACCATTTCCATATGATTCATATTTATGATCATCAACTTCACCTTTCTTACATTTATTATAGCTGTTTATTTTTTTTATAGCTACTTTCACTTCTCCACTAAATCAGGTTGGTGTTTGAACCAGTTTGGCCTTTTTTCTCATTTGTGGAATGTGTCTTTTTTGGCACTTAGTAAAATGTTCTTAAATAATTCCCAATAACTATTTACATTTTTCTGTTTAAAGTCTTCCTCTCAACTGATTTGGCTCGTAGCTATTTTTAACTTTTTGAAACTGGCCTTTTTAAAGCACCAAGTATATACCAACTGTTACTTGTATGGACTTTATTCTGTTTGCACGTAAATTGTGATAAAGTTATGATCACATGTAATTAAGCTACCACTAGTTTTTAGTTCTGCGATCAGTTCCTGTTTGTCAAGGTGATGTCTAATATAGAATGTCCCTGTGTTCAATTTAACACTTCTTGAGTTAAGAAATTGTCATCTGAAATATTTAGAAATTCTGAGGACTTTTTAGTAGTTGAAAGTGTAAGTTGCTCCAGTGTAAGTTGCTCAGATTGAACTCCCCCAGGATAGTACATTATTCCCCTCACATTGTAGATAGGAGCGTAAGGAGATGGTCGTCCTGTTCTCTGGTATGATTTGGTGGTCTGTAGCAGACACAGAGTAGTATCCCATCTTGTTTTTTATCGCTTAATAGATCAGGATGGTTTTCTTCTGTCAGTGACTCAGAAACAGGTAATGCCATTTTTGACATAGAGTGCCTTCCTCCATCCCTTTTGCCCACTCGATCCTTCCTATATCAGTTTTATCCATTGATTTTTTTTTTAACATTCCAATAGTGCAAATCTATCCACTAGGTTTCAGCAATACCAACTAGATTGAATTTGTGCTTCTAGATGAACAATTCCAATTCCTTTTGTTTGTTATCCTGGGTGTATAGGCAATTAAAGAATTTCTTTTCTTCGCATTCCTTGGTGCATTGATTGATTAACTTTGTTCTCAACATCTTGATATTCTGTTAAATGACTACTCATTAGTTTCCATTTTTCACCCTCTACTTTTTTTGTTATTTTAACACCCTTCTGACTACTCTGGCCAGCCATTCCCCTAGGAAATTGGTTCCCCTGCTGCGGAGATGGAAGCCATCCAAACTATACAGCCCCTTTTCCACATAGAAGGTGAACCAGTGTTCCTCATGCTAAATCCCTCTATCTCCAAGCACAGGATCTGTAGCTATGATCTTTGAAACTCCCCTGTTTGCTGCACATGCTTTCATTAATGTCTAATGCATTCTCTGAACATAGTATATGGCAGCATGAAATAAACTAAAAATATTTCAATTTGCAATTCAAAGAATGTTCATTGGATTTTCTCTTCAAGGAGTGCAGTAACTGGCATATGTTTGCTAAATTGAAATTTTTTGTTAAATTTAGAAAATAACTGGTAAGTGGGATTTTCTTTTTTCTAAAAAAACAAGACTTGCATATTCCATGACTTCAGAATGTCAACGGATGTTTTGTGGAGATGTCGTCTAATTCTTTCATATAGTTTGTGCAATATAGGCTTATGAAAACAATTGGGAATAATTTGCCTTATTAAAGCACGTAACTAAGCTTGCTATCTTTTCATACTGTGGAATTTTCATTGTTCTACTTGTCTTTTTGATGTCAGCAACGTTATTGCAGACATGAAGATTGGGAAACGCCATCTCACCCGTGGTGTATCCAGGCCATCCAGTCAGATTTCATTTGATGATGATGATGGGCAAGGTGACGTGTTTCAAAGAGGTGTCCTGTCTGAATTTGCTGGAAGTAAAAGGTACTCTCTACTTGCCTGTTTTCTCTTTGTGCTTCTTCCCACAATAAAATATTAACCAGTTAAGTTTTTAAATTCTAGTAATAAAGAAACACCAACTATACTCCAAGACTTCAAAGCTAAAGAGTTCTCTGTGAGTTTCTGTATCTTCCACAAAAATGCTCTGACTCTACATACAGGATACTGCAGGAAACAAAAGAAAATGTGTTTCTAACACTATTTTACAAGTAGTTTGTTTTTTCCAAACATAGTATTAAAGTAGATTAGTGTAACATAGTTAATTGTAATAAACTGATCAAAGTAAATGCAGTTTTTTAGTATTAAACCTGATTGTTGCAAATGTTTGATGCTAGTATATAATATACTTTTTGACTTCACTGTTTGAGTGGTTTTTGAATGTATCACTTATGCACAATATTTTTGCATCTCATTCTCTATCATGTTATGGGATGGGGAAAAAACTTTAAAGTGCTACTGTCATTTGAAGGAAAACTTTGAAAAATGGTCTGTGTAGAAATATTTCATCAATTGAGGTTTTTTTTCTTCTTGCTAAGGAAAATAGGAACTTTGCACCTGAGTCATTTCTTGAGTTTACTGTTGCCTCAGGCATGAAAATTGGAACTAATGATTTAAAATGGTTACTTGAGAATTCTCCCTGAAAATGGCAACACCTTTTGCTATTTTTTTTTTACTTAACCCAGGTTATTTTTACTCTGTTAAGAGAGCACCCTTACTTTGTTATACTGTAATTAGCTGGTGTCTCATCCTGTATTATGTCTCTAAAACACACAGTCTACGTGGCATCCTCACAGTCACTTGTCTTAGGATATTCTCCCCACATTTCTATTCCCAGTTAGATTATTTCCTTTCAAAAGTAACTAAATCTGACTTTAAGTGGAGTTAGAAGTTGAGAGAACCATGTTTATTGGCATATATGTGGGAAATTTGGAAGGCAGGATTTGCATAACTGAGAAATAAACATTCCTGGGTCAGTAGCTGTACAATGTCCTTGCATTCCTTGGCTGAAACAGATTTTTTTCAGTATATCAGAAAATTATGATTTTAAGTGAGGAACAAACGGGAGCATATGAATTCTTAAGCTATGTAGATCATAGTGTAAAAACCCAAAGGAGCAATATTCACAGTTATATCATCAGAAAACATCTGTAGATGCTGAAATGTTTCTAAGTAATATTATTTTTTCTGATTTTGGCAATTGTCTTATGTAGCCATTAGAAAAGTATGTTGAAGGCAGAGTTTCACATAGCTGGGAACAGTACATAATGGCTCCACTTCTCAACCCCCCCCTAAATGCAGCAAGTCATGGAGAGGGGATAGACAAGGCTGAGACTGGAGAACAGGGAACTGAACAAGGGAAGAGAATGAGCCCTCACTGACTTGTATGGAAACCTTTTGTTCCAAGGTTTTCAGTGTTCTTGGGAAGCTGTAAATCAGGGGTCTCAAACTCAAATGACCCCGAGGGCCGCATGAGGACTAGTGCATTGGCCCGAGGGCCGCATCACTGACACGCCCCCTTGCTGCCCCTGGCCCCACCCCCAATCCACCCCTTCCATGAGGCCCCGCCCCTGCCCTGTCTCTTCTCCACCTCCTCCCCTAAGCGTGCGGCTCCCCGCTCCTCCCCCCTCCCTCCTGGAAAGTGCTAAGCGCCACCAACAGCTGTTTGGTGGCTTGGCGGCGGGGCACTTAGGCGGCGGGTCCCGGAACAGAAGGGGCCCCCCACCGCCGAAGACCGGGCTGCGCTTCGGCGGCGGCGGGTCCCTCTTTTCCCCACCCCGGCCGGTCCCGCTTCCCACCCCGGCCCCGGCCAGTCCCGCTTCCCTCCCCCGGCCCTGCCCGGCCCGGCCCAGCGGGTCTCGCTTCCTTCCCCACCCCTGCCCGGCCCGGCCCCGCGGTCTCGCTTCCCTTCCCCGGCCCGGCCCGGCCCCGCGGTCTCGCTTCCTTCACCCCGGCCCGGCCCGGCGGGTCTCGCTTCCTCCCCACCCCCCCGGCCCGGCCCGGCCCGGCGGGTCTCGCTTCCTTCCCCACGGCCCGGCCCGGCGGGTCCCGCTTCCCACCCAGGCCCGGCCCGGCCCCGGCGGCTCCGCCCCCGTACCCGAGCGCGTCTCCGGCGAGGCCTGAGCTTTGTCCCGCTCAGAGCCGCGTGGTGAGGGTGCGGGGCTGTGAGCTCCACGCCGAGCGCAGCGCTCAGCCCAGAGCTCCCAGCCCCGCCCCCTGCCCACGCGGCTCGGATCGGGGCGGGGCTCAGGCGCTCGGACGGAGACTCGGCACTCTATGCGCCGAGGCTCCAGGAGAGGGGCGGAGGCGGGAGCCTCCACTTTTCTCTTGGGGGCCCCTGCGGAGCCCGGGGCCCGGGGCAAATTGCCCCCTTTGCCCCCCCCCTCTGGGCGGCCCTGGGGAGCTCCGCGGGCCGCAGGGAAGAGCTCCGCGGGCCGCATGCGGCCCGCGGGCCGCATGTTTGAGACCCCTGCTGTAAATGATGCCAATGTAAGGAGCAGAATAACTAAATGCATTGTGAATTTTTGAATGGTTCAGTAGCCTGTTACCTTTAGGCTGAGGATATTAATTCATTCTAGGCTGGTAGAGACTGAAAGTCGTTTCAGTATGATACAGTGTGAAAGTGATGGTCCTAGAGTGGATCTCAATAGTATTTGACTTTGGCAAAAATTATTGCAATATGTAAATAAGTAATGTAAACGAAAAGCAACTTAGAATATAGACAATAAAAACAGCTGATATAGAATTTATCAAACACCTTACAATATTTTAATAAAAGGAAAGTAAAATATGTTTTGCAATGCATTTGAAAAGATTCCCTTCCTGTCACCAATTGTATGAGAGTTCTCTGACCATCTTAGGTAATGAGGTTATGTTTAGTGTAAAAGTCTTGGTGTTATTATATAAACTGTTCATTATGCAGATTTCAACTACCAGTCTCAAAGTTCAGATTTTTTCCTGTGGCTATAAAATTCTAACAGTCAAAAATACGCTGTAATTAATGGATGCTGCTGCTTTATAGTAACTTGAACTAGTAACTTTATACTAGGTGTTTTGTTCCAAATCCTGCCTACATCTGCTACTAACATTATTGGAAGTTATGAATGGATAGGAAAATGTAATTCCAAATCTGTTTAAATTCCACATTCTTCTGAGACTGTGTAATTATATTAGTCTCTTTCTGAAATAGATCCAGGGTAGCTACGTTAGTAATATGTAATATGACAAGATCAGGTTTGCCATAGTAGTTGTGGCCTTCAGAAATCTGCTGGAAAGCAGAGGGATGAAATTTAAGGGCAGGAAAGGCAAGTGTTGCTCGGGCAACAATGAATATGTAATAACACAAACGAAGAACACTAGAATTTCATTAGAAATGTACCCAAACTGGAAAGGTTAAATGTTTAAAGGAGTCATTTGTTCTAAATTACAATAAACTTATTTTCTTGTTTGTTTTTGTATTTATCTGAAAATTCACTTTGACTGGTTGAGGGGAGAAGACCAGCTGTTTGAGTTTTTAATTTATAAGCCAAATATTAGTTTGTCTGCTCTTATTAAAGATGTTTGCTTGTTGAATATCTTTCTTTCTTTTAATAAAGAATCCTATTAAGTGTGAAGCTGCTGTTGTGCAAAAAAAATCCAAATATATTTTACTATCCAGAAGAGAGCCCAGAAATGACAGATTGTTTAGACTATAGCTTATCACAACAGTTTGAGTGTTAGTCATGTGGCAGAGAGGAAAGGGTGGATACATAATCTTCCAAAAAGGCTGTTTACTTCATAAATCAGGGTTAGTTTGATTTATCTGTTGTCTTTTTTCCTGAATTGTGAAATATTTTGTGTAGTAGAACAAAAGCATAAAAAAACCCCAAGGAATGCACTTTCTAAGAACTATCTGCTACTAAGGTACCATGGACTGATAGCATTTGACTTTATGAAGGTTTCTAAATATATAAATAGGAATAAATCAAATGTAAAATAATGGCAATTATGCTAATTACCTCACTGGAAAGTGTGGTGGGAATCTGGTTCCAGTGCTTCATTAATTGCATTATACAGCAGTAACTCAAATGCAATGATTTGTCTTTTGGTTACCAAGTCTAAAGGTTTAGTATAATGTTAAATATGCTGGTATTTTGTTTCCAGGGGATGGTTGACTTTCGCTCTAGAATTTAATGAGCATATTCTGTGTTTTGTAAACCTAATTTTAAACTGGCTGTGTTGTGAAATATCAAATATCATTTGTCTTCTTTGTTTATAGAAGAGGGCTTCACCTAGGAAGGAGGCTTAATATTTTCCCTGTTTCTCCCACTGTTACAGAAGTGACACCTGAAGCAGGTTAGTGGAAAAGCAACAACAAAAACCCAAATGGAGGAAATTCTTCAAAAAATAGAGAAGTTCTCTGTCTCGTGGAAGAGAGGGGTTGGCTACTAGCTTGCTGGTTTCAAACCTGATCGTAAATTAATGTGCGGTCTAAATCTGGTCATTGGTAGGCAAGACTTCTACACAGTGTTATGGGATAATAGTTTTTGATCCTGTATCAGGACTAATGTACACTAACAGTTATGTGGTAAAGCTGACCCATTGCCACTGTTGTTGGTGTTTCTTCCATGAGCACTAAAATTCCCCTGCATTTTCTCAGTAGAAATGTATACTTGGTTTACCCTAGTTCTTAGTGGGCATTTGTCCGTATTGCAAAACCATTGCACCAGATCTTGCTCTGAAGAGGCTTGAGACTACAGTCACAGGGGAAATTGGATAGGATTGAAGTGTACTGTCAGAACTCTGAGAACCTTACTGTGACTTCCTGGATAAACTATGCCTAGTTTTACCTGGTATAGATAATCCCTCACTTGCATGAACTTCAGACACATACAGAAATCTTATTTAAATAAAAACAACAGAAAACCCGGTAGCTGTACCACTCTATTATATCAACAGATCTCACCTGTTATGCAGGGTCAGGCCTGACTTGTGCATGGATGGGATAGTCTTCAAAAAATGAAAGCTGGAGTGGGTGTATGATTTAGGGGTTAAAGCTGAGGCCTGGCTTTCCCAACTGTCATACTGTGTGACTATGGTCAAATCACTTAAGTTGTCTCTAAGTTTCCCTTTCTATAAATGGGTACAGTAATGCCTTGTAGGCAATGAATCAGAATTCACTGATTTTTGTAAAATACTCTGAATTCCTTTGGGGAAAAAAGGCACTGTTGCATTGCAAAGTGTTATAATAAAATTAAAACTAGAGGCTGTAGAAATAGTGTTGGTGATACAGTAGATGGCATTCTTCTCTGCGGATCAGTAAAGAGCCCATTTTAGGGTTTGTGGTTTTTGTTTTTAGGTTTTTTTGTTTTTTTGTTTTTTTTTTTAAGACTAGTGTTAGTTCAACTGCTTTGGCCAGCTTCTAGTTTGGGTAATGTTGTCTCCATTAATTTCTTCCTGCAGTTTCAATTGTATAGCTTATTTATTTCTTCTACTAAAATGTCACGTAGTGCCGTTTCATAGATTCTAAGGCCAAAAGGGACCATTGTGATCATCTAGTCTGATCTCATGTATATCACAGTCCATACATAGAACTCCCCCCAAATAATTCCTAGATATTTTAGAAAAACATCCAGTCTTGATTTAAAAACTGTCGGTCATGGTGGATTCACCATCACTCAGGGTAAATGGTTCAAATGGTTAGTTACTCTAACTGTTAACAATTTACACCATATTTTCAGTCTGAATTTGTCCAGTTTCAGTTTCCAGTCATTGGATCATGTTATACCTTTCTCTGCTAGATTGAAGACTCCATTATTAAATATTTGTTCCCCATATAGATACTTAGTCACTCCTTCACCTTCTGTTTGTTCAGTTGAACAGATTGAACTCTTTAGTCTATCACTAGAAGGCATGTTGTCTAATACTTTAATCCTTCTTGTGACTATTCTTTGAACCCTCTTCAATTTATCAACATTCTTCTTGAATTGTGGACACCAGTATTCGAGCAGCAGCACCCGTGTCCAATACAGAGGCAAAATAACCTCTTTGCTCCTACTTGAGATTCTACTGTTTATGCACCCTAGGATTGCATTAGCTCTTTTTGGCCCCAACATCACACTAGAAGCTTATGTTCAGCTGATTATCCACCAGTATCCTCAAATCTTTTTCAGACATAGGGCTTCCCAAGAGAGTGTTCCATATTGTCAAGCAGCTGCTGATTTTACTGAATGCAGTCACCTTTGAGCACTGTTTAACAGAATACTGCAATTATCTCCTTTAGGAATCAAATTAGTATATATGTAAGATTATTAGGTTTTTAAAACATCAGCCCATTTTTACTGTGTTGCACATTCTGATTTTATATATATTCTTTTAAATTACCCTTCCAAAAATACAGATGGCTAAATTTTGGGTTGAATCAAGCATGTTCAGGAATAATGACTGGTGTTTATAGTTGTTTTTATAAGTAACCCTTTGAACTAGCTTGTACACAGCCCTATAAAAAGCAGAACTGCAAATGTTGTTCATACTATTTAAAGACCCATATACTATTTATGTATTCCCTAATTTATAAATAGACCTTAGCACAAGTAAAACTTGAAGAAAGCAAGTGAACTTTATGGGATTTGTCATAAGATATCAACAAGGATGCCTCTTTCAGTTTTTAGCAGCATTTCCTTGTTTAATTCCCAGTAGTGTTGAGGAAAGCTATAATAGATTTCAAGCCAGAAGCCATGTTACACAACTGTACTGACTAAAACTCTCATTGCAAAACAGTTTTTTCCTTAATAGCAGGAAATACCAATAAGATATTTGATTCCTTACGTTATTTCCCCTTGTTTTCTTGTTAGTTCATATTAGTGCAGATATTGAACTAAAATGTTGTTTAAACCCACTATGAATGCAAGTTCCTTGTTTTGTGTTGAATATTTATTTTGAAATCCTGAATATTAAGTGGAAAATCAAGGGAAACCTGTTTAAAGGTTAGGAGTACTTGTGGCACCTTAAAGACTAACAAATTTATTTAAGCATGAGCTTTCGTGATAAATTTGTTAGTCTTTAAGGTGCCACAAGTACTCCTGGTTTTTTTTGCGGATACAGACTAACACGGCTGCTACTCTGAAACCTGTTTAAAGGTTGTTAAATCTGTAGAGAAAGGAGCATTTTACACTATGCTGTTTTCTGTTCCATAAAGGTAAATGTAAGGTTGTTTTGCATCCATCAGACACACCATGCTTGTAAACTTAAACTCTGGGTCGTTCTTTTAAAGAAGATTGATTAGTAGAAAATTATCAGACTATAATTACTTAAAGGATAAAGTAGAAGCAATGATTCCTTTATAATTAATGTTGTAACTCGATTTTCATTACATCTTTTTTGGGTATCCTTCTAACATCTCCAAACAAAAGAATATTTACATAAAATGGGTAACTGATGGGTATGGCTGGGGCAGGATTTTTCTGCCAAGTATGAATTAATTTGAACAAGGGTTTTCTAATTTATCACTCTCAAAATAGAAATGTTCTCAAGAGTGAAAGTCTGTGTGTGTCTGCCATTTTTGTAGCAAAGGAAAGAAAGAGAAGTTAGTTTACTGGATTCAACTAGTTGATGTGGTCCACAAGACCAAAGATTAGTTCATTAGTTTTAAACTACTAATGTTTGAAATAGTAAATGTCAGAATGGCTGTGACCTGTAAACTATGTGACTTCTGAAGACCTAAGCTTTCATTTTAGGAAACTCCAGCTTTCTTCCTTGCAAAGACAAACATAAAAATGGAAACCCATCGCAGGGGAGGCTTTTCAATGGAAAGGGATAATTTTTCCACTGAAACCAAAGTTAATTCAACAAACCATTATTAAATCGGGACACATTTTTTGAAAAAGAAGTCTGCACAGTTAGAAAATTATTGTAGGGCAGTTTGGCCTGATCTCTGCTTCCAAATACCATGCATCTTCTCGCTCTCATGTAGTGGACCGTCATCTGTTGTAGATGGGCAATGGCTTGTTTTATGTGCCTGAGAATGAAAAGAAATTAAGCAGGAAGGAATGTGTAAATGAGTAAAAACTCTGGGTCAGATGAGCACTGAATTGGCCTGCTGCAGGTTATGTAAATGTTAGACATGAAGCCAAGAGATGACTAAATGAATAGGACTCATAACATATAATGCTTTGGCCGAATTCCAAGGATGTTGGTGGGTTGAGTGAGCTATCGAGGGAATACTGTAATATTTTAGAAAGGATTGTTTAATGGAAAAGATGAATGGAGGTTTTTTTAGCACTTATGAAAGCAAAGTAAACTGTCTGAAGAAGTAATTGCCTCAAACTTAATCTTTTAAGAGTGCTTGAGAAAATGCAAAATTATAATTTTTATATATAATCTATAAAAATTTGCATATAGTATTTAATTTATATATATGTATATGTATGTATGTGTTAAATTCTCTCTCTACACACACACACACACACACACACACACACACACACACACACACTATTTTACAGCACTTCACAGTTGAGGTGGAAAGACGTGGGCCTAATTTTTCAAAAGTGACCAGTGATTTTGGGTGTCCAGCATGAGACATCTGAAAAAGTCAGACCCCTTTAAATCATGTCAAGTTGGACACCCAAAAACTCTAGTCGCTTCTGAAAATTTAGGCCATAGTCCTGGTCTCAGAGTTTACAGTGTAATCTTAGATAGCGTGATGCGATGACTGACTGAGGGATGACAAACACGGGGGGGGACAGGGTGTGGGAGAATGAGCATTATAGTGATATAAGTTACTCACATCAGTCATGTGCATGTCCTTGAGTATAGCTAATGTTTTTTTATCATTTAATATTAATGATGACAGTCTCATTTATTGTGGGCATAATGAAAGATGTGAGTTTTGAGATTATTTATGGTATATTCTATGAAAGAGGACAACATTTAAGGTAGTGAGATAAATGGGAAGTCAGGATTTCTCAGTTTTGTATGCTAGATTATTGACTCTGGCATCCAAAAATCTCAACTAGTAGAAAAGCTGGGCCACCAAACAAAATGGGCGAGGTTCATAGTAAACAATTGGGAACATTTGCAGATGTGGGCTGCCTTGCTGAATGAGAGCATAATCATGAAATACCAGGAAATCCCTTAGAGTAAACAAGGTCCTCTTGTCTTTAATAAAGAGTACATAGACCAAGTTCAGAATTTGACGAGTTAAATATAAAAACTTGTGACTAACAAAAAGCAGCCAAAAAGTGTCAAAAACAGAAACTGTCACACAATGGAAAAAGTTAATTCCTATTCTTAATATTTGGGAAAGGGGTTGAAATAACTTAGCTGCAACTTTGACAGATCAGTAGGCTAGTTTAATAGTCCTTTGAGAATTTAGTGGGCTTTCATTGCAAAAGCACACCATGAAATATGGTATTAATAGCTACAACTTAAAATAATGTATGTGTGAAAGGACCAGCCTTCATTAAGTTTGATAATCTTAAACAAAATATGCTTAAGTCAATAATTCTCTGGCAAACTGACAGGTCTGGGGTATTTTTTTTTCTTATTTAGAGTCTTCACCTTCACTCTGGGATCTGGAACTTGCTAATCAGATTGCAGCAGTAAATCAAAAGCCACCTCGGAATGGGTTTGAAGAGATGATCCAGTGGACAAAAGAGGGAAAACTGTGGGAGTTCCCTATTAATAATGAAGCGGGTAAGTGTACTGTAGCTTTTGTGGTCTCTTTATATTTGTAGAGAATTAGAGCACCAACACTAATGCTTCAGAGTTTTAATAATGTATTTCAGGTATGCCTCCACATACAATAGTTTACTAAAGTTTTTGCTCAAGTAAGCAACTTTAAACTGTCCTAAATTAGTGAAGCCTCAGATGAAGACATCCCTGGAAATTTTGCTATTAGATCCTAATCAAAACTTTAAGGAAAACAGTTTAAATATTAAAATGAGTTGGGGAAGAAGCATGATGAAGTTGTGATCATTGAACAGGTCTAGAGCTGTGGCTTGAAATTGCTTAAATCACTGGTTCTCAGTAGGATTTTGTAGCTAGAGAGTTTCTGCTACTTATATAGACACTCTAAAGCTAACAAACCAAATATAAAAAGGAAACTAACCCCACAAATCATTTACATTTTGATATAGTTTAAATGCTTTCATTGGCATTTACCCCAGATCCAACCTCCAAGAGATCACCCAGCTACATAACATACTACTTCTTACTATGGCATTTGGGTTACAGGTTGATATAATAAGCCATAAAGCCAGTGTCTTTAGTAAGATCATGGTTTTTAGTGTCTAGTGAAGTTATGGATATCTCCACTGCTACAATGTTCATCACCACAGCACAGCTTTCAAGATCCAGGGATCCTACACATGCCTAACACATGTGGTGTACATCATCCAATGCACTTCCATAGGAAAATATTAAGACAAAAACACCCTATCATCTGTGGGTGAACACTTTTCACAAAGCAATCACTCTATCTCGCCTCTCAGTCCTCATCCTCAAAGAAGACATTAAAAACCGTGGTGTTAATAAAGCACTGGATTTATGGCTTGTTAGAACAATCTGTATCCCACTAACTCCCCTTCTTCTCCTATTACTACAGGGGTATTAACTGGCCACTTCATCTTGAATGGTCCCTTAGAATATGTACTAAATACTTACACTAAACTATCTGTTCAGTCTTGTATTTAGCTGTGACACACTAAGTCCCTTTCCCAGACCTGAGGAAGAGCTCTTTGGTGCTCAAAAAGCTTGTCTCTCTCACCAGGATATATTGCCTCACCCACATTGTCACTCTAAAATCCTGGAACTGACATGGCTACAGCAACACTGCATACAACAATGTACTGAATATTACAGGCCGATTGTTCCCTTAGGCCTGTCCATTTCATAAGCAAAATCAAAGTCACAACATTGAGCCGTTCCAACAGTCTTACTGGCTGGACATAAATTATACAGTACATAAGTAACCCTCTCCTTATTTATAGAAGTATCTATATGTGAAGTTAAACAACAATAAACATATAAAGAACATCATGGAAGAGGAAATGCAGATATACAGAAAGTGTGTGAACATAGGGTTTTAATAACTGCAGAAAGTTTGGCAGTGGTCTTAAAATATTAAAGATATAACACATAACAGGTTGGTTTCTGGAGGCGATACTCCTTGAAAATCTGCCATTCTGTGTAGAGTTGTAAATTGCATAATGTGGTTGAGCTGTTTCTTAATGTTCTCATCCTGTTTTGGTGGTTTCTTAGAATTTAATCACTGCTTCTATGAGAATCGATCTGTTCTGTTGTGCACTAATCCAAATATATACTAGTCGTGTTTTTGCAATCTTATATCACTGTGGCCAGTGGCATTTCTGGTGTTGTAATGTGGCTGGAACCCTGCTGTCTGGGGGTAGTGAATTAGCAAGGAGTCTTCACATATAGTTAAGCAAGAATCTTTATTGATTTGTCCACAAAAATTAGTCATGTGGAAAATGCCAACTGAGAGCTCCAAAATTTATCATAGGACGGGTTGCAAAAATCAGGCAAATAAAGTCCATCCTATCAAAGTGCCAACTCTGTTTACAGGTCATTAATCACATCAGGTACATCAAAGTGAAATAGAAGGCTTGGGGAAACTCATAAAGTTGTGCCAAATTTGTTGTAATTCTAACAGCCTTACAGAAAAGTGGCACTCATTACCAGTTCTAATTCTAGATTTTGTATCCCTGTCTCTTCAGTAGCATTACCTTCCATCACCTAGTTCTGTACCAAGAAATAGAGGTTTCCTTTTATATACCATAAGCCTGTGGTTATACATTTTAATTTTGCTTAGGACTGTATCTGTTGTGGGAACAGATGTTTAACTTGGAGCATTATAATGGTACCCCAGTTCTTAAACTTTTAAATAAAATATAGATAGGAAAGAAAAATATGCAATTACTTTTTCAGACATCCTTCTGAAGCATCCATGTCCCTTTTTAAAATGGCTTGAGCTGTACGTCCATGCTTTGATCACATGACTTCTGAATAACTCACTGGGTAAATAGGACAAAACACATCTTGGTTCTCTCCCATATACAAGTGCCTCATTTTGGAGAACCAATACTTCTGGATCATTGGTGCTTCAAGGGTTGACACTGTTGTAGTGATAGGGTTAAAGGAAATCTTTGCAAACATGTAATTGCATCTGGCAGCTTCTATATGCATAAGTTCCATCAGTCATATGTTAGCTGTTTCAGTAATTCCCTTAAATGGTTTTGGCTCAACTAAATGCCAAACTGTGACGCTATCACATATTTCTTCTACTTCCTTCCCAAATTGCAAGTGTTCATGTTTTGGGGTTAGGAAGGAGCACTACCACTAAAGAGAAATAGAAATTATTTAATTAAAAAAAAAAAAGGTAGAAAAGGGCAAAAAATGTTGGCCAGCATTTTTAGGATCTGAAAAAGTTATTTGCCCATTTCCAAAACTCTGATTAGGTTTAATATCTATACTTGGAACTAGTGACTATATAACCCTACCAAAAGTACCCTTACACTTCTGTGGAAAGCTACTCATTTAGTGTATAGAACACAGAGGGCTTACAATGAGAACATTTTGTTTTGTGTTTTATATAGTGCTTAGCACAATGGGGTCTTCTCCCATGACTAGGGCTCATAGACACTACAATAATACAAATACATAATAAAAATAATAATAGTCACTGCCTCTCTATTTCACTATTGCATTGTTCAGATTCTTTTAATAGAAAATCAGTCAATGTCTCTCAGACTTTTGTGACCAACAGATTACAGAAATATTTTAAGGGGGACCCTAGAATCACGAACAATAACTATCAGGATTTCCTGATTCAGGAAACCACAAAATATTGGGGGAGAAAAGGAGAATTGGAACCCATTGTTGTTATAATTGGAGGATTCCTAGTATTCACAAAGTGGATTTGAGTTTCCAAGCCCAGCGGAAATATGCCTTTTAAAGCCAATATGATCAGTGAAGAAAATGTTAGCTTCTGGGAAGAGGGAAACATCTGGTTTCTCTTTCAAGGACAAGGGAGATAAAGGGGATGGGTAGCTGGTATTGATAAACACTGCACATATTACTGATGATGCAGTGTGGGAAAATAGACATCCTTTTCCAGCTTCTTTAGGAATTGCAGTGTCTGAAGGAAAAACAGGAAAGAAACCATGGTAACTTAGCAAGTATGGTGTACAAGTTGAGAGATACTTCCATGCTACAGTGCTGGGCTGCTGGAGGTATGGAAGAAGCTGACATGCCATTAATCCTTGCACTAATATGTCTGTATTATCTCACTTTCATTTTGATGATTAAGGTTATTGCCAAATATGTAATATCCTGGTTAGTATCAAAATAATTTTACATTCATTCCTGTTTTATTACCTGGAAGTATTTACCTGCAATATAGTCAATCCTTTCCGATAATGCAAAGAGAGTTTTCTTTACTACAGATATAAGAGAGAATGAATGTAAGCCTACAAAGAGTAGTACAAATTCCAGTCTTCAATATTATGTTCTACTAAGATGACATGCACCAAACTAATGTGCTAATGTACAGAGATGTTTTTTCATGATAGGTCACTCTAGTTCTAAGGGTTTTGGCTTGTAAAATAGTTAGGTGTATTTGAATCACTTAAATACTTTTAAATGTTCTCTTCTAGTGTGGGAAACTGTAATGCTTATTCACAGCTATGTGAAGGATTAATAACACTCACTCATAATAAGTGATGTGCAAGCTTCCACAAATAACTCTGCCGGTATCTCTGTTATTACGATAGTGGTCATTGGCATAAACATTTTGGGCTTAATTTTGTCAAATTGTTGGGTTTGGGGTGTAGGCAAGTATCTACTAGATCTTTAACTTAAGACCAATGGACTTGACTTCACTTTTTTTTTTTAAACTATCTTGTTCATCTATAAACAAACACTTTACTGTTCTGTAGTCTTTACAAATGTATTACAGCATTCATGATAGTTAATTTTATACCTTATCAAATAATTACATTAATTAGTGACAGGTTCTTTTATCAACTGAAGAGGGGAAAAAAATCTCTGTGCAGTCACAGACCCTAGTCTGTCTTGATTTCTGGATTGGTAATATGGCCAAATCTCATGGTATTTCTGAGACAATCCCTTTTTTCTATACATATTTGAGTTTGTAGTCCTCAAGATCTTACACCAGGGGTCGGCAACCTTTCAGAAGTGCTGTGCCGAGTCTTCATTTATTCACTCTCATTTAAGGTGTCGCGTGCCAGTAATGCATTTTAACGTTTTTAGAAGGTCTCTTTCTATAAGTCTATAATATATAACTAAACTATTGTTGTATGTAAAGTAAATAAAGTGTTTAAAATGTTTAAGAAGCTTCATTTAAAATGAAATTAAAATGCAGAGCCTCCCCGACCGGTGGCCAAACCCAGGCAGTGTGAGTGCCACTGAAAATCAGCTCGTGTGCTGTCTTCGGCACCCGTGCCATAGGTTGTCTACCCCGTCTTACACTTTGATTTGTGTGTCCTTTGAACACCAGTGTCAAAATACAGAGCAGAAACCAGTGAAATCCACTAGAAAGAGGCCTGAAATCACTACTAGATTGATCTGAGGTATTTTTGGTGAAAGGTCTGTAACAAACCACTGTGCCACCTAGCTGTGAGACGGAATGCTTTTTAATGTAATATTTTTGCATTCATCACTGCTAAAGGTAACATCTGACAAAACTTGCAAAATCTTACAATTGTGTGTACCTCGATCTATTCGTATTTTTATGATTGCAAAAGTCTGGAAAGGGTTAAAAGAAGTGTTTAAAAACATTCCCTGTTTCAAATTTAATAGTAAAATACCTAAAATTGTGAAATATAATGAACATACACCTCTACCTCAATATAACACTACCCAATATAACGTGAATTCGGATATAATGCGGTAAAGCAGTGCTGGGGGGTGCGGGGGCTGGGCTGTGCACTCTGGTGGATCAAAGCAAATTTGATATAACGTGATTTCACCTACAACGCGGTAAGACTTTTTTTTGGCTCCTGAGGACAGTGTTATATCGAGGTAAAGGTGTATAAGCATGGAACACATTCAAATAACAAATACTTTCGAAGGTAGGCTTGTTCAGTTTGTACTACCTTGTTTTTTCCTTTAAACCATTTTGCAAAGTTATGCAACCAGTATATTTCTTATTACAAGTAAATACTCAATTCAGTCTTTAAAAAATATTGCTAGCAGCCCAGCTTTCATAGCCCATAACAAACCAGCATTTGCATGTAATTGAAGAAAACAGGGTTTTTTGATAAGGAAATGGATTTCAGAGTCAGGCTTCAATGGCATTACCAAATATGAAGTATAGGTAAAAATTGCCCTCTTAAAGAGAAACACAATATGAAAATAAAGAGTTGTGGATGTTGACATGACATCTGTGCACTGAAATCTCTCTTATTTGGGGAGGACAGGGGTCGAAGTGTGTGTTGGACCTCACCACAGTCCCCTTCCATTCCACTGCAGGGTTGGTTTTTTTTGTTGTTTTTTTGGGTACAACACTGAACTATTAATTCTACCAACTAGAAGGAGTTTACATGCAAGACTTAGTGAACACACACAAGACAAACTGAAACTATGATATAACAGTGTTTTGCAATTCACCTTATAGGTATTGAAGATGATGTTGAATTTCATGAACATATCTTTCTGGATAAATACCTAGAAGACTTTCCCAAGCAAGGACCTATTCGCCACTTCATGGAACTAGTGACCTGCGGGCTTTCCAAGAACCCATATCTAAGTGTTAAACAAAAAGCTGAGCATATTGAATGGTTCCGGGATTACTTCCAGGAAAAGGAGGAACTTCTTAAGGAGATTGATGATCATGAGAAAGAAACAGACCTTAGTCTTGAAAAGAAGAGTTTATCAAAGTAACAAGTGATCACTTTAAAAAAACTCATTGTGTCAGTGCATAGTAAAACATTGTAAACACCTGATTTGAAAGATGTAATTGTATGAACTTTTTAAAAAAAAACAAACTAAAATTTGCCACTCTTCTCTTAGTTTGTATACACAAAATGGAGAGAATGGTCTGCAGCTCATAGACTGTACATAACAAAAATGTCATTAATTCTGCAGTACAAATTCCCTGATTCACCATTTAATTCATTTTAAGCCTATCCAAAACAACCAGTAAGTAGATTTCTCAGAATGGTCTTTATTTTACTGGTTTCTGCTGTATGGTCACAGAATCTAGAGATGAAAAAAGGCCAGTAATGTCGTTGACTCCACCCCCTGCCAATTCAGGATTGTTTCCTGTTGCATATTAATATTTTGTGTGGTTTATTTTTAAATATGCTAATTGCTGGTGGGTGATTCCACTGTTTCCCTTGAGAGACTGTGTTCCGTGGCCTAATCTGGTTTACCATCAAGAAGTGGTTTTATTTTTTTAACCTTCTTTCCTCTCCAGAATTCCCTCCCTTCTGCTCTCTGCAGCACTTTATTATATTAAAATATTTTACATAAATCATGGTAATGTACATGTGGCATATTGTCAAACAGCCTCTCCTGCACTCTGCCCTTTATCACAGGGTTACTTCTAAAATCCCAAACCCGAGCAGCTTCAAACACCTGTCACTAAAAAATAAAAATCAATCAGCCTGCCACAAAAATGCCCTGGAACATGTCATTTAATCCCCACAATTATACTGGATCAGAGCAGGCAATATTCAATCCTACTCCAGTATCTGGATTAAGTTCTGTTTATCTCCTGGCCTGCAGGGTTTGAAATGGGAGGTTCAGATCTTATCAAGAGGCATAGAGTTCTATTACTTTCTTGTTTTATAACTTTGTCTTCTGCTCTGTTGTACTATATTCTGTGGTGCTCAGATGTTCATGAAATAAGTTCCATGTTTTCTCTTAGATGATCCACGTTTGCACAGTGCTCCAAATCTGTTAAGCATGTTTTATGTATTTCTTGCCTCTCATATGGCCTTCTATTATCCTTTATTCTGCCCAGGCTCTATTTGATGCTCTCTAGGCTACATTTGTCTGCTTTTCTAGCATATTTACAGTCTGATAGATTGTGCACTCTCTCACGCCTCTCCCCCACATCACTGTAGGAGCTGTTGGAACTGGAGGTCCTAACTTGTTCTCTATATAGTCTGTTGGCTAGTATTTCAGATACTTATTACTCCTGAAAGCCATGATACAGGAAGCAATAAATCATGCAATGGAGGCAAAACATCAGCTTTGTCATTGTGCAAATCAAATTACCTTGTGCCTAATCACTTCTTTTTTGTTTTTACTCAGTCACAAAAGTGCAAATGAAAGAGTCTGATCACATCTGCCTTTGAAATCAGAATTTTATTTGACATCCTGTTATCTTGTAGGGTATAGGTAAGCCTGGTTTCTTTTTTCTTACTTTTTCTGCATGCTGGCTCTCTTTTGAAGGGAAGTGGCTTTTAAATAGGAGTAGTGAGAGAAGAAAGGTTCAAGTTCTGCAGAAATCTTCAGAGACTTCCCGCTCTTGCAGCGATACCAAGCGGTATCTTTGGTGGTAGGTTTGTTTAATTTTCAGCTCAGTGCCCAGGTGTGTTTCAGGTTTACAACTACTGTACCTTGCAGACTTTCACCTAGCCAGCGATGCATGGAGCTGTTCTATGAGAGAGGCCCAAAAGAAAACTTATTACTGCTTAAATAATTCATATTGGATTTTTTCCCCAAAAACTTGACAAAGTGACTGCAGCTACAGTAGCTTTTATTTCACTTAGAAATAATTTCTTCTGTCTTGAGTCTATCTTGACCTGCATTTTAATATGGAAGGCAGGAAATTTTCATGGTCAATTTTAATTCTGAGGGGTTAGATGGTTTAGTTGTGTATGAGAGTACTTAATCACCAGGTGTTACGTTATGGGAACTAGACGAATGTTATCTCTTAGAAAAGGTATAATAGGAGCGTAGCACTTTGAGGAACTCTCAGTGGGAGCTGCAAGGTTTCAGCACCTTTGAAAATCAAGCTGCGGCTATTTCAGAAGTTTAAATACAGTTTTGTAGTCCAACTGTAGGAAACTAGGTTGGAAAATATTGGTCTAGGTATGTATGTATGTAAGCCGATTGGGGACGTTCAGAGGAAATCAGGATAGTGCCAGTGGTGACGCTTTTGAGTGTTTGTATGTGGAGCTACATCTCGTACCCAATGGAGTGTTCAGAATCGATGCTCCCAGATTCTTAACTTACAGACATAAAAACTCTTTTGCAACTTAAAATACAGAGTTTGAAATGGTAGTCGTCATACTTGGATAAAACCACCTTTTTTATATTGATTTTATTAGTCCTATCACAACAATAATCTTTAAACAATGTATTAGTTTGCGGGTGTGACATAGTCATGATTTTTTTTTCAGTGATTAAGTGGTGTATAGATTTATTTCTGAATAGATTTCACAAGTCTATAGGCTCTATGTGGAAAGTAGAATACCATTAATTATTTGCCATAGTGTTACGTTTTCTTTTTTTAATGTATGAAGCTGAGGTCTTGTTAATGGATCACTAATATTCTATCTTTTAGTCATCTGTAATGCTACCATAAGAGTCCTGAACCATCTGGCACTTGTGCATCTGCCGATTCTATTTTGTGTGTAGACTGCACTTGTCACTTACGAAAACATTAGTAATGCAGCAAACTGACCTAGAGCAGTGACGACAGTGATTTTGGTCATCTAAAACTTTCAGGTTGAGATTCTTGCCTCCTGGGCTGCTGAAGATGGGATGTCTAATGGAGGGGGACATATTTTAAAACCAGTGGGGATTGCTGTGCCATTGCAAAGCAATACATGGAGGGATAATGGCATAAGCCACAGAGCAGGGTTGTAATTGTATTTTCCAAGTCAATCATTAATGGGCTCCATTAATGCCTACCTGGGGGATATTGAGGAATCTAGTAAAATGTGAAAAGCTCTGTTCAGCAATGGCATTTTCTGAAAATCCTCTGATTCTCTCCAGGCCTATACCAGATCAGCACAGAACACCAGATTTGGATAGCTTGCCTTCAAAAGTATTCTTCTTTACCCTAGCAAATACACCCAAACTCTTAATGTCATTCTTTGGGAGTATTTTAGCACAGTGTGGACTGTTTGATTAGACATTAATTGTAATCATTTGAATTATTACACTTACATTATTGCATTTATAGTTTTGGCTATCTGCCTGAACTTTCACGTTTTTTTTTTCTGGTATCACATCTTGAAATGTAACAGAAAAGCCGAAACATTCAGATCAGCAAGAGGAGAATCCTAAATCTGAGATCTCACATGCCTCCCTCACATCTTCCGATTTGTTGCTTTCTCCACACCACCCCAATTAGTGTGTAAATTACACCTGCTTCCAAGGTTGTGTAGCCATTAATATCACCCTTGAATCTGACCATGTACCTGCTTTGGCACTTCAGACATATCATGTTAAAGATTCCTCAGTAATGATCCCTAGTTATAATGAAAGGATTACAGAACATGTGATAAAATCCCATGAATGGATTAACTATTTACTGTATCAGCATGGTAGAACAGGAGCAGTATGTAAATACCAAGTGTGTGAACTGTGCCAGTGTAGTGCATTTGTTTTAGTTTCTTAAAGCTGGTGGTGGGAAGATGCCTTCTATTTTGAAAGCCTATTTGATCTCCAGTTACAACACTGATGGTTTACTTGAAACCAAACTTGAACAAAATGATTTGTTCTATCGTGTAAGAAACCAGACACATGATCTCCAGGCCGACACTAGCAGAGAACTTGAGGAGCAATTCCTACATTGGGTTTTCAGGCACCACTGCAAACCCCTAATGTAGGCACAGTTTATACAAAGTGTAGCTTAAGTGCTCAGATACTACAATGATGAGCATGTAATAAGAACCTATATAGAACAGAATATCCTGCTGCACTGGAGTGGATTGTGTCTACTGCAGAGGCTTGCACCCATGCAACTACAAAGGTGGTTGTCCTGATGTAGGCAATGTGTTCATGCTGAATTCCCAACAGGCTTCCAAATAAGCACGGAAAAAGAGATGGTGGCCTGTTGTACTCCTTCTGAACAATAGGAGGAGCCGAAATAATTGGGAAAACAGGGAGGAAAAAACGTTGAATGCTTTCTCAAACTGCAAACTTCTTTTGTTTTTAAATCATGCAATTTCACATAAAGATGACATTAGTGGTGATCTGGAGTGCTATTGAAATCTCTCTTGCTTCACTGATTGCAGAGATAATCAAGTCCCAGTATGAAAATAGCTCTTCTTTTGAAACTTGTTCTTTGATTATTAGAAGCTTTAAAGTATCATGAAATTTGCAAATGTGGGATTGTGACATACTTCCAATGATGATTCCAAAGCAGAAAGTCCAGATTTATATGGTTTGATTATAATTATAAAACTTCTTCCCTGACATCTTTCAGGCATGAAATGGTATTCAATGAGATTTTAAAGGCCTGATTTTTCATAGGTGCTGCAGTTCCCATTGACTTCAACTGGAATTGTGGGTCCTTAGCATCCCTGAAAATCTGGCCCTTGGAGTATTTCCCTCCCCATCCCCTCCCCCCATAAGTGTTGGATTTTTGTGAGCAGGTACATAGAAAAGACATATGATGTGCTATTGTAAAGTGGCTATAGGGCTCTTAAATTTCATAATCCTCTCACCACAAGATGTCAGTGTAGATTTATTTTATCAGAGGTAAGATAGGTGTATCGTTCCCCCTACAGTTTAAAACAAAAACTATTAAGAGAGAAACAATAGGTTTGATTGTGTTCTGGGATTTATTCCCTGTGGAGAAGTGGCATATCAAGAAAGGGAATAATGGAAGAGATGTGAAATCACGCACTAAAATGTGAGCAGTATTCTTTTTGTAACTGGTGGCATATTTTAACACAAGGGACAAATGCATCTCATACAAATCAATTAACACTGAAATTGGGGATGAATTTTATCCCCATCTTCTCTGAAACAAAATGTTAAAATATTGCACTCGAAAGAGCTAAAAAAACTGAACAAAACCAAGCAGTCTGATAGGATATCCCACTATAGTAGCTTTATCCATCGTAGAGATGTGTCAAAAATATTTTACTTGCAAGATCTTAGTACAGGTCTTGGCACTAATTCAGACTTCTTGTGGCAGGGCAATAACTTGCTCGCATGGCACCTCCTGCTGGTCGTCCTGGGAATTAACTCTTCCAGCTCAGAGTACCCTCTGCAGGCTGGTGTCTCACTTGCTGCTGGCCCCCGTGTCCCTCCCAGACCCTGGTATTCTTTCTCTCAGGGTTCTGCCCTCTGCAGTACCCCCACAGTCTCTAGGTCTCCCCACCCAGGGGAGCCCCCAACCCTCTATCGTCCCCTTGTCTCAGTGGCTACTGCCAGTCATCATATAGCCCCCGCTCCCTGGGACAGACTGTGGTCTATAAACCACTCATCGGCAAGGGGGGTTGGACCAGCTGCCTCTGCCTAGATCTGGGCTGCCCCTCTGCAGCCCTGGTACTCTTTTGTGGGCCCTTAACTAGGCCTGCAGCCTGGGGCTGTGCTAGGCCGAAGTGTCCCAGCTCCCTCTGCCCAGTCCCAGCACTGCTCCACCCTAGACACCCTTCTCAGCTTCCCAGGCAGCCAGGTCCTTCTCTCTCAATGAAGTTAGTGTCTTTGACTTCTGGCCCACTGCCCTCTTATAAGGGCCAGCTGGGCCCTGATTAAGCTGGCCACAGCTGTGGCTGCTTTCCCCATCAGCCTACCTTTTCCCAGCTGCAGCCCTCTCCAGGGCTGCTTTAACCGCTTCGGAGCTGGAGTGTGGTGACCACCCTGCTACAATCCCTTTGAGGCACAATTCCCCATCTGTAAAACAGGGATGATGAGCCTTCCTTTTTCCCACCCTGGCTCTGTCTTCTCGATTGAGATTGTAGATCCTGCCCCGAAGAATGTATCTGTTGCCATATGTCTGCACACTACCTAAAACAGAAGCTCCCGTCTTGTATTGTGCTAGTGCCTAGAGACCCCAACCACATCATGGGATTTCTGTTCACCGTTTCACAGCTTGGCAGTTTGGAACCCTAGGAACAAGCTGGAATGACGGTCAAGATTTTGGGAATTTCCATTCTGCCAAATAAAAGTGGGGGAATAAAGAAAGAAAAATAAACTGATCAGGCTGTTTCCCCATTGTTTGATTCAGAGCCATACGAGCAAAAGGCAAAGCTCCCATACCCATCAGGGCCACAGAAGGTCTTTTAGTTGGAACATTCTTGCATCCGAAGAAGTGGGTATTCACCCACGAAAGCTCATGCTGCAAAACGTCTGTTAGTCTATAAGGTGCCACAGGATTCTTTGCTGCTTTTAGTTGGAACATTGGAAATTTACATTGATAACTCATTTATGATTCAGTAGAATTATCAATAACTTTACCGTGTGGATGCAGAGCTACTGTCAGATTATTCTGCAGTAGAATGGGTGTTCAGGGAAAAAAAAAACCACAAGCTAAACACCTATGCTGACATCTCAATTCCCTCCCATGGTTTGAGCTTCCTCCAAATCAAGGGCCCCCTTCCTGTGGATCTTGCAGATTGCTGCCTGAGTTAGGGTTTGCAAGACTGATGCCTGGGTATGTACAGCTGTTATTAAAATCTACAATCTTATCATTTAAAGACATTGGATCTCATCTTCTCATAGGGTGCAGCTGCTTTGCATTGTGCTGGTAGAGTAATCTGGCCTTACAGCAGGTCTAGGGAAAATCATCCAGTGCAAGGGTAATTCTTAAAATTGTAGAGCCAGCCTAGGGGCTCTTAGACCATTCTCCTTCCCTGTTACTAGCATAGCAACAGGAAAACAAAAAGTGGCTGGAGGAAAAGGGGCCTGTTCTGACCAGCCCTTTGCCATGCAGAACACTATTGGCATTTTCCATTTCCTCTGACTTTTGACTCAGGAAGTCAGGCCTGTAGAGAGCAGGAGCAGGGGAGTGCAAAGAGGAACTTTGTACTGATTTGTGCTCTTTGCATTGTGGCTGTAGCCAAGCCTTTGGCCCAGTAAGTTTCCCTAGCAATAGAAATCCCTCACCTCATCTCCAACTCTGGGCCATGCTGTCTCCAGTCACTGGCTGGAGTGGGATGGAAGATGCAAGAATCCTACCTCTTTCCTTGCACCCCACTAAATGGGCAGGGAAGAGGCAAGTTCACACATCACTGCCCACTGGTGGGTGGGAACACATGCTATACCCTCTGCAATGGAGTAGGCACACTTCCCCCTGCATGCACGGGAGCTCTGGCAGGCTTGTTGAGGTACAATGCCTTTTAGATCCATCTCTGCAGAGGAAGGGCTGCATCTGGACAGTGCAATCTAGCTACGTGTCGTAGGGTAGAGGCAAAATAGTTCTCTACCTTTCCAGCATTTCGTATCTTTTATGGCTATATTTTAAATAAAAGTGAAAAAAAGTACATGCACTTCCCCACCCCCCCTTTCTTCTTCTTCAGCACCTGCCACGCTGAGCTGAGATGTCAACCACAGATCTGAGCGCCTTACAGTGTGTGGGTGGACTGAGATGTTCAGTGCTGCAGTCCGTAACTGACCTTGGTGTTCGAAAGCAGTGGGAACGAGAGCAGAAGAAAGATGATTCATTTAATGTAGTTAACATTCCAGACCAGTGTGTCACAAAAAGGGGGATGGGAGGAAATCATGTATTTTTTTTGTAAGTAGTATCAGATACAGTGGTGTGTTAGGCAGGGGGGAGAGAAAGATTAATGTTCTTATACATTTCCTACTCCACCACTGCTCTTGCACTTACTTTAGGACAGTCATCATAAAAAGATGCCCCATTTTCCTTGACAGTTCCAAAGTGGATAATTCCATTCTGCTTATTTACATTCTCCTTGTAGTTTTCTAACCCTCTCCACCCCCCATTCCCTTAAAAAAAGAAAAAAAACACCCTCTACAGGTTACTTTGTAAGAGAGGGAACCTCTTACGTGGACTATATCTCCTGTCAATCCTTCTCCTTATATCAGTTCATTCTGTGGGCAACCAAGAAGAGCTCTTTGGGGCAAGTGCTTGGCAGACCACAGCTTGAAATACTAGGAGGATGGTATTCTTTGCTTCTTGCTGAAACTGTCATGCAGTATTGCTTTGCATTGTTACACAGCTGTCTTGTTCCACCCCACTGGTAGTTATGCTTCATCAGCATCATTATTATTATTTTGCAAAGAGACTTTATATAAAGGGCCAAATTCTGCTTTTGGATCTATGTGCTTGTCTCTCACTCAGTACATTTGGGATCCCGTGGGCAGAGGGACATCCTATATGGGCACTGTACTGTAAAACATTATTATGTTAATGCTTTCCTTTAGCCACCGAGTAAACAGGGTTTGGGGTGTTTTGTAAAAACAAGAAAACAATCCTATGTTTAAGGGCTAGATTGCAATGCTCGCCACCTAAGGAATATGTTTGGTTACTCACCGAAGTCAATGGGACGATGCATGTAACTGCTCACCATCAGCTGTTAAAGTGGAGATTTCCTTATTATCTTCCAAGTAGGAAGATGAACATTTTAAGCATTTATTAAGAGTGAAAAGAGGTATTAAAATATCTGACCACTCTCTAGATAGGGTATTAGAAGATACCACACTGTTAAATGGTATCGTGAGTTTTAAAAAAAGGGGGGGGAGGGAATGCTTTGGGATAGTCATATGACCTAGAGACCTAAATCTGGCATTGCTAAATCAGATTGGCAATGGTGTGGATCAGTAAGTATCCAGACCCTGATTGTGGTACTATCTGCTCCTACTGGTGTAAACTAGTTTAGAACTTCCTATTGCTCCAGAAGCAGAAAATGCTGCCAAACTCATGAATGGGTTGTTTGGATTAAGCAGCACAGGGGCTCCAGTTTAATCAATTCTTCTGTCATTACAGTACACATGATTTACTAACCAAATAGTTTTAGTAGATAAAGAATAATCAACAAAATTCAAAACAAACTAATTGCATGTGTTTTGCTGGTTGATGGAATATTGGAGATGTGAGTTCTATGGTATGATGCAATTGGGCCATCCTGAATCCAATAAAAATTGTTAACTTTACCAGGATGTAACAGAGATGAGAAGGGTTTCCTACAGTTCCATAAAAGGCAGTGATCCTACTGAAGTTTAATTTTATACTTCCATGTTTTCCAGCCCTGAAAACCTGCTCTGCTTTTTAATAAGCAATTCAGTGGGTGTTTAAAAGCAGTTTCCATATATGTTCTACTTTGAGGGTTACACTGGGAGACCCTTTGGTGACTTGTCCCTACTTAGGAGAAACCCTGCCTGAGTCTTGTGTGTACTGAGATTTTTAGGGCCATATCTTTTTAGATGTAAAAGAGAAGCAATCAAAATGCTTTCACCCACCCCATTTTTTTTTTCAAAAGAGATCCATGCCAAAACCACTCTCTTGGTTTTCTGGGGTCTCTGATTTGTGTGGCCTGTGCATCTTGGACCTCGTACTGCAAACTCTCACTCAGGTGAGTGATCCTGTTCTTCTGCATTACTGAAATCAGTGGGGCCTTCCACTGATGTCAGTTAGCCCCAGGATGAAACCCTATTTTGAGTAAGGCCTAATCAGATGGGTAAAGGAGTGCAGGATTGGGCCTTTAGGCTGTAACGATTCTTTGTGCAGGGGGCTGTGCCTTCTTTCATGTCTTGTACAACGTGAAGCTCATCCTTGGCAATAAAAAAAAGCGAAATAATAATAATGGCATCTTTTAAGGAGCTCATCCCCATAGTATCTGCTTTGGCCTGCTTGTCTATGACAATGTGCAACTGTAGATCTGACAAGAAAATATGTTGAAGAGGGAAATACTGGTTTCCAAACTGCAAATAGTTTTCTCTGCAATTATAATATGCAGGTTCAGTTTCAGCATAACTGTCAGTTGAGCCAGTTTTTCTGCAGTGTGACTGATAATAGCACTTATTAAAACTGAAGCTCAGATATCTAGATTAACATTTTGGCAGCATGAAATGAGAAGTTCTAAGGTTTTGGGCATTTTTAAGTACATGCCTAGACTGATTTTTCATTTCCTACACAAAAGATTAAAGGTAAGAAGGCAGGAGGGAAAGCACAAACGAAATCTTCAGGACAAATGAAATTCAAATGCCAAAACCAATGAGTTTAGCTTTGTTGCAAAAGCAAACGCATTTATCTGTAGCATAGCTTCTGTAGGACTGACAGAAGCAAAAACTTTTGTCTGTTAAATGAACAGAGAAGTAGTTCAAAACAAATTTGAATTCCTTGCTAGACTTCAAAATATTTTCCAGCAGGATGACTAGCTAGTGCTGTGTTGTAGTGAGCAGGCCTTTCACTGCTGGAATGGCATGTTTAAATTTGGCACAGGGGAGCAAATGAAATGGGGTTTGATGGGCGAAGCTTAGCCTACAGTTAACAGTAGCCTGCATCATTAAACCACACACGCACATATTGACACATATACAATTTTGGCTCGGCTGGCAGCTTTACAGAAAGAAGCCCATGAATGACTGAGCACTAAGTCTCAGTTACCCGCCTGTTCCCCAGGGGCTGATCACTTCAGGTCAGGCATGCAGTTTGCTTTTGGAATGTCATAGGGAAGCTTGCCTTGAGCTTTTCTGTCCCGCTTCCCAGCACTGTGAATAAACAGAGAGCTTCAGTCCGCCTCCACAGTTACATCAGTCTCCTCAAGCTCCTGCGGCTTCTAAACGCCTGACCCTGAATTTTAACAAAATAACTTTTTGTTAAAATAAACTTTTTCAAGTTTAAATTTAGATCGTAACATTATTTTGGGGTTTAAAATGTGCTCATTCTCATGTCTCAATTAGTTTATGTTGGTAACAATTCATTTTCTCCTTCCCTTCCCCCAGAATACGTCCCCAAAACAGATATGTTTATTCAATTATTCAGTTCAAATGGAGTGGGCACAGAGCTCTGACCTGCATTACCACCACTGCTTTGGTATTTTAAAATAATTTCCTTAAGGAAAAAAACACCAAACATTCTTTCAGCAATCTGTGGGCCGTCTCCTGCTCCCATTGAAGTTAATTATAGAAGTCCCACCACTTTAATAGGAGCAGGATTGGGCCCTATTTCAATCTGGTGTTCTCCGTTCCAGTTCTCCTTGCAATTTTTCTCTTTATTAAGTGTATTTGTTCCTACTCAGTCCTCCTCTGAGAGTCACACCCCAGTGTGACATCCCAATTGGTTGCTGTGGAAATGATTAGATGACAGAGATTTATGACACCACGTGAGGAATAAACACCAGAAGTAGATACACTCTAAAGAAACAAAAGTTTAGTGTTCATGCAAATAAAAATAGGAATGAAAATAAATTATATCAACCGAGAGCTGCCCGTTTAGAAACAATTCTGTGTTTTCCATGAAATAGCTGCAAAGACCGCTTTTGTGATCCACAAAACCCAGGAAGCATATGGAAGTGATTATGTGACAAGCCCAAATGTACTATAGGACTTTGGAATCTGCTTCTTGATGAGGCCCTGATTTAACAAGGAACATTAGCATGTGCCTAATTTGAAGCAGGTAAGTAGTTAAGGGGGTTATTCTTGGGTTTACTTAGGTACATACTTAGGTACCTGGCTGAATCGGGTTTGAGAGCCTCGACACCCAGCTCACTGTGCCTCATGTTAGGTGCAGTTGGCAGAGCTAGCAGAGTGAAGACCAGTGTTGTCTCTACTGTCCGACTCTGGGAAAACAGTGAGACCTGTTAACCAAGCCTTCTCTAGCCTGAGAGAAAGGGGAAGGGAAAATCTGCTACTCTCCTTTTCCAGCCTTGGTGGAAAAAACCACAATTTACTTTCCACTTTCTCACAACCAAAATCAGAAGAGCAAAGAGGATGTGGTGAGAGAAGATAGGAGAAGTTGAGGAGATGGGGTCTCCATGAATAATTATGTTGGGGTCTACTGAAACCATAAAAACAGCCCAGGCATTGGCTGCTTGCAGCATGGTACTCGTGTTTGTAAGTAAGGATGGTATTTACTTGGTTATACTGTAAATATACTGGGCTAAACTGAATTAAATGGGTTTACCCAGCTGCAACTGAGAGAAATGTGGCCCATTGGCTGTTATAAAAGGACATTGTCAAATGTGATTTATAATATTATTATTATTATTACTTCCATTGTTCCTGATAGAGCCATATTCAATACACCATCCTCACTCATGACACAGGCAAAGCTCCCAGTGAGTAAAGAAGGCTAAATCCATCTTGGAAAATGGAGGGTTTTTTTCCTTGCCAGTTTTGGTTTCTCCATTTAGCAAACGTTGCTATTCCCTTCCAACCCTGTTTTGAATGGAGCCAACGGCAGCCATATTGGCTTCCACTTCATTACAAACACCAGAGGATAGGGGAGGGGTTAATGTATGCCAAATAGAGAATGTCAAAACTGGTAGGAGGAAAAAATTACGCCCCCAAATCTGTGTCAATAGCTGCTAATACGAGCTATGATGCCAGCAGACAGATCTTGGAACAGTGAATATTAGCTATCTGAGGGAAACAACACCAACAAGGGGAGTTCACACATTGATTATTCATGGCTATTTATTTTTAGTGGCAAGTGTCTTCTGGGGGAAAAAAAGTCTTTTCTACCCAGAGCTGGTGTCAGATTCTGGGACACATGGGTAATGGAGAAGAATACTTCCAGTTGAAGGTCTAAAACTAATAATACATCATGACACATGGGTCATATTTACTGAGTGTACAAAAAAGGAGAATATACTGACAAGAGAACCAACCCTAGACTGATGAATTTGACTGACCTGGGGTGTGAGTGGGACAAAGAACTTGGTTGTTGAATTTGACTGGTCTGCGTTAGTTTCATGTGCATGTATCCATTCTACAGTTACAATCTCTAAACGTAGAATCTTTGGGGTGAGGAAGGGGGACTTTAGGATATCTGTCAGAGAAGCGCTGCCGTGGGAAAGTGACATTCCTTCTGGGCAGTGGCTAATTGGCTCCAGCACTGTCATGTTAATATCAGATGTGCCAGCAGCAACACTTTCAGGAATGACACTAAATAAGAGGGCAATAGCCATTAGTGCAAGGTACTTTGGGTAGGCAAAGTACCTGGCCTCTCTAGGGGGCTCTGATAAGGTTGCCAATGTTGGTTGGACATATTCCTGAAGGTTTCTTTGCATGCCATAATCTTTAATTAAAGATTAATCTTTAATTCCTGGAGACCCCAGGCTAACCCTGGAGGATTGGCAACCGTAGGCTCTGAATACTGAAAAGTATGGAGCTCACTGCTTGGAACTGAACCTTTCTGCTTTGTCTCAGATGTTAGCATTACATTTGACAACATGTTCCAGTGTTCCAAAACTACATTCACTGCAGGTAGCAAACGGCTTGTGGGGTTAAGTGGCCTATATTTTTTAATGTATGTAACCTGCACCCATGTGGTGTCATGCTTTGTCCCCCTCTAATGGGGGCTGGAGCACCTAGAGAGGCTGATGAGCTTTTGACAGCCTCAGCTAACAGGGAGGGAACTTTTGGCTCAGGCAGGAGAGGCTCATAGACTGAAAAATTTCAGCTTCAATAGCTGCTGCTGACAACTGACCCAGGGGCAAGGAGTTATGCTTATAAATAACTGAGCATGACAATCACAGACACGATGTGAACATCCCTACCTGCTCTTTGGGATCCTCTATGTTCCTCACAGAGACCTGATAGAACTCATATCCCCCTGCTTTAATCACTGCTACCCCTGAGACTAGAGTCTTCTAGATGAGGAAGATTAGAATGGACTCCTTTCAAAGCCAATCAGTGCTGCTCCCTAATTGCTGGTGGGGGAGGGGAGCAATGCATGACACAAGGCATACCTACCTTCTCTCTCAGTTATCAGTGCAGAGCACTAACAATAGGCTACTGGGCTGGCCACGCTGATCACATCTCTATTATTGTAAAATTCTATTAACTGCATGCTTTCCAAGGAATCACTAACTGGTAATGCTCTTTCATTTACCACTCAGCATCAGCCTGTGTTTGTAGTGAGAGAAAGGTGTGAGCACGCGTGGGAGCCAGAAACTCCTCTGAGTGCTAACGGTGACTCCTGCCAGGGCTTTGGGAAGGTCGCAGCGGAGCTGCCTCAACTTCCCCACCTGTTACAATAAGGATAAGGATGTTGACTTCTACCTCACAGGTGTAATGTGAGGATTACTCAGACAGGCCTTGGAAGGTGAAAAGCATTATATAGGTGCTAAGTACAAACTCCCACTTCTGCTTGGTCAGACATGCATCACGTGATTCATGACGGTCTGCTCATGATGAGGCTCTGGTTGGCTGCTACGAGAAACAATGACAGTTTTGCACATTCAGATAGCGCTAGGGTTGCTGGGTGTCCAGTTTTCAATTGGAACACCCGGTCGAAAAGGGACCCTGGCAGCTCTGGTCAGCACAGCTGATCGGGCCATTAAAAGGCCAGTTGGTGTGGGGCGGGCAGGCTCCCTACCTGGCTCCACACGGCTCCCCAGAAGTGGCAACATGTCCCTTGGCTCCTAGGTAGAGGAAAGGCCATGGGGGCTCCATGCGCTGCCCCCACCCCGCCCTGAGTGACGGCTCTGCAGCTCCCATTGGCCAGGAACTGTGACCAATGGGAGCTGCGGGGGCAGTGCCTGCAGGGGGAGGCAGTATGCAGACCTGCCTGGCCGTGCCTCCGCCTAGCTGCTGAGGGACATGTCGCCGCTTCCAGGAGCCTTCTGAGGTTAGCGCTGCCTGGAGTCTGCACCCTGAAACTCCTCCTGTGCCCCAACCCCCTGCCCCAGCTCCAAGCCCCCTCCCACATCCAAACTCCTTCCCAGACCCTGCACCCCGAACCCACTCCTGTGCCCCAACCCCTTGCCTCAAGCCCCCTCCTGCACCCAAATGCCTTCCCAGAGCCTGCACCCTGAACCCCGTCCTGCACCCAACCCCCTGACCCAGTTCGGAACCCCCTCCTGCACTCTGAACCTCTCGGCTCCAGCCTGGAGCCCCCTCATACGCCCCAAACTCCTCATCCCCAGAGCCCACACCCCCAGCTGGAGCCCTCAGCCTCCCTGCACCCCAACTCCCTACCACATCCTGGATCCTCCTGCACCCTGAACCCCTCATTTCTGGCCCCATCCCAGATCCTGCACCCCCATCACAGAGCCTGTATTGCCTCCCACACCCCAACCTTCTGCCTCAGCATGGAGCCCCCTCCCACATGTGGAACCCCTGAGCCTCACCCCTGAGCCCCCTCCGGCACCTGAAATGCCTCATCTCTGGCCCCACCCCAGAGACTGCACCCCCAGCTGATACCCTCACCCCATCCTGCCCAGCCCCAGCCTGGTGAAAATGAGTGAGTGAGGGTGGGGGAGAGTGAGCAACAGAGGGAGGGAGGATGGAGTGAACAGGGGCAGAGCAATTTGTGCAATTAGAGAGTTGGCAACCTTCGATAGTGCCTTTGCATTAGCTTCTACAATGATATGCTAAGTTATGAAAAAACAAATTCCTGACTGCATTGCATTGTTTCTTACAGTGCAGAATCATAGGCTATCAGGGTTGGAGGGGACCTCAGGAGGCCATCTAGTCTAACCCCCTGCTCAAAGCAGGACCAATCTCTAACTAAATCCCCAAATTGCCCCCTCAAGGATTGGGCTCACAACCCTGCGTTTAGCAGGCCAGTGCTCAAACCACTGAGCTATCCCTCCCCTGCAACAGACAAACATGAATGAGGAGTAAGTGCCCAGATGTGGAGGTAAGGTCACAATAATTACGCACGTGTGCACTGGCTGATATAGCAATGGGAAGATCTGGCTTTGCAAAAGCCAGAATAGTGGTTGGGGTTAGGCTTCATTGACAGTATAGGGCCTGAGTATCTCCTTCCTTACACCAGTTTTACACTGGTGTAATGCCTTTAATTCGATGGAGTTATTTCTTGCGTACGCTGGGGCAACTGCAGGCAGAATCAAACTTACAGGGTAGTCCTATATACAAAACATAAATTCACACGATGGCTTTCCTCTGGACTTTTTTATTTCCAGATCCACCAAAAGTAAGACCAAACGGGTATAGGTGCACTTCCCCTCCCACCTTTCATTTCTCTCTAATTCACATTTTGAAGAGAGAGGGCCTGATTTGCTGTTGTCCTGTACCTTGGTAGTGATTTACACAGGAATAAGGTGGGTAAAATGCTAGCTTTCTGTTTTTGTAGCATCTGATATCCATTCCACACTGGGGATAATGATTACAGAAGTTGTGGGTGCAACAAAAAACCTAGCACACTAAGTCTTAACACGCTTCTCACTTTGATACTCATAATTAGGCAGTATAGAGCAGTGACTAATTTAAATTGTTTCTGTGGCTCTCCTCAGAGAGGCTTTGTAGCATTGTGACTAGACTTATTGCTTATTTTAATTTGGCTGTGGAAAGCCATGGCTCCCCTTTGTGGCATTTGACAGAATTCTTTAACCCAACAAATGCAGACATGATTTTACTATGAACAAATCAAGAATAACAAATCAAGGGATAACCACTGATATCTGATACTTCAGGTGACACATATGAATTGCCTGGTTAGAGCAAACCGAAATCTATATGAAGAGACCTGAATCCTTTTTAACTGTGAAACTGAATTGTACGTGTAAAATAAAATGGCACGGCCCCTGCTTTTAACAGGAATAGAAATAAAGCAATGAATCCAGACTCTCTAGGAGAAATTCTGCTCTGTGTTATGGCAGTGTAAATATGGAGTAACTCCACTGTTGAAGTCAAGAGTAACTGAGTTCTGAATTTACTAAAATTGTTCTGTAAAAGATATGAAAATAAAAGGCTCTCTTACTCTTTTTTTCTAGGTATTAATTTACCTCAATTAGGCTATCAGAATAGTATTATCTAATACAAATTGCATACAAATTTAGGACAGAGTTAATTAAACTTAATTTGTACATAACTATGTACACTAATTGTTAAAAGTATCTTACAGTTTACTAGATAACATTTTTATCTGTTAACTTCCAAGCTGCTAGTACTAACACCAGCTACTCATGAAATGAGTCAGCTAACTTTCCTTTTAACCGTTTGTTTCTGCTCCCTAAAGGTGTTATGAAAGTTATGTGATGACAAGCTGATTGAGGTTTATTCTTTTAAAGCTTGTGTAGCAATTTTATAGTTGCAGTAGGTGCTTAAAAAATGGGTCAGAGTTATTCAGCAATTGGGTTAAATAATACACAATGGTTACCACTCAAATTTGATGACCTGTTTAAAAAAATTGACTTGGTTTAAAAAAAATGCTAGAAAAATTATCTTTACAATATTTTGAAGCAGGCAGATTTTGCTTTTTGTTTAACTTGATTTTTAAAAAATCTCATTGATACCAGAATTATCCCGAAACAGTCAAGGCAGATGTATATTTAAGCTAAGACAGACTATGAAAAAATATAGTAAATTATTAATTCTAATCAAACAAATCTGAATCATTAAAGGGCTGACAACATTCCCTAAAGGAATTGCATTAAAAGGCTGTTACAATTCTCATTTCTGTTCCACCAAAAAAGTAGAAATTTGGAACTGTGAACCAAGTACAGATTTCTTCTCTCATGTCAGCACAACGGGTTTCTGCTCTGATAGTTAGCTCTCACTTCCTGGGTGAAACTGCCATAGATGTCAATGGGACTTTCACCTACGAAGAGAGAACACAATAGTAATAGACTTAAAAACTACTCTGTAGATCCCATGGCACTTTTCAAAAGAGAATGTTAAGCCTAGTGACTGGGTCAAATTCCAACTCAGATAAAACTACATCCTGGCTACCTAACTTACCTCTTACATTTTCAAATGTATGTGGTATTCTTCTTTACTTCCTGTACCTAACCGTTGGGTAGTATTATTGCTATGCACAGTTGAACAGTTACTACATTTCATACACTATCCCCTCCGCACACCCTGTGAGGTATGAAAAGGAAATATAAATTTTAAAATGTATATAATCGTCTCTTCGTACCTCACAAGGATGGTTTTGCTTTGGTGTTTACAATGTGTTTGTAGATCATTGGATGAAAAGTGCTGTTAAAGCGGAAAGCATTAAGCATTGATATTTTTTCTAGTGCACTGTGATTTAATTATTCCTCTATCTGTAGTTTTGCATCAGATTCTTTATTTGTAAATATAAAAACAAAGCCATTAATTGTATCATTATCAGAGGCCATTTTGGCTAGAATGTTGGGACTTTTGCTTCACTGGTAAGTCAGGAACCAGAAACAAAATGAAACTTTCCGGGGAAGCATAACAACTACTGAAGGATGCCCCAGAACAGATAATTTATTAATCTGCTCAGGTATGTTAGAGAGGCTGTCACAGCTGATGGGAAGACTATAAATTTGAGCCATCCTAGGGCTGGCTACTCCACTGAAGGATGGGGAACTGCATCTAGTTACATCAGCTGTGATTTTGGCCCATGAAATAGACACTGCGTGTATTGTATCAGTTGAAGCATATTGCTTTAGTGTTACATACCTGAGCCAAAGCCTTTAAAGATGATCTCTTTTTATGAATTAGACCCAGACTGCATGATATTTTCTAATATTTTTCTTTTTGTTGTAAACGGCTTCTTTCAGGGCTGCTCATCTTAAATCTTTAATCCACAGTGTAATTAGGTTTACCACCCACTGGAATCCTTTGTTTGTCACCAGCATCATCATCAGATATACAAAGTTCTTATAGGCTATATGCTACATTGTCCTCTCCCTCAGAGAAATCAGTAGGAGGATGGGGACAGTGGCCAGGAAACTCTGTGAAATTAAACTGATGGAGTTTCAGGGCAATTATCTCCTGAGGTGGGAAGAGTCTTGGGTATTGGGGATTTGAGAAGAAAGGAAATACAGGATGAGTCATCTGTGTAGCTTTGCTGGCTCCACCCACCCTCCTTAGCATGGCTGCTCCTGCAAAAGCACTGCAATTAGCTGGGTCTCCTTTGCAGCAGCTCAACTCAAAGCAGCATCAACTCCCAATTGGATTTCCACGTAGAAATCCATGGAGCCAGTAGAAGACAATACTGGGAACAGTAGCTCGTCCACTGCCCTACCCAATCTTGCCCCGACTCCAGAATCCTGCAGTACACTGCCTCCACATTCAGAGGTGGATTAAGATTTATTGGAGCCCTGGGCACAAAGACCATTTGGGCCCTGCACACCCTGGGTGCCCAGGGGTGCCAGAACTGAGAGGACCAGGCCCGCCCACTTTATAACATGGGCATAGTAGCCTCAGTCAGGCACAGAGCGGCAGCAGCATGGGTGTAGTTTGAGGGGGGAGACGACATTACCACCCCCCCCCCAAACTGCAAGCCTCGGGCCAGAGGCGACAGGAGGAGTGTTGCCGCATGTGGTTGCTGCCTTGGGCACCAAGCCCAGGCGCCAGCGGTGGGAGCCTGTCCCTGGGAGCAGGAGGGACCTGGTGGGGGCAGCCTGGCAGTGGGAACTGGGCTCAGGCACAGAGCGAGCCCAGGTGGAGTGCGGCGGAAGCTGAGGCCCAGCCAGCAGCAGTTGGAGCTGCACTAGAGGAGCCCTCCCTGCCTGGCTCCTCACTGCCTGTGACCTTCCCAGGGCTTCCCGCCACCTCCCAGGCCAAGGCAGGGCCACCTCTCCCTGCAAAGCATGTCTGCAGGTCCTGGGAAGGGGGCATGAGGTGAGACCAGAGCCCCTGGCCCTGGGTCCCACCGGCAGCGGCGTGCCCCGGGGGGTGGAGACATGGCCGGGGGCTGCTCTCAGGCCCCCTGACCCCCGCCTAGGGCAGGTGGAGAGTCTAGGGCTCCCCACAGCGGCCCGAGCTCCCTAGGTAGCTCTTGCCATGGCCTGGCTCTGGCTTCTGTCCTGGCCAGGGGGTGGGGCTCTAGGGGAAGAGGTGGGGCCACAGTTCCAAGGCTGGTGGCCCCTCACTTCTACCCAGGTTCTGGTGCTCCTGCGGGGGGGGTCCAAATTGGCTAGGGCCCTTGGGCATGGGCCCCATGGGCACATAAGTTAATCTGCCACTGTCCACATTCCTCCAGCGTAGGAGTTTTCCCAAGGTCCATAAGCAGTGGGTATAAGAGGCCAAGGGAGGCTAAGCCTCCCCAAACAGCCGGCCCACCACCTTTGGAGCATGCCACCGCCGAAAGGGTGGGTGCCCCGGCTCCGTGGCCCTGCCTGTGCTCTGCCCTGAGGCCTCGCTTCCATTCCTCCTCTTCCCCCTGAGGCTCCACCTCTTCCCAGCTCCACTCTGCCCACATGGGGGCCTTGTGGAAGAGGGCAATGAGGCGCGTGTGAGTGGTGAGGGGCCGGCTGGCTAGGGGGCAAAGAGGTGCAAGTGGTGGGCGGGGGGGCCTCAGGGAGGAGGCCGAATGTGCGGGGGGTGGAGCATGGGTGGGGATTCGGGGGGAGGAGGCTGAGTGGGGGCGGGACCTCGGGTGGGGCTGCACTCCGAGAGTGCACAGCTTCCCCAAATGGAGGCTTCACATGTCGCCCATGCCAAGGTCCCAGGTAAGGTGGAAAAGCTGCCATGGGTCTGGAATGTGGATGGGTTGACAAATGGGCACTCCCCAGATTCTGGCATAGTTGCAGCCATCTTTTTTCCATCCATTTTCTCTCTCACTTTTCTGTCTGCTCTTTTTTCCCTCCTTCTTGGCATCTTTTCCTTTCTGTGAATTCTTATAATCCTTTACCACCTCTTTTTCTTTTTGCTCACCTTTCCTCTTCCTACCCCTTTTCCTGTTTCCCCTTCTCTGCTAGCTCTGATCCTTCCCATTCTGCCACTCTGCAGAAAGCTACAGATGAAGGGAATCCATTAGTGCAACCCACAGCTGAACTGAGGGCCCTTGGAGAACAGAAGAGAAACTCGAGTAGGCTGGCTGCTGCCTGACCGCTTTTGCAGACCGCTACATTAGTAGCAGCAAAGAATCCTGTGGCACCTTATAGACTAACAGATGTTTTGCAGCATGAGCTTTCATGGGTGAATACCACGAAAGCTCATGCTGCAAAACATCTGTTAGTCTATAAGGTGCCACAGGATTCTTTGCTGCTTCTACAGAACCAGACTAACACGGCTACCCCTCTGATACGCTACATTAGTGGCCACCATGGGGGCAGAGAGGGAAGGTGGGTGGTTTTTCAAGGAGCCACCAGCTGCATTATCTCAGATCCAGCAGCACTTTTGCAGTGTGCATGGCTGAATGGATCTGAATGGTTCTGCAACTTTCTCCATCAATACTGATCCCTTCCTTTGCCCCAGGTCTCCCTAAGCCAGTTTGGTGATTCCCACCTCCCTCTCCCAGGCTGGGAAACACCACCACACTTTTGCTTTTACTTCATCCCATGAGAGACCCAAAACCTTATGTCAATATTTTCTTTATAGGGCTGCTGTTAATTTTCCTTTAATATAATTTTAAAAGATAAATTCCAGTCATAATCTCCTGATAAATGTAAAACATTTAGTCTTTTTTCACGGACTTAGGGCTTGTCCACATGGAGATTTAGTGCATGGCAAGCTGTGATATAAATCTACAGCACACTAGCTTGCCTTGCACTAACTGGCTTCGTGGACACTGCTACTATGCACGAAATGTTTTGTAGCATGCTCTGATGTACTGCTGCTGGAAATTTTAGTGCACAGTAGCAGGGTCCAGACAGCCAGCTAGTGTGCTGTAATTTACCCCCCAGCTTGCCACGCACTAAGTTTCCATGTAGACAGGCCCTTATATGGGATGTGTTCCTAATGCAAGTTAGTGGAAAACCTTGATGCAGGCCTAATGTCAGGACACTACTGCCAGGTAAGTCAGTGGAGAGGCACTCAGGGCTAGATTCACAAGTGAAACTTAGGTGCCTAACTACCTCTTTAGGCACCTAAAGCCAACATTTAGGTGCCACTGGCATTCACAAAACCACTACTCAGCTGCTACTGACCCTGCAGGTGCCTAAGATTTTACTGATAAAGTTCTCTAAATATCTGCTGCTGGGCATGCATACATCTGCCTACATCCTGACATCACTGAATAGTTTGGTGCCTAACTCATGCCTAAGCCCTAGAGGAATGCACAAACTAGGTGTCGCCCTGCCTATCCCACCTGCAGGCTGCCTATGAGCCTGCCTACCAGTTTGGGCCTCACACAAAACACAGCCGAGGAAGGGAGTAGTCGTATGCTTCCTTTATGCCCAATAGCTCAGTGATAAGAGCACTCACGCAGGATGTGGGAGACCTGATGTCAAATCCCCATTCTTCCTGATGTGGAGCAAGGATTTAAACCCAGGTCTCCTCCCTCCCACTGGGCTATAGGCTATTCTGGGACAGGTTTCTCTCAAGGTCTCCTGTTGAAGCTGGTCCATGCCTCCTCCTTGGTTTTTCTTAAGAAAGGGCTGAACTGTTTTAGGTGCCTAACTTCGGGATAGGATCCATGGCTATGAATTCCAAGTGGTGGTAGGGTGACCAGGTGTCCTGATTTTATAGGGACAGTCCCGATTTTTGGGTCTTTTTCTTATATAGGCTCCTATTACCCCCCACCCCCTGTCCCGATTTTTCACATTTGCTGTCTGGTCACCCTACGTGGAGGGAGGCACCTCCCTCTGGTCCAGAGTTAGGTGCTTAATTCCCTTTGAAAGACAAGGCTTAGGCCACAACTGTCTCCTCAGCATTTGCTACTGGCTCGCTTAGGCAGCTCAGCATGATGCTTTCTGTGAATCCCATTCTTAAGTGCCGAACTCTCTCCATGCATTGTATAGGGAGCCTGATGCCTAACTTGGGGATGTGAATGTCACTAGGCAGTAGTACACATAAAAGTTAGGCGCTGCAATGCTCAGTGTTGTAATGTCTAGGTCTCCCTCCTGAATCTAACCTCACAGCAGGGGCGCCAAGACGGGGGGAGTGGAAGGGGGGACCAAGGGGCCATGGCCCTCCCGCTTCTTGAAAGTGGACGGGCCTGTCCTGTCCACTTTTTGACCGAGCCCAGCTCCCTGCCCCTTCTCTTCCTCCCTGAGGCCCTTTCCCCCCCGACCAGGCCAGAAGCTGGAGCCTGGAGCCTTGCCCAGGTAAGAGTGGCCCAGGGAGCTGTGGGGAGACGCAGACCCTCCACCTGCCCGGGGTGAGGGGGGCCCCCAGAACAGTCCCAGCCCATGACCCCACCCCCGGCCCCTTGGCCAGGGGGGATGGCGGGTCTGTGGCTCCTCACAGCTGTCCAGGCGGCTCTTCGGTCCCCGAGGTCCTGCCCCCCAGGCCAGGCTGGAAGCCGGAGCCAGGTCGAAGTAAGAGCCATGTGGGCAGCTGTGGGGGGCTGCAGATACTCCACCTGCCCTTGGCGGGGCGCCCGGGGCAGGGACATAGGCTGGGGGCTGCTCTTGGGCCCCCCCACCCTGGGGAGATGGAGGGGCCTGGGTTCTCCAGCCAGGATCCGGCTTGCAGCTTGGCAGGGGGCAGGGCCTCAGAGGGAAGGGGGGATAGGGGCAGGGCCAGAAACGGGGCAGGGCCTTGTGGCCCCCACACTTTTAGGCAAAATCTGTTGCCCCTGCTTCACAGACTCCTTCAAACGGGGCATCATAAACAGATACTACTGTGCATGTCAGGGGGTTCTTTTTAATATTAATTTCATTATTTCAAAATTATATGAAGAAAATCCCCAGAGGTAATTCATATGAATGAAAGCAGAAAGCAATTAAGCCTAAGGGCCAAATTCAGTGGAACTACTAGCAGAGTGAGTACTGCTAAAACTAAGGCCGGTCCACACTAAAAGTTAGGTTGATGCAGCTACATCACTGAGGGCTTGGGGCTATAAATATCCACATCTTTGAGTGACGTAATTAAGGCAACCTAACCCTGGTCAATTTTTGAAAAGATAACCTGTATTACATCACAGGCCTCTATGTTGACTTTGGGTATAAAATTCTTCTTCTTCAAACAGACATGTAGAAAACATTTTTTTTCAATGAAGTAAAGAGAAAAAGTAAAAACTAATTATCAAGCACTGCATTGGATTAAATCATGAAGCCTCCTCAGGATAAAAGCAACTAGAACCCCCGGATTATAGTGTAACTGTCAAATGACCTGTTTTTAGTTTATTGCTTAAACCTACTATTATTTAATATACAAATGCTATCATGTGATGCAAGTCAATTTTTCCTCCAGCAATATATCAGGGAAAAAACAAATGATGAATTCACTTAAAATGTTGAATGTAATATGTGAGAGAATATTATAATGGCTCATATATACGACAAAACAGAAACATGATACCCTGGAAAATACACACACTATTCATAGTATGTTTACTCCTGGGCAGATTGGCCTTTGCATATGGGTGGACCGTATGATTCTGTCAAAACTGAAACCTGATAAACTCTTACCTCCTGCTTTTACACTGAGTCAATGATTGCACATGACACATTAAAAAGGGATATAACTATGCAGGCATTACTTTTGTTGTTTATTTTATTGGTCCATAGTAAACAACATATGTAATTACTATGTATTTTTAGCATTTTTTCATATATTTTTTAAATGTTTGATATTGAGTTCAGATTATAATGGTTTATAGTAGAGCTGAGAGAATAATTTATGGCAATTTATTTGGTTGATTTACCTTCTTTTTCTGCTCATGACATGCATATGAGCAGATTGTGATTTCCTCAAATATATTCATCATATGAGTTCATTCAATGAATATCCTTTTAGTTTTTTTACTCAAATAATTGTTTATGTATAGTGGAAATCTGAGTTGTGTTAGTCACAATCAGTCATGTTATTGTTTCTCATCCCTGACTGGTATGAATACCTATATGTGTGAACTTAACATTTGGTTCCTGTGGGTATCAAAGGTGCAACTTTGAAATTTTCTTCCCATAAAATTTTGTTGCCTGTAAAATGTATTTGTTTGAATTGTTTGCAGAAATGGAATACAAATAAGTTATGAACATTGCTAAGGTGAATTCATCAACAAATATTTGCCAAACTTTTTTTTTTTTTTGCATTATTTCCCTAGCTCTAGGTTATAGTGATACCTGTCTCCAAACATTTCAAGCATGCTCTGCAGCTAGTACTAATTTAGTATTCAGGAAATGTCAGTGGACCAGGTAATTCAGATTGCAGTTATACTGGTGTAAATCCAGGGTGGTGTCACTGTCTTTAACAGATTCATTCTGGATTTACACCAGTGTAACAGAGAGCAGAATTTTTTGTCCTTCATGTCTAAGTTCTGTGCCTTTTGGTGTTGTTTCCTATGTATTTGTACAGTGTCTAATGCCGTGACCTGATCTCAGCTGGGACATCTAGGTGCTGCTGTAAATAATAAACACATTTTTTAAAATTAAACCAAATATTAGTCTTAATGGGCCAAACTCTGCCTGTTTTACTTCCACAATACTCCCACTTAAGTCAAACTTCAGTGTTCAGACCACTTCAACACTGATGGCTCAGAGACCATAGGTACTGGAACTAAGGGTGCAGGGAATGCTGTAGCACCCTCGGGTTGAAGTAGTTTCCATAATTCCATTATATACAGGGTTACAGTTTGGTTCAATGGCTCTCAGCACTCCCACTATGAAAATTGTTCCAGCACCTCTGGCTCATACCGACACCATAGTGTAGCTTACACCTAGCCCCCTCACAATCTTGGGGATGGGAGAAGGGAATAATGTATTACACATTTCCTAAGTGACATAAATGCTTTGTTTTGATGTTCTGCTCATGTATTGTACATAAAGGGCTGATTTCAGCCCTGGATTACACTGGCTCCTGCTAGTATAATTAAAACCCAGGGCCCGCGCCTGTGAAAAGGTAATCTGAATGGGAGTTGTAATGACAGAGGACATCTGCAAACCTTGCACTGTTAAGAGGTCTTCAGTCAGCCAGGGGAGAAGCCAAAGTGGATGGCACTGGCTGGATTATTTAAACAGACAGGTAAGCATTGAATCCGCATCTCTGCTGCCCAGGCTCCCATAGATCCTTGATCACAAACTGAAGCTACTCTCCTCTGACAGAAACTTGAGGGGGGGGGAGGAGGGGGAAAGAGGGAGAGCAGTGCAAAATGCACCTGGCCTTCCTCCAGAAATGAATCCCTTTTGTAGCACCGCAGCACTTATGATACCTGGCATTGTCTCTATTTTCTGTCTTTTATTAAAATAACTCTTTTTAAAATACATATACAAAAAGTGAGCTATGCACTGTATACAGTGCTTTCCATTGAATATAATCCTTACTTATCTGATGAAAACTTCAGAAAGTAAATTATATGTACAGTATTAAAAAGAATGCTGCTTCGACCCTTAATTTTGGTTGCCTCAAACAGGTGTCACTGCATAATTGAGTGTTCAGCATGTGACTAGAAGACTATGCTTTATGCCACTGTGGGCCCCCAAAATGACAATACAAAACAATCTTCAGCCATTTGTTCTGGGAAAAATATGAGATGATGCTGTGGATGATAAAGGAGAATGGTTGGGAATGGAATGTGTAGGACTAGAAAATGAATTGTGGTGCACCCATCACCATTTAGGGCATTGTGGGAGATGGGATGAACCTGGTACTGTAACGTCTCATGTTATGCAGTCTCTCTGTTAAACTGTATTGGGACAAAGAACAAGGCTGCACCTTTAGTAGAACCAAAAGAGGCTGTTTAGATGGTGGGAGAGTTTCCCTGAAAGTATTCAGTAATGTTGTAAAACTGGGGTTAGAGGCTAACATTATTTATTGTTTTGTGTCACAATGGTACTTGGATTCTTAAATTGGTGAATGTGAAGGGGCCAGACCCTCCAATTTTTTTTAGGCTGTGATTCGGAAAGCACTCATATTCAGGAAAGCACTTGTGCACCTGCTTAAATGCTTTTCTAAACTGGGGCCTCTCATAAGTAATTCTTATTTAGACAGCTCACACGGTTGAAGCCAGTAAGATTACTTGCATAAGTAAGGATTACTCATTTGAGGAAAGTATATAGGATTGGCCCATAGGTCTTTATTCTCTTAATAAAGATCTGTGGGGATGGAGTGGAATTTAGAGTATGCAATATGTCCAACGCCCATTGGTTTTAATGATGCAGTATTTGGTCTTATGTGTTCCTCGTGTCTATTCCTTGAATTGTCAATACAATGCAGCATTTTGGAAATTGGAATTTTTGTTTCTTGGTGTCTGCGTTGGCCATACTTCAACAATCCCACTAACAACAGGCAGCACAAACTATTTGATATTTATGTTCACTGATAAGAACTGACCAAGAAGTGAGTGTGTCAATGACAAGTGGCACAAACATGACAAAAGAATCTGACAGAAGAGGAGGTAAACAATATCAACAATGTAACTGCTTTCCTAATAGGAAAATGCAATGTTAATCCTGTAAAATGACCAAGGTAGAAAGATCAACACAGAAGTAAGCTTGGCAGAATTCAATTTTTTTATAATTTTGATGGATAATTTTTTATTTTAAAGCTTTTTTATATTTTTATTGATTTATATTTTCATAGTTGCATAGAATGATGGAGTCAGAAAATAATTATTTAATGAGTAGATGCTGAGATTCAAAAAGTTAAAGATTTATAACTGTTAAAACACAAATTGTCAACATCACATCTCAAAATACACAAAGTAAATATTCTTCAATTATACGCGAATAAGTTCTAAAGTAGCATTTCCCCCCTGCTTTGCCTATTTGTAAATTTCAATTATCTTCAATGGAAATATTTTTTCATTGGTTTAGTATGTATGGTGCAACTGACACTTACCTACATTTATTTATAAAAATCTAATCCTTCCAAGACTACTAATAAATTATTACTGTAAAATTCTAGTAATCACTTTCTATATGGGCCAGGGAATATTTTTTTTTAATATCAATTAGTGTAGGATTTTAGAATTCTTAAATGATACTCTGGTTTATAAAACCATTTGCTTTAACAGGATGAGTGCTACCTCGGTTCTTCAACCTCTTTCCAAACACCTGTGGAAGGAAAGAGAAAATGTTCAAATTTTCTCAACCACACCTTTTTTGACTCCCTGCTAAACATGTCCAGTTCAGTTGCTGTTTCTTAGGGTACGTCTACACTACGGGATTATTCCGATTTTACAAAAAACGTTTTTTTAAAACAGATTGTATAAAGTCGAGTGCACGCGGCCACACTAAGCACAGTAATTCGGCGGTGTGCGTCCATGTACCGAGGCTAGCGTCGATTTCCGGAGCGTTGCACTGTGGGTAGCTATCCCATAGTTCCCGCAGTCTCCTCCGCCCATTGGAATGCTGGGTTGAGATCCCAGTGCCTGATGGGGCAAAAAACATTGCCGCTGGTGCTTCTGGGTACAGCCTCACCCCTCCCTCCGTGAAAGCAGCAGCAGACAACCATTTCGCGCCTTTTTTCCTGGGTGAACTGTGCAGACGCCATACCACGGCAAGCATGGACCCTGCTGAGCTCAAGACAGCAATCATGGACGTTTTAAACACCTCGCGCATTCTCGTGCAGTCTATGCTGAACCGGGACCTGCAAAGCCAGGTGAGGAGGAGGCGGCTACGGCAGAGCGTCAACGAGAGTGATGAGGACATGGACACAGAATTCTCTCAAACTGCGGGCCCCTGCGCTTTGGAGATCCTGCTGGTAATGGGGAAGGTTCTAGCCATTGAACGCCGATTTTGGGCCTGGGAAACAAGCAGAGACTGGTGGGACCGCATAGTTTTGCAGGTGTGGGACGATTCGCAGTGTCTGCGAAACTTTCGCATGCAGAAGGGCACTTTCATGGAACTTTGTGACTTGCTTTCCCCTGCCCTGAAACGCCAGAATACCAAGATGAGAGCAGCCCTCACAGTTGAGAAGCGAGTGGCAATAGCCCTCTGGAAGCTTGCAACACCAGACAGCTACCGGTCAGTCGGGAATCAATTTGGAGTGGGCAAATCTACTGTGGGGGCTGCTGTGATGCAAGTAGCCAAAGCAATCACTAAGCTGCTGCTACGAAAGGTTGTGACTCTGGGAAATGTACAGGTCATAGTGGATGGCTTTGCTGCAATGGGATTCCCTAACTGTGGAGGGGCGATAGATGGAACCCATATCCCTATCTTGGCACCGGAGCACCAGGGCACCCACTACATAAACCCGCAAGGGGTACTTTTCCATGGTGCTGCAAGCACTGGTGGATCACAAGGGACGTTTCACTAACATACACGTGGGATGGCCGGGAAGGGTTCACGACACTCGCGTCTTCAGGAACACTACTCTGTTTAAACGGCTGCAGCAAGGGAATTACTTCCCAGACCAGAAAATAACAGTTGGGGATGTTGAAATGCCTATAGTTATCCTGGGGGACCCAGCCTACCCCTTGATGCCATGGCGCATGAAGCCATACACAGGTAGCCTGGACAGTAGTCAGGAGCTGTTCAACTACAGGCTGAGCAAGTGCAGAATGGTGGTAGAATGTGCATTTGGCCGTTTAAAGGCGCGCTGGCGCACATTACTGACTCGCTCAGACCTCAGCCAAACCAATGTCCCCATTGTTATTGCTGCTTGCTGTATTCTCCACAATCTCTGTGAGAGTAAGGGGGAGACCTTTATGGCGGGGTGGGAGGCTGAGGCAAAACACCTGGCCACTGATTACGCACAGCCAGACACCAGGGTGATTAGAAGAGCACACCAGGAAGCGGTGTGCATTAGAGAAGCTTTGAAAACCAGTTTCATCACTGGCCAGGGTACAGTGTGACTGTTGTGTTTGTTTCTCCTTGATGAAACCCACCCTTCCTTGAGTGACTCATTCCCTGTAATCCACCCACCCCTTCGATCACAGCTTGCTTTCTAAGGAAATAAAGTCACTCTTGTTTAAAAATCATGTATTCTTTATTACTTAATTATAAAAAGAGGGAGAGAACTGACAAGGTAGCCTGGGTGGGGTTTGGGAGGAGGATAGGAGGGAAGGAAAAGGCCACTAAAAATTTTTCATAATAATGACAGCCTTTTGGTTGGGCTGTCCACTGGGGTGGAGTGGGCGGCTGCACGGAGACTACTCCCACGAGTTATTACTCGTCTGGCAGGTGAGGAGGCAAAGGAACATGGTGAGGGGGGACGGTGGTTATACAGGGGCTGCAGCGGCACTCTAACATCCTGGTGCCGTTCTTGAAGCTCCACCATACGCCGGAGCATGTCAGTTTGATCACGCAGCAGCCCCAGAGTTGCATCTCGCTGCCGCTGATCTTCCTGCCGCCACCTCTCATCGCGAGCATCTCTCCTCTCATCTCGAGCGTCTCTCCTGTCCTCACGTTCGTCCCTCCTGTCCTCATGGTCACTGGCATCTTTCCTGTACTTTGCTACCACATCCTTCCACTCATTCAGATGAGCTCTTTCATTGCGGGTCACTTCCTTGATTTCCGAAAACATTTCTTCTCATGTCTTTTTTTTCCGCCGCCTTATCTGAGATAGCCTTCGGGATGGAGTAGGGAGGCTTAAAAAATTTGCAGCTGAATGAGGGAGGGGAAAAAAGGGAGAGAAGTATTTAAAAAAATACATTTTAGAGAACAATGGTCATACTCTTTCACGGTGAACAACACTATTCACCTTACATAGCACATGTGTTTTCACTACAAGGTCGCATTTTGCATCTTAATATTGAGTGCCTGCGGCTTTGGTGTTACAGATCACAGACGCAGGTCTGGGCGGCAGAATTTGGCTTGCATGCGGCCATGGTAAGCCATTGTCTTTCGTCTTCTGCAGCCTTCATATATCCAGCGTCCTCCTTTCCCAAATAGCAAGCAAAGCCCGTTGAGTGCTGCTTCTTTTCTGTTAACGTGCAGCAGCAGAAACCACCTCCCCTTCTAATTCTCTGGGATGATCGCTTTACCCCTCCCCCCACCGCGTGGCTGGTATCATGGAAGATCACTGCTAAACACCCCCCTTTCCCCCCCCCACACACCGCATGGCTGGTAGCAGGGAAGATCCCTGATAGCCAAACGCGGAAAAGCTCATCGCCAATTGCCCCCCCACACACACACTTGGCTACCTGCAGGGAAGGATTTCTTTTAAGCCACAGGCAAACAGCCCAGTAGGAATGGCCATCTCTGTCCCCTTACTTAAATTCCTGAATTTCAACCAGGTTACCATGAACGATATCACTCTCCTGAGGATAACACAGCGAGATAAAGAAGGGATGTTGCTTGAATGCCAGCAAACACCGGGACCATACACAGCTAGGCTTTGTCATGCAATGATACCAGATTACTTGCTACATGCATGGCGTGCTCAAGTGTCCTACCATGGAGGACGGAATAAAGCAGCGCTGCCCAGAAACCTTCTGCAAAGGCTTTTGGAGTACCTCCAGGAGAGCTTCATGGAGATGTCCCTGGAGGATTTCCGCTCCATCCCCAGACATGTTAACAGATTTTTCTGTAACTGTACTGGCCGCGAATGCATCCCAAGTCCTCAGGGCAAATTAATCATTAAAAAATGCTTGCTTTTAAACCAATTTTTATATTTACAAGGTACACTCACCAGAGGTCCCTTCCATGGCTTCATTGTCTGAGATAGTGGCTTGGGAGGGCTGGGAGGGTAATTCCGTCAGGGTGAGAAAAAGCTCCTGGCTGTTGGGGAGAACAGAGTGCTGTGTGCTCTCTGCAAGCTCGTCCTCCTCTTCCTCCTCATCTTCCTTGTCCACAGAATCCTCAGCCATGGCTGAGATTACCACCCCCACCTCAGAATCCATGGACAGGGGTGGGGTAGTGGTGGTGGACCCCCCTAGAGTTGCATGCAGCTCAGAGTAGAAGCGACATGTTTTCAGCCCTGCCCCTGACTTTCTGTTTGCTTCTTTGGTTTTCTGGTAGGCTTGTCTGAGCTCCTTAACTTTCACACAGCACTGTACTGAGTCCCTGTTGTGGCCTCTCTGCATCATGGCCTTGGAAATTTTTTCAAATGTTTTTTCATTTCGTCTTTTGGAACGGAGTTCTGTTAGTACGGAATCCTCTCCTCATACAGCGATCAGATCCAATACCTCCTGTGCGGTCCATGCTGGAGCTCTTTTTCGATTCTCAGGAGACTGCATTGTTACCTGTGCTGATGAGCTCTGCGTGGTCACCTGTGCTGGTGAGCTCTCCACGCTGGCCAAACAGGAAATGAAATTCAAAAGTTCGCGGGGCTTTTCCTGGCTACCTGGCCAGTGCATCCGAGTTCAGATGGCTTTCCAGAGCGGTCAAAATGGTTCACTGTGGAATAGCTCCCGGAGGCCAATACCATCGAATTGCGGCCACACTAACCCTAATTTGACATGGCAATACCGATTTGAGCGCTACTCCCCTCGTCGGGGAGGAGTACAGATATCGATATTAAGAGCCCTTTATATTGAAGTAATGGGCTTTGTTGTGTGGATGGGTACAGGGTTAATTCGGTTTAATGCTGCTAAATTCGGTATAAACGTGTAGTGTAGACCAGGCCGTACACACAGCACTGTAGTTTTCCTCTCTTTTCATTATGTCATCTTTGCTTCTTTAAATCTGGGTGCTCTCTCTTACTACAGGAAACCACTGTAATGTTGTGTAACACTGCTAAATAACTCTTTTCCAAAATGAAACGTGGCATGGAAGGTTTTAGGCTGAGGTGGGACTATTTTTCTTTCTATAGAATTAAAACAAATATTTTAAAATGTACTGGTTTTATGTAAATATAATTCAGAAATGACAACTTAAAAACAAATAAACCCTGAAATTTGACAGCCAGCCAGCCTATAATAAGGTTTAATCACCTTTGTCATTCTGGAAAATAAACATGACACATACTGTTGCAAATTGGATTGGATTTCTCACTTCTCACCATACATTTTGAAAAGTTTTTAAACTATAGACATTTATATGTGAATGTATGGTATATTGTACAAATTATACATGGTGGGCCTAAATTTTGTCTTATACTGGTTTTACCTCACTGTTATCATAGAATAGCATGGTTAGAAGGGATTTCAGGAGGTCATCTAGTCTAATCCTGTGCTCAAAGCAGGACCAATCCCCAGACTGATTATTGCCCCAGATCCCTAAAGGGCCCCCTCAAGGATTGAGCTTACAACCCTAGGTCTAGAAGGCCCATGCTCAAACCACTGAGCTATCTCAGTGTAGTTGTGAGGTAGATACACCCCATCATGGAGTGTTCTATCACGTGTGACAAATAATGGGTTCCAGCTCAAATTGCTAGAGTAGGTATTGCTATCCTAACCTACAAAGCGGGGCAGTGCTGCCTAGTAGTAGCCAGAGTCCTTGGGGCTGCCCTTGCTCTCAGGGGAGCGTGGCCTAATAGCCACAATCCTTGAGCAGTATATGTGTAGGGCATGGTAGGGGGACCTGGGCCCACCCTTCTCCAATGGCTCCTGACCCAGGGCCCTGTGAAACCAGTGATCCATGATTTGGCTCAGTTTCCTATTTTAACAGTCACTTTCCCTGGGTTCCTGCTTTGTCAGTTCTCCTGGGGGTGTCACTCATTGGCTCACTCTTGTCCTCCAGGGTCAGCAGGGGTTCTGCTGTTGATCCCACTGGCTTGGCCTCCACAGTCTGTAACTCCAGCCACTCCTTGGCAGGAGCTAGCAATATGTATCCACTCTCCTCCTCAGACAGGATAAACTGAGCTGGGCCACACCCTTTTATAGCCTGTCTTCAGGTCGAGTATGCCTAGCAGGGGCAAGGGGGCATGGCCTCTTCAGCCCACAGTGTGCAGTTGACCCCAGCTGGGTCAGTGCCAGGTAGATACACCCCACTGCACCCAGCTTAACTCTACTGACTTCATTATTGTTTTTCCTGATCAAAATCTATTTTTATAGGAGCAATGAGTTACATTTAAACATTGCCCGCCTTGATTTAAAGATAAGGGCAACAGCAACATATCTACTGGCTGGAAGGTGAAAGCAACCCTGCCTCAGTGGGCTCCTTGAGATTCAACACTGAGTGGTTGGGTTAGTAATGTTTTAAGTGTCTAGCTTTGTACTGTATTACATCTAATCATTTATTTAGAAAAAACACAGTTGGAAAGAAACAAGAAGCCACAATGCTCAACTACCTATTTAGGTACTTATATACCTCCCTTACTACAGTATTCAGTGTCTGAGGGATGGGTGAAGGGCAGCAATGCTGGCAAGGTAATTTTTTAGACTAAGCTCACACTCTTTCAATATATAAACATAAAATTATAAGAATTAAGGATGAACTGTCAGATGCTACTGGTGAACGTTGTGATTTATTATTCCATGTCAAAAGTACATTATTAAATGTACTGCTGCTAGTAAGGACAAACGGGATCTTCTAAAATTTGGAGTTGCCAATTTGTAGGCAGTGTTGAAATGCAGTCATGCATCAGCCTTTGTGATCTTTTCTCTATAAGAAAACATCTTTATTTTAATTTTAAATAGAACTTAAACTTCTATGTTCCCTGGAACATACTGGCCTTTGTATGTACATCCTGGAACCGATGTCTTATTGGGAGGGGAAAGTAAAGCCCTACTAAGTTATGTGGCCTTAGGGTTGGCTGAGAAAAGGAATACTAAATGTGTTAATTGTTAATTTAAAAATGTAATTATCTCAAAGTCATGTTCTGGCACACAATATAAAATATATATTCTGCAAAAACAGAGGCAACGTAAGTCAATGTTCACATCTCCTGGCAAAGTACACTGGCCAAAAGGGAAGATGGTGAAGTTACATCAGCAATCACTTTGGTCCTCACTTCTCCCAGGCTGCTTTTACTACTGAGCAACAACTGGCTGTCAGGAAGAACAGACCGTCTGCCTGTGTTAGAAGAACTGTCTTTTAATTTATCCCATAGATTTTGTGTGCAGGAGGAAAAGACATTGCATCATGCTTTTGTATGTTCTAAAATCTAAATCAAGGGCTGGCTCAGACTGACAAGACTGCAAAGAGTCTCTTATGCTCATGTTGACTGTTCTGTGTATGTCAGGTGGGTGGGTGGAGTAGTTCAATGGCCTTGTTGCTGCTTACAGCTGTCAGTCAGCAAGTAGTCTGGATCTCCATGTGGTCAGGGAGAAATCCAAAGCCAGGATAGACGGTGGTAGTAACAGAAGCTGACTGTGTGCATCAGATCAGACATTGCATAGTCCAGGGGTCGGCAACCTTTCAGAAGTGGTGTGCCGAGTCTTCATTTATTCACTGTAAGTTAAGGTTTCGCATGCCAGTAATACATTTTAATGTTTTTAGAAGGTCTCTTTCTATAAGCCTATAATATATAACTAAACTATTGTTGTATGTAAAGTAAATAACATTTTAAAAATGTTTAAGAAGCTTCATTTAAAATTAAATTAAAATGCAGAGCCCCCCGGACCAGTGGCCAGGATCCGACCAGTGTGAGTGACACTAAAAATCAGCTCGCGTGCCGCCTTCGTCATGTGTGCCATAGGTTGCCTACCTCTGGCATAGTCCAACACTGCTGGCAGAAATTCTCTCTCTGAGGGAGTTGGATGCTGGTTCTTACCAACCCTAAAACCAATTGTCCATTAAGGAGCTCTCCCTTTCAAAATAAAGCCAGACAATAAAGTCCCTCACATGTTAAGCGAAAGTAAGAGCTACCATACATAGCAGATTGATTTGATAGAAAATAAATGCCACTGACGGAGAGAGGATGTGCGTGCTTACATTTGCATGTCTTTCTCTATCTACCTTAGGTACTTGTATAGCTCCCATTACCATGAATACCTCACAATCCTTAAAGAGACGAGGTGGGTATTTTTTATTAGACCAACTTCTGTTGATAGTTTTTTTGTGTTTCCTACATGATGTCTAGGTAAGTTTCCTGGTTGTTTTCTTCCAATAGGCAGGTGCATGTGATGATTTCCTGTCTGAGATGGTCCATTCTGGAGTACATGAGGTGCGCTAAATGGTTCTTCAGTTTTTCACCAACCTAGTCTCTCTAATATCCTTGGACCAACACAGCTCCACCCCCCGCATATCACAGTCCTTAATGTATTACTGTAATCCTCACAACACACCTCCGAGGCAGGGAACCACTGCTACGTCCATTTTACACAGAGGGAAGCAGGGGTGCTGGAACCATTTGTTCAGCGGGGGTGCTAACAGCCACTGAACCAAACCGTAAACCCTGTACATGATGGAAACTCCTTCAAGCCAGGGGGTGCAGCATATATAGGGGGAACCCAGACACCGCCAGATAAGTGATTTGCAGCAACTCTAGGTTTGTGACAGAGCAGGGAATCAAATCCAGGTCTGGCGAGCCCTGGTCGAACTCCCTAACCTAGACCATCCTTCCTGTCATTTAGTTTTATTACCCGAGTGATAGGGGAAACACCCAGAGAACCGATTGCACGCAATAAATGGAATACCTTGCAGTGATAATTGCCACTTAATGACTACAGGGCAGCAGTCCAAGGGAAGCCCGCCTAGGAATCAGTGCAATGTGCATACAGAGCTGAAAACAAACTCTTGCAGCCAGAAGCAACAAAGAATCCTGTGGCACCTTATAGACTAACAGACGTTTTGCAGCATGAGCTTTCGTGGGTGAATACCCACTGTGGGTATTCACCCACGAAAGCTCATGCTGCAAAACGTCTGTTAGTCTATAAGGTGCCACAGGATTCTTTGTTGCTTCTACAGAACCAGACTAACACGGCTACCCCTCTGATTCTTGCAGCCAGGCGAGTCCCGCTGCTGCAAAACCCTGGAGCAAACTCCAAAGCTTCTTCTCTGCTCATTTTGTAGTAAACAAACCCTGCTGCTGCCTGCTCCAGCTACAGGCTCCGCACCACCGAGCCAGGCTCACGCAAACACTCTCCCCTCAGTGACTTACCAGCAGCCACACACACGAAACCCTCATGGAAAATTGGCCTCTGCATAATACGACAGGCAAATCGTTTCCTAAACGGCGTGGGGCGCCCATTGGCTCGGGCGGGCCCGTCAATCACACGGCGAAGGAGGGGGGAGGAGGCGGGCCCTGCCGCGGCTGCGGGGCGGGCGGGAGTTCCAGTAAGTCCCCGCCGGGCCGCCGCTGAGTCGCTGCTGCCACGGCCGCGTCCCGTACACTCAACAGGCAGCTGCGCGACCAGGGGGAGCGAGCCAGGCTGCAGCCGGCGGCCGCGCTGAGCCCTGCGGACCCCACGGCCGCGCAGCGCCGACCCTCCCCGGGAGCCTTGATGAAGTGGCGGAGCTAAGTGTCCTTCTCCCTCCCTCTTCTCCGGGCTCCTGCCCCGGGGCTCCCGCCCCCCCTCTCCGCTCGCCCCGGGAGCGCTGCGCTCCCCCCAGCCCCGCTCCGCTCCTCCCTGCGGGCTCTCTGCCGGCAGCCTCCCCGGCTGCCCAGCGGGCTCCCCCGTGCCGTCCCCTCCCCGCCACCACCATGGCTGAAGCGCCCCAGCTCGTGGACATCGACCCCGATTTCGAGCCGCTGCCCCGGCCCCGCTCCTGCACCTGGCCCCTGCCCAGACCGGAGTTCAACCCGTCCAGCTCGGCCACCTCCAGCCCGGCGCCGTCCTGCGGGGGGCAGCCCGACGGGGCCGCCTCTGCCTCGGCAGTCAGCGTCGATTTCATCGGCAACCTGAGGCTGCTGGAGGAGAGCGAGGACTTCGAGCCGCCGCCGCCGCTGCCCCCGGCCGCCGCGGGGGCAGCAGAAGGGGCCGCTCCCGGTGGCGGCTGCCTGTGCGGGGACTTCCAGTGCCAGGAGGCCGGCTGCCTCCACCAGCAGCAGCAGCAGCCCGGACCGCCGCTCCCGCAGCAGCAGCACCCGCCGGTGTCTGCCCTGTCCGCGGGTCCCATCCCCGGCCAGCCCCGCAAGAGCAGCTCGGCCCGCCGCAACGCCTGGGGCAACCTGTCCTACGCCGACCTGATCACCAAGGCCATCGAGAGCGCCCCGGAGAAGCGGCTCACCCTGTCCCAGATCTACGAGTGGATGGTCAAGAGCGTCCCCTACTTCAAGGATAAGGGCGACAGCAACAGCTCGGCCGGCTGGAAGGTGAGGCGGCGGGGCGTGGGGAGAGCTGGCCGGCCCGGGGCCCCGGGAGGAGCGGGGACACTTGCCTCTTCCCACCTCGCTTCTTTCAGAGGAGGCAGGAAGCTTCTTCCAGGGCGGTGCAGCGCACGCCCGGCCCCTCGCTAGTGGGGTGCGTGCCTGGGTTTAGGGTGCACTGGGGTTTGCGGAGCATTGCAACCCCCTAGTGATCGGGGAGCTGGAGGGGAAGCAGGGCGGTTGCAGAGCGCTGCAAATTCTGCTCCCTTGCCCCTGTAGGTGAAGTGCACGAAGTTAGAGGGCAGCGTAGTGATTTGCAGCCTGCTCGCTGCCTGTTCACTGACGCTGGGGTGGCCGGAGTTTAGGCAAGTTGGCTCGGTTTGCAATGTGGCTGAATACTTAAAAAAGTGCCTCCCCCCCGAGAGTTGGTAAGAGATAGGAGGACGCGGCTTAAGGGGGAGATGCAGGGGTTACGCTGTCACAGGTTGCATGTGTCTGCGGCTGTCCCCGGGGGCGAGGGGGTTCCTGCCACTTTCCCCGTTGCCTAAAAGGGCAGCCGAAGTTGCTTGTGCCGGGTTTGTAACTTAGCAGCCAGCCGGCTGCGGAGACTCGCTGTGTCATTTCCCTTTGCAGAGTTGGGACGAACTTAAAGTGACAGAGATTCAAGGGCTAGCCGAGAGCTAGAGAAGCGCAGTGTTAGGGTGCCACGTGCTGGGGGCGACAGGGCAGCAGACACTAGCTCATTTTGCCTGTACTGTGCCTGGTGTGGAGCTAAAGTTCAAGCCTGTCAGTGTGTGCAATGCATTTAAAGGGCCGGTGCTTCGTGCTTCAGATCCAGTCCTAAGACACATGGCAGCGCCCTTCACCCACTTTGTGAGACCTTCCCCTGTAAGTAAGTAGGGGAGTACAGAGTCCTTTCCAACACAAACTTTAATTGCAGTTAATCTTATTGAGGGAATTTGCCATTTTTTAAAGGTAGCTTAGCTGGAGCTAGTAGCGCTAGTGCTATTTCAGGTCTAAGATATAAAATCACCTTTTCATCCCATTGTTTATTATGTGCTCAGGCATTTGATATATGCTTCACCGAAGCAAATAGACAAGTCCTTGCCCCAAGGAATTTACAATCTAAATTCAGACATGACCCAATAAATAGGGGAGGGGGTCATAAACTAAAATGGGGAAGGGACATAGGCAGGACAAGGGTTATAGTAACACTGCATGTTTACCTAGTGTGCTGTGTGTTCATTGTAATGGCTTTGTTAAATTTAGTTTATAGGTTTTTTTAATTAGCGGGACACTCTTTCCCTCAGAATGAAGTCTGTCTGTCTAGGAGTAGCAGACTGCTAGGTGACCTGTTGATCATAGGATTTGCTACTCTGCCTTGTACAGACTGGAATGGGGTAGCAAGTACACACTAGCTGTGCATCAAGTCCTGATTCCGGCTTCAGGGTGGGAGTGATGATAATAACAAACAGCCAAGAGTTCTGGTCTTTCAGACTTCTAACACTGTTCAACAGTGGACATGTTCTCCTTAGCAAGTGACTTGACCTTTCTGTCACTTCACACATCACCAGCAGCTCTAAAAGTCAGCCATTAGCTGTAGTGATGGCTAGACATCCTGCTATATTTATCAGTTACATCTCTTCTAAGACTGGCTATTTGAATTGGTTTACAAAGTGCCACTTGTCTGAATACACTGATTATTAATGCACCGCCCTGTCCCATAGTCTTTACTGGGGACAATATTTAAACTGTTAATTTACTTCAAAGAAGTTAACCTTTGGTTTGATGCTGTATAAAGCATGCTTTGTATACTCTCATGACAGAGGTATATAGGGTTTTGTCACTACCTACCAGATTATTGTTAGAAGACGTCTTCTGTTTTTTTTTGCCTCTGTAAAGGGAGAAAAATCCCCCACACAGTGGATTACATCACAGTAATTAATTTAATACTGCCACAGTATTTTACAAGTTTTAGTGTTTTCTGCTGGCTGGATCATAATATAATTTCAGTCAGTATTAGTTAAACTTTGCAATGTTGTAGATTTATCAGTTTTTCCAAATACATTGTACTTGGGTTTCTAGTTTAGATAATACTTAAGGCTTTTTACGTATTGGGGTAGTTGTCCATCCAAACAATGTCTTTTAAATCCCCCCCCCCCACCTCGGGATATGGTATTAGGAAAGGTACATTTTTTGTTTTGTTTTTATAGGTAGACAGCATCCTGCAGAGTTCTTGTAGTATAAAATTACAAAAACAAAAGGACAGTACTTAGCTAAATTTACCGCTAGGAGCTAAGAAACCTAAAGGTTGATGTGTGTGAAGAAATTTGAATGATAAAGCTTTAACAGAAAGACCAACATTTTAAAATGAGATCTTTCAGGTGGTTGTGCAGTCTGTTGGTACAGATTGTGATTATGTCAAGTGCATTTTCAGTTTGAGTAAAGCAGTATTTAAAAAACTAGAAAGCCTAAAAAGAATGTCACTGACTAATTACTTTGTATTCTATTACTTATCTTTTGGTGGTGCATTGTTTTAACAAGCTGTACAAAGCTTCAGCTCTCAAATTAAGACTTTCCTGTTGCCAGCATTTGTTTATAGACTAAAAAACTGCTGCTGTTACTTTATTGGATGTGGAATGTTTGGGGTTTTTTGGGGCTGTCATAGTCTATGAACCCCTGTTTACGTATGGCTTTTTTAATGTTTGTTGTACTGTCTCCTTGGGCATAAGTCACTGTGATTCCTTTTTCTCCTCCTTGTGCATATTTTTGATGGGGTGGTAGGAAAGTTGTTAACCACTTATACACCCAGTCATTCCTAATTTCTTGCTTAGGTAGTAGCTGGAGGCTTTTTTACAACCCCCCCCCCCACACACTACAGGGTTAGTTATCTAAGTCCTGTTGAACTGAAAACCCTCATGCAGTCTTAACTATTGTCTTTCTACTGCTCCACCATAATATGTTCTAAGATATTCTGCTTTTAACCAGTTTTATAGCTGAGGTGACTGAGGCACAAGGAGTTCAAGTCACTTGCCTCATTTAATGTGATGAATCAGTGGCTCAGCTTGAATAAGGGTCTGTTTGGCTCAGGATCTGTTATTTTAGTACTATATTGTAATCAGTAGACTTCTTTAGGTGTAATTAAAACATTCTAAATTTCAGTCAGTTATGGGCCCTGAAAAAGGAGTGTTACTTGGAAAGTTGAATAGAGATTAGAGGGTAAACTTTTGCTGACAGGATACATAATGGTCTTGGGTCCATTTATTTATGGCCTGCAATACACAGTGTAGTATAGTTGCCTCTTTCTCAATTGGATTGCATGTCTTATTTGGGTAAAATGTCTGAAAAAAACTTTTCATATTGTTATAATTAGAGTTTAGATGCTTTTACAGTTATAAACCTAATGTAGTGAGCTGTCAAATTGCACACCTTGTTTTGAGTAGAAATTCAGAATGAAATGTTTAAACAAGATCTAATTTCCAATGTCTTCAACCTTAATTATGATATTCTGCATTGGTAACTGATTATTTAGGTCACTGAATATGTCTCCTCAGTTTCAAGTGTCTGTGATTCTGTAACTACCAAATTGTAATTTCAGTTGTTAAACTGCATTTTTCACTAAAAGGAATTTTAACTACGTCAACTTTATCTATCAGGTACTGAAAATAAACAGAGTCCAGGTCCAGTCTGGTGTATTTCTTAATTGCTAAAACTTCATCTCCATATTGTGAATAAAAGGAATGTGAAAGCCAAAGGCAATATAATTTTACATTACACAGAAATTGTACTTAAGTACATACACCTCTACCCCGATATAATGCGGCTTGATACAACAGGAATTCAGATATAATGCGGTAAAGCAGTGCTCGGGGGGGGGGGGCTGCGCACTCTGGAGGATCAAAGCAAGTTCGATATAACGCGGTTTCACCTATAATGCAGTAAGATTTTTTGGCTCCCGAGGACAGTGTTATATCGGGGTAGAGGTGTACTTAAGTAATGTTTACTAAAGCAGGTAAAATTGAACTCAGTTATATGTGTACATAGTCTGCTCTAGAGTTCCTGAGAATTTCTAGTCTGAAATGTAAACTCTGCCAGCCCCCCTCAAAAAACCAGTGCCCACATGCTTATCAACTCCTCTGAATGAATCATGCAACAAAGGAAGAGCCTAAACATTCTTTACCAAACCCTTTTGTACTATTGAACGCTAACAAGCACTGTTGATAACCATATTTGCTTAAAAAGAATTGTAGAAAGACCAAGATCTGTTGTAGTGATAACAAGAAAGTTACTGAGTGTGTTGTGAAGAAGCACAAAGATTTATGGTACTATTCCAGTCAAAACAATCTGTTACCCAAGTTATGCGGATAAGGGTAGAATGTGGTTAAGAAATGGAGTCTGTTGTGGTGGCAGTGGACTTACCTCTGAGGGAAATAAGTATGGGTAACTTTTTTCCTTATATAAGTCTGATGATTTTTGGTTAGATATCCTATATAAACTCAAACACCTGGTGTGCGCACACTGCATGATGTACAGCATTGGTTTACTTCAGAAAAGTTGTGAGATTAATTATAAAGAACATCTATCACATCCCCTCTTTCAGCACTTGCTGCTCTAGTTCTTTTATTCAGCCTTTGAAAATGGAATAAAGCCAAAAGTTGACCCTACCAACATTCAGATATCCTCAGAGTAATTCTTTAGACAGAATGTTCCGTTGAAACAGAAAATACTACTAACTTTGGATGGCTTTCTCTGATTATTGGGTATATTATTTAAGTCTTGTGGAGATTAAGATTGCATCACTGGTTACACCTTCTTGACTTCTGGCTTAGTGAAGGCTTGATCACCTAGATTTACCTGTTGTCCTGGCTATAGGAATGAGACTAGATGATAGCAAGTTGCAGAAGTATGAGTGGAAGTATGCCTGATAGGGTGAGTCCAAAGCATATGCTGAGTTGAATGTCTTTGTCCATAAGAATTGTTGTAGTGGTCATGACTAACTCATCATTGAATAAGTGTCTATACAAAGATGATTCTAGGGTGTGGTATTGATTCAAAAGGGACATAACACAATTTTAAATATTTCAAAAGCCTTTTGCAAATAGAGTACAGAGCACATTACAAAAATTAGAAAAACCTTAATTTGCTATCTGAATAACTGAAATAACAAAAATACATTCCACGCTGAAGTATTTAAAATAGGTTTTATCAAACGTGTTTTTTTTTTTTTTTAAATATGGAAGGTGATAGGATACTAGTTGATGGACACTGAATTTACTCTGCAGAATTGCTACATGCTCAAACAGTCATGATGCAAGAAGTGTAGGGATCTAACTTTGCGATAGAAATTGATACTTTCCTAACTGATTCGTTGCTATATGTCTTTAACTTTCAGTGAGAAGGGACAATGCCAACTTAAAACATATTGTAAATAAACATATTTGGTCTGATGTCAAAATAAATCTTTCATAGCCATAAATGTCTGTCCATTGCCACCTCATTTCACACAAGCCACTAAATAGCTCTCAGTAGTTATTTTCACTATCTTTAATAGGCAAGATTCATACCAGTGACTCAAGTGAGAGGCTCTGTATAGAAGAGTGCCTGCATTCTTATTTATGTGCTGAGATGTTATGATCAGGAAAATAAAGCCAGTTTTGGCAATTAGTACTTGTGGCAAACTTACGTGGCAAAGAGCATATTTGTTTTAAAGGGACGTATATGTATCTCAGATGCACAGGTTAGTTTAATGTAATATTGAAACAATTCTGGCAACTTGAAAGCTAGTTAGTTTGGTTTAAAAAAATAATTAAGTGACTTCAGGTCTGGGATCTCCTTACAACTTCTGTGGCTTTATAAACTCATTTTCCTATTCTGTTTCAGATAACAGAAGACAACAATATTTTTAAAGGCCCACACAGATAGGTGCAAAACTGACTATTTTGGGGCAACAGTGAAATTAATGGACAGAAAATGCTGTCAAATGCACATGAAAGATCTTTTCCATCTTTTAGTTATACCAGCTGTAACAGTAGTAGATTTAAAAACCTCTCCCTTCTGTATGATTTAAAAAAAATAATTACCAGGCCACTGTAGGTTGCACACAATTAAAGTAGCAGGAAGCCAGGAAATGTGAAAATTAAAAATTCAGACAGTAATGTTAATTTGATCATACTACAAATTCTATATATTTTAAATTTTACCCTTATGACATATATATGAATGTAATATTAAGGTATATGATTAAGCAAAAAACAAATCAAGACTGGAACATAATATGTATGTCCAAGGTGGCTTGAGTTAGTGTTTCCGATTAAATCTTGAATTAGAACTTACAATGTGCAGAATACTGTGGAATGCAACAAAATTGCATACAGTCTAAGATCACAATTTCTCTTCTTGATAAAGCAGATTGTTTTTGGTGTGGATTTTCCTATGTGTGTTTTATTAATGCTTATAATCTTCCTTATACAAACTGTTAATGCAGCAGCAGCCAATGTCCGTGTGCAAGTCCCCTCCTAAGACTGGGCAGTTTGAACATGCATTTCGTATCCTAAAAGGGAACATACTTTCATTAGCATCTATTAACAATCAGAGATGAACATTGAGCATGCTCTTAAGTGATTTTTTTTAAAAAGCGCTTTAACATTTTTATTTATTTCCTACCTTACTTGTCTCCTCCCCACCCCCATGCCCATGTACTCTGTGGTAAGATGGACCTAGGTTTTGTGGTAAAAGCCCTGGATTCTGTCACCCTCTCATGGTGAAATAAAATTAGGCAATCTGTATGTTAGCCATTGTGGTGTTTGCTTTTATAATACATTCAGTTTGGTTATGTCTTTTTCTGATTTTTTTTTCTTTTATAAACTATGCTCCAGATTTTTGTATTAACTGCATTGTAGAAGTTGTCAGGGGAGCTGGAGATTTTGGTAGCTATGGCTTTTGGCACACGGGACCGTATAGGAGAGGCAATCTGAGACAGTGGGATAAAGCTTCTAGTTGGATGTTTCTGATAAAATAACCCACAGTAAAATAATTGGCAGTGTTTTCTAGGTTTGAGTCAACACTATTGAGATAAATTGGGCAGTTCACGCCTTTATGAACTATTGTATCAGGCTGTCTGCAGATTCAAGATGACACTGCCTTGTTATTTTACGGACCATGAATGCTAGACACCCTTTTTTAAATGAATTCTTTGAGAGCATAATTGCTGACAAATTCCATGGCAATGGAATTGCAAAATACACAGGACACTGGTTATGACCATGCTGAGCTTCAGTCTTCAGCCACCTTTTTGTTTTGGGGAAAAAATGTGAAAACAGCGAATTCTAATGGAAGTGATTTTGTAACTCTGAGTATAGCAGGTACTGACCCAGCTAATTCATGCAAAGACATACCAAATCTTTCTTTCTGTCTTTCTTCTATACAATAGAGACTCTGAGCTGATGATAGGCATCTGTTTGAAGTCAGGAGGAAACCTCAGGTTAAGTCATACATGCAGCAGTTAACTGTGACTTTCTTAGCATTTGCTAGTTTACACTAGAGTAGTGATGAGTTGTGTAGAAATTTTATTTATGGATTAAAATGCAGGGCAGTTGAATTTGATGTGGTATTGTAAGAATTCTGTCCTTTACCACACTAGCCTGAACTTCTTAAATCTAAAATGCACAAGGGAACAATCATGCATGTATTGGAGAACTGCATTTATGCTTCTGCATATAGAATTTCATTAGTTTGGACTATTTAAATATTGTTTACTGCACTTTACCTACTGCAAAGAATATATTTGCTGAATTTATTCATGTGTCTTCATCCAGCAAAGTTGCTGTGTAGCTGTCTTTTAGGCTTGTAATGTGCATCTATCATATGTTAGCCCTGATGCAATGTAACATGACTGCTCTTGCAGTAGCTTTCAATTAGGTCATAAATGAGGATACAGTGAATGAAATCAAATGCTAAGATTGCACTGGAGACTGCTTCAGATTTTTCATTTCACTAGTCTTGGTGTCTATTTTAGATCTGTATATGAATATTGAAGAAACTACATGTCATGAAGTTGCTTAAAATCTGAGATGCTTAAGGGGCGAGTTTATTTGCTCCATTTGAAACACTGTTGCAATAGTTGCTAAAGATTTTGAAGTACTTTACTATTTGTGGATACATCAGGGGACAAGAGGCTCAGTTTGAAAAGTGTTTGCTGAAAATCTGCTGGAACTGTGTGCATCACTGCGTGGAGTGGAGTAGTCCTAGGATTTTGATGTGCAGAGGAAAACTGTTAAGGCTTATTGCTGAATAATGTGGGAGTTAAAAATGAGATTCAACAGAGGTAGTGAGAAGACCTGGCTATGTTTCAGTACTCCTTAAACTTGTGTTGGTTCTGGACTTGCAACTTACAAAGAGAATAGCTAAGTGGTTGTTGGCATATCATACCTGTGCTGCTGCTGCTTTGTATTGAGAAGGTTTCCTTATTCTAAGGCCAAGGCTAGTGACATTTAGGGCTGAAACTTCTCTGAAATCTTTTCTGAAATATTTGTTCTTGGTCTAAAAATTAATTTTTGGGCAAGCTAGAAAATCCATTCAGCTGTTTGGTTTGCAACAGCACAGAGTAATGTTTTCAGTGTTTATTGTGGCTGTCTTGTGCTCACATAATTCAAGCAGTTTAAGTTCCAAATTTCACATGCATGTACTGAATATAGTATATTGGGCGTGTGCAGTAAATTTTCCTTACATGAGTACTTATCCAGACTTGTATTTTGAGAACCCCATAATCTGCCTTATAAGCTAAAGATGGCCCCTTTCCTGCAGAGTATAGAAACTAAATTATATCTGTGCACTGTAATACATAGAAGCACTTGATTAAGTGATTAGATGTTGAAATACGTGAAGACAGTATATTACTCAGAAGTCCTCCCATATTAGACCTTCCCAGTGCTGGCAAATGTGAAAGGACTGTGTAAATCCCACTGCCACTGCCCTTTTCTGTCTCTCTCTCTTTTGAAAGGTATTAAAAGCTCAAAAACACTATTAAAGCTGTGCAAAAACTGAGATTTTAATTGCCCACCAAAAAAAAGGGGGAAGGAATTGAAAGCTGTTGTTCCCACAACAACCAGAGCTCTGTCATAATGGATGTAGAAAGCATTGGGGGAAATCAGATATACAGTAATGAAATATTTATATGTGCAAGCAGCCATTTTATTCTCCATGTAAACTATAACTTTGTAGAAAGTTAGAACTTTTATTTAAGGGGGCCAGATGGCGCAGTGCAGCTACTTTGCTTCACATAGCCTAAAGTAACTGGTGTGGGGAGATCACTCCAATGTAAAGCTGATCCTCTGCTGACATAGGCAATATGCGGCTCTGATGGCACTCCCTCTCCCTGTTGCCCCATTTTCTGTAATACAGAAGCATGCATGGGGGAAGGTGGTATGCCTGAAAAGCAATTATACCCTGTTATTTCTCAGCTGTGTTTTCTGTCCCATGCAGCTGGTCTAAATTTGATCAGTTCTTCAGTCCTTATGTTGCTCTAACCCAGCACACAGGCTCTTTTACAGAACGGCAGCTGGATCAGGGAGAGGTGACATGATCCTTAAGCAACCTTTTCATCCCTCCCACTTTGTACTCTACTGATCAGCTGGACTGTTGGATCTGGCCTAGTCTCAGTCTTAACGCTGCATTCATATAGGTTTTATGAAGTACGTAGAATTTTTCTTTTTTTATTTATAGTGAATTCAGCAGGGTTTTATTATTTAGACTGCCTTACTGCTAGACCACTTGTGACAGTCCTTATTTAACCTCTTGTAAAGTAACTTTTCCCATGGTCGTACATTCTGGGCTTTGTGAGTGTCTTAGGAGTGCTGAGGTGCAAGAATTGGTTAGATAAAAGAGTAGTTAAAATACAGATTACATCGACTTTTCAAATAGGTAATAGAACTACATAGATCTGATCAGATTTTGGGTTTACCATTGATACAGTCTGAACAATATTAGATAGTGCTAATTTGTGATTCCATATTACAACAAAAGTTAGCAAATTCTTTAATTCTCTCAGGTTTGACTCCAGAAATTATCACATGGGTGGAGTTTCACTTACCCATCACCATTTAAGCTAGGCAGTTAAATAAGATTGAACTGAAGCAACTTGTTCTAAATATGGTGACTTGTAAGCTCATTTGCATAAAAAATGCAGTCTAACATCTTGCAAGATCAGCAGAAATGTTTAAGGTTTTCTTAAAGGGAAGTGGATTAAATTAGGTGATTTTAATTACATGAATTGCATACCTATCAGTAATGAGATTAAGGTATTGGATTTGTTACCCACTGCGCTATAGAAGGCTGTCTTCCTATGCCCATAAGGTGAATAAGATAATTGCAAGTGGTGATTGAGCTAAAGCCACCTCAAATTTCATTTGCAAATTTTGTTGCCATTGAAGTACGTTTTGAGTCAGACATCACTTCTCTGCTAGTCCAGAAAGCAAATTTTGGCCTATTTTAAACAGCTGAAGGGAGAAAGAGAACACTTACAATGGTGCTACTTCAGAGTAAAACTGAAGTAATGCAGTAATGAATCACGGCTGAAGATTCCTAGTTTGTCTGCAGTGGGTGCAATTTGTATATGCCAGATTAAATCAATCCCTTAAATAAAGTGTGTTTTTTGCAAACTCAGTGAATTAATATATTAAAATTTCTCTAGTGTTTGGGACCCAGTTTCACTACTCTTAGAGGGGTTGCTTTAGAATGATTGTGTTATGGAATTACTGTAGTTCTAGGTCTCTCTTAAATTAGTGCTTTTAATTTCCATTCAAGGTATCTGATTTTTGGGTAAAGAGGAACTTTTAATTCTTTTTTAAAAATCAATAGCTGCAAGAATGAACTTTTTTTCTTCTCTGAAATATCAACAGAGTTTGACTGCTACAGGTCTATCATTACTAGCTCTGATTTGTTGAATGTAGTCTGGAGCAGCCATCAATAATTCCCCCTTGAATCGTTGTCAAATTCAAACCTTGGAAGAAGGAAAAACAGTTGGGAGATGCTTGTACCAGGGTGAACCTAAATCTTTTCACTCTAAGGAGACTTGAGATTGGCCACTAAAATATTAGTTAATTGAATAGCAATAGGCCAGTTCACCAATTCCTTTTAGTTAAGAGTTTGAATTATGAGCTAATAGCCCTTTTACGTCAGGATTTCAAGCTGGCTGGAGTCTTCTCAAAGACTTACTTTTAGTTCTTAGATTAGCTTGCAAATACTCTGGCAGTTCATGTGTATCTGGCACTGATATACTGTAGGTAACAGGAAGGAATAAGACTTCCTGTTATGTATTACAGGGAGTATGTTAATCATTTAGTGATAAATATATACCAGTTAAGACTATTTAAAGTAGAATATTTATGGTGGCTAGTCTTAAAAATATTGTGCTTTTGGTTGATTTCTGTTTCTGTTCTTTCAATAAAGCATTTTGTTTTTTTCTGATTGATCCAGCAAGGAAAGTAAATAGTTGAGGTAGAGTGGAAGATTCATGATAAAGAAGCAGTTCAGAAAGAGGTTTCTTGGTTAGGTTCCTTAATGTGAAATCTGGAGTTGGTCGGCTGTCCTGATAACAGAATGCTTTTTAAAAAATAAATAAATTGCCATGAATTTGATGATAATGAACATGAAGGATTAATCTGCTAGAGACAGATATGGTGCAGGTACTGGATTCTCTGCACAGCTTAGTCTCCAACTATTTCAGATTGCCTCATCTCTGTTAATCTAGACCTGGGCCTTTTGAACCAAGACTTCCTTGTGTAAAAATGGAGACTTTGGCTAGACCAGGGGTGGGCAAACTTTTTTTGGCCTGAGGGCCACATCAGGGTTCCGAAACTGTATGGAGGGCCAGGTAGGGAAGGCTGTGCCTCCCCAAACAGCCTGGCTCCCGCCCCCATCCACCCCTCCTACTTCCTGCCCTCTGACTGCCCCCCTCAGAACCCCTGACCCATCCAACCCCCTCTGCTCCTTGTCCCCTGCCCCCCAACCCCTAACTGCCCACTGGGACCCCACCCCCTATCCAGCCCCCCTGTCCCCTGACTGACCCAATCCCTGTCCACACCCCTGCCCCCTGACAGGCCCCCCAGGACTGCCACACCTATCCAATCCCCCGTCCCCTGTCCACCCTTCCTCGAACCTCTGCCCCATCCAACCGCTCCCTGTCCCCTGACTGCCTCCCGGGACCCCTTTCCCCTTATCCAGCCCTCCTGCTCCCCACCCCCTTACCATGCCAGTCAGAGCAGCAGGACTGGCAGCCGTGCCGTCCAGCCAGAGCCAGCTGCACCACCGTGCATCCTGGCAGGAGCTCGCAGCCCTGCTGCCCAGAGGACTGGCAGCACAGCGAGCTGAGGCTGCAGGAAAGGGGTGACAGCAGGGGAGGGGCTGGGGGACAGCCTCCCCAGCCGGGACCTCAAGGGCCCGGCAGCACAGTCCTACAGGCTGTAGTGTGCCCACCTCTGGGCTAGACCAATGTCCAGGAAAGTTTAGGGCGAGAACACAAATTTGTTTTAACCTAATCAAATTGAACTTGGATCCTTTGATTCAAACTTGATTTGAACCTAGATCTTAAGAGTTCATAGGGAAGAGGAAAAAAAACCCCCTTTTTTGAAGGGTGGGGGGAACCCAAAATGTAATTAGATGCCTAATTAGAGGCCACTTTGCTTTCTTTCCATTCATTAGGATGGCTTTGTGAAGCCATTCTAATCGAGGTCAGAGGTGTATAAATGTTGTTACAGAGGCTGTGTCTACACTAGAGAGCTTACAGTGGTGCAGCTGCACCGCTGCAAGCTCTCTAGTGTAGCTGCTCTAAACAGACGGGAGCGAGCTGTCCCCTTGGCTTAAATACTCCAGCCCCTGCAAGTGGTGGTAGCTATGTCCTTGGGAGAAGCTCTCCCGCCAACATAGCGCTGTCCACACCAACACTTAAGTTGGCATAAGTTATATCACTCAGGGGGTGGCTAATTCATGCCCCAAAGCGACATTACTTATGTTGACTTAAGTTGTAGCGTAGCCATAGCCAGAGTTATAATAAATTATTACATTTCAAATACAGACATAATCTGACTGCAAAAACTGCATGTCCTCCTTTATCACTTGCATGATAAGATGAACTTTTGAGCCCTAGTTTGAAATTAAAAACCTCAACATTCACCTATCTTCCCTCCTCATCCCCACCTCTCCTTTTTCCTTGAACATGTATATCCACATTTATCACTATAATAGACTTGTCCTCAAATTTCTACCACCAAGTAATCTGTGCTACAAGAACTGAACAGTTCTCTGCCAAAATTAAGGGTATTCATATTCTAACAGATGTGAATTGCCTCCAAGTGATTGCACAATAAGTATTCTATTAGCCTGACTGCATAATAGTAGTATGCACGTGCATAGAAATAGCATTTTTTGGTGGGAGGGGGAGAATATTTAGCAAAGAGAGCTAACGCATTCTTTACAACAGCTGGGATAGCAGTATTACTGGTTTTAGCCATTGATCAGACAGCCTCCAAAGATAAAGAATACAAGAAAAGACCATTTTTACTTGAGCAATAACAAATGCAAAAATCAGTTCATGAGGACTGGCCCTCTGGGAGGAGTTTTTAGTCTGAGGCACAGTGTCTAGGCAGTTTAGTCATCTATCTAAAGAAAATGTCCTGAGGTGTGGCAATTACTACTATGAGAATAAAACAAAGAAAAAAGCATTGCATAGAGATATTTTTAATAAATGATCGTTTCAGTTGAATGCACTGTGCGCTAGCCCATCAGATCAGTATATGAATGTTCAACATTCCATTCAACTTGTAACTTGTAACTTCCTACATTGTATTGTATTTCTCTGGAAGACAGTGCCACTGACTCTTCCCCTTTGTGGTCAGGAAAGCACAACTTTATTGCTTCTTTCATTTGGGCAGGTAAGTAGGTTTGATGGGGAAGGTGTTTATTAAAGTTACATGATGCAGACAGTCAACTTTTTCACTTCTTCTGACTTTGAAGCTTCACTTTGACATACCAACAATGGAGATATTGCTGTTTGGAAATATTGTATCTCCGTATTATATTGTCAGAATATCGATATTTTATTGTCAAGCAATGGAGAATACTACTTGGGTATCTGAATAGAAATCTGTTAAGCATGTTCAAGCTAGATCTTTTTCTGTGGGTTATTTCTGTGGAAATCCCACAATGGTCAATCCTGAGGAATTAAGAGAATAAAATCCCTAACTGAGTTCTGACTTGTAAATACTAGCATCAGTGCCATAAATAGTGAGTTGGGACATGCCTTCCACTCCGTTTAAGCCTCATGGTAAGTTATATAATAGGAATAATCGCTAAGAGTATGGGGGGGTGGCTCTTGTATCCCTTAGTAAAACAGCGGCAAGGCAACTTCTTAATCTTCTCTTGCAGTTTAGATATGACCTGTATAATGTAGCTGTACAGTATCTCAAATGCTTTTTTTCACGTCTTTACTTTTGGAGGTTTATAGTTAGCAACTGAGGCTGTAAAAAAGACTGAAGGCTGTTCTTGCACATGCACCACACAGTCAATAAAAACTGAGGTTTAGCTGTAACCATCCAAAATTGGCTGGGTCTTAGCTGATGTTGCACTTAGACTCTTTGCTTAACTTATAGTATTTACAAATTTTTGGCGCAATACTGTGTGTTATTTCTGTTGTCCCCATTCTTTGCTCCTGTCCATATTAATCCTGGCAATAGGAGTAAATGAAAGCTGATGTCTTCATATTTGCTGGGTGTTTGAGATTAAAAGAACAACTAAACTGCTTTTCAGAAGGCAGCACATATGAAAACACCTTCTACAGTGCAACATATTGTTTCCAGGCCACATTATGGCGGAATGTGACCAGCACACTGCACTGTGATCATCTTTTTAACAGGATCTCCAAAATGGTATGCTTCCAACTTCAAGGCTTCTAGGTTCTTCATATTCAAGTGCCTAAAGAAGTAAAATTACTTACATTTTGTGGGTCTGATCTGCTCCTTGGCTACATCTATCCAACCCCATTAAAACTAGTGGGGTTACAAAAGTATAACTGAGTGCAGAATTTAGCCTAGTAGTCTTTAAACCAGTGGTCTCCAACCTTTTTATGCACAAGATCATTTTCTGAATTTAAGTGCAACCCAGGATCTTCCCTGCCCTGCTCACTCCATTCCAATTCCCTCCATTGCTTGCTCTCCTCCACCTTCACTCATTTTCACTGGGTTGGCGTTTGGGAGGGGATGTGGGCTCTGGGCGGGGGCTGAGGGTTTTGGAGTGTGGGAGGGGCTCCAGGCTGAGCCTGGGGCAGCGGGTTGGGGTACAGGAGGGGGTGAGGGTTGCAAGCTCTGGGAGTGAGTTTGGGTGCAGGAGGGGGTTCTGGCCTGGGACAGTGTTGGGGTGCAGGAGGGAGTTTGGGGTGCTGGCTCTGGGAGGGGGTTCAGGGCTGAGGCAAAGGCTCAGGGTGCAGGAAGGGATATGGGGTAGTAGCTCTGCGAGGGGGCTCAGGGCTGGGGCAGTTGGTTGGGGTACAGGAGGGGGTACGGGGTGCTGGCTCTGGGAGGGGGGTGGAGGTTGGGGTGCGAGAAGGGTACGGGCTCCCACCGGGTGGCACTTACCTTGGGTGGCTCCCGGTTAGCAGCGCAGCAGGGCTAAGGCAGGCTCCACGCCACTCTCGGAAGCGGCCATCATGTCCCTGTGGCCTGGGGGGGGGAGGGGCGGAAATATGGCTCTGCACGCTGCCCCTGCCTGCAGGCACTGCCCCCGCAGCTCCCATTGGCCGCAGTTCCCCATTTCTGGCCAGTGGGACCTGCGGGGGCAGTGCTTGCAGGCAGGAGCAGTGCGTGGAAACCCTTGTCCCTCCTCCCCTGGGGCCTCGGGTGTCCTGGGCACTTCCGGGAGCAGCGTGGGGCCAGGGCAGGCAGGGAGCCTGCCTTAGCCCCAGTGCGCTGCCGGACTTTTAGCGGTGCAGGGGTGAATGCCCATTATAACATACCCATATAGCAGAGTGTTTAAAGCACTGGTCACTAACCAGGAGATCACGATCAACTGGCAGAGGCTCCAGGATCAACCAGTCGATGGCGATCTTCTGGTTGGTGATCACTGCTTTAAACACTTTGCTGTATGGATATGTTACGGTGGGAATTCACTCCAGAGTGCCCTGGTGTGGAAACACAATTGGATCTGTGCCTCAGTTTCCCTTAGTGGGCTTTCAGAATACTCAATGAGGCTTGTATACAGTGAACAGTGCCCCTTCATGGGGTCTAGCTTGTTTAATTAACTGCCAAACATATGTAAACAAGCCTTCTCCTTCTGCTGTAAGTCCCCAGGCTTCTTGACTGTCTGGATCTTTGCTCTCTCTCATATGCTGACTCATGGTGTCTCCCAGGCCTCCCTTCCTGGGGAGTTGTGTAGTCTGTCTTCTCTTGAGCTTTCTCTCTGTGTTCTGAGGCTATTCCTCTCTCTCTGGAAGCTTCTGCTCTCTAGGGAGATGCCCCTGGGTGTAGCTTCCTACCCAGTTTTCCTGAGAAGCTCTCTCCTTGGGAGCGTCCTCTGTGTTCTGGGCTCCTGTCTGAGTCCTCGTAACCCTTTAGGGCCCTGGGAGTTCCTTAACTAACTGCTGCTCAGCCATGTATCCAGTTAACTGTGCACAGGTGGATCTGGACTGGCTGGTTCTCCTTAGAAGAGACTTAACTGGGGGCTAGCCCTGGTGACAGAGTACTAGTCAGTTACTGTTATAGGAGAAGGTAATGCCATCTGGGTAGTGTTTCTCACAGGCAAAGAGTAATGAATACATTGTAGTTTATGAAAGTGCTGGTTAAGACATTACATTTTTTTGACTATACCAGTAGTTCTCATTTTGTACTGGTGATGCCTTTCACGTAGCAAGCCTCTGATTGCGAACACCCCCTCCTTATAAATTAAAAACACCTTTTAATATATTTAACACCATTATAAATGCTGGATGCAAAGCGGGGTTTGGGGTGGAGGCTGACAGCTCGCGAGCCCCCATGTAATAACCTTGTGACCCCCTGAGTGGTCATGACCCCCTGTTTGAGAACCTCTGGACTATACTGTTGTGCGTCCATCCCAATTTTTGCTTAATTTTCTTCAGGATACTGAAGCTGTGCTGAAAATTATGTGAAGTAAAGCTAACAGGCTTCAATCAATCAATAAAGCCCTTCAAAAAACCCTCAGTATTTTAAATATTTCTGTCTTGGAGAAACAACATTGACATTCTGTTAAAACTCTAAATAGTAAGATATTGGGGTAATTTTAAGGGTTAATTGCTTTTTTGATGATGGTAAATTTAAGACTGAGATTGTTCAATTGAGATTCTCATGTAATTGGGCCTATGTTATCTATTCTGCTAGTGAGTTAAAATGAAACGTTGCAAAATACTTGTTTTAAAATATAAGCTAAGCATTGATTCTTCTAGATTGGGATTTTAAATTTCTTTAATCCTTTTGGTTGTTGAATTCAGTTTAATATGCCAAAAGGATAAATAGAAGTCTGTGTAGGTTCGTTCTAACTTAGAACTTTTTTAACCTGTTTGGGAAACCACTTCTGAAGTGAGTTCTGTATATTTATTCTAATATGCTAGTACATGCAGTTACTTAAATATTGATTATCATTTTATTGGCCATACCTTTCCCCAAAGCCAGTAAATTGCAGATTTTCTTCAGAATGCCTCTCTTATACAAAGTACGTACAGCTTTTCAAATTGAATTGCCAGTTCATTTTTTCTCACAGCTACACATCGTATGTATCATGATACATGTTACTTCCTATGTTTTATGCTGTTTGGAGGTAGCAGACATCCAGGCACAGAATGTTTCAATGAACAGCCAGTCTTGTGGTGCTATAGATGCTACTCATGGTTGGAAGAGCTAAGTTTTACACAGTCTCTGGAACCAAAATTGCAAGTTGAAGTTGCTGAATGTCTGAGAAAGTATGGATTCATAACTGTGAGGAGTCTTGGGAAGTGATTTCCCTTCTCTCTGGATGTTCTAGTAATTGTTCTTTGTGACACTAGCAGTTTTCTCAGAGAAAACTGCATATAATATCAGTCCTTTAAATACTTTTTAAAAATACTGGCTAAGTGAATTTTCATGTAATATTTTAAACTTTTCCCCCTCACTTTCATTTTCTCAAAGCTCTAATTTCCTTATAAATAGACTTAACCTAATGCCTTTCTTTATACATATGTGAAAATACTAATAAAGGTCACTTTATGTTTTACTGACATTTTAACCTTTTAATAGAGATTTTTAGCTACACACTGTTTGATGTACCTCAAAACCATATTTAAAAACTATTGTTTAACACCTCACTCTAAACACCAGCACATACCAGTGGAGTGTACAGCTACATACAGAGTACATACTTGGGCTGGAGAAACCCAAAAAATTAATTCTGGCAAAGCTTATAAAACTCTGGCAGCTGTGTTTTCTTCTCCCAAACAAGATCATTTTAATTACCAAGAATGAAAAGCTAAGATTTTGTCCATTTGTAAAAGTTGTGCTATAGATAAAACTGAGACATGGGGAAAGCTCTACTTCCCGTAGCTGATGATGAATTTATGCTCTGAAGAAAATGGATTATTAACACTTGTAATTTTCACTAGTGTAACAGCAGATGCTGTTGTTCATAAAAATATCAAATTGATTTTTAATCACAAACTATTCGCCTCAAATTTATCCTACAGCCCTGGGTTCCACAGGTTAATTTCATGTTTTGTAAAACATTTACATTTTTTCTTTTGTATTTGTTATATTTTAGTTTTGAGTGCCTTTGTCATAAATATAAAGGGAAGGGTAACCACCTTTCTGTATACAGTACTATAAAATCCCTCCTGGCCAGAGGCACAAAATCCTTTTACCTGTAAAGGGTTAAGAAGCTCAGGTAACGTAGCTGGCACCTGACCAAAAGGACCAATAAGGGGACAAGATGCCTTCAAATCTGGGGACCGGGGAAAAGGCTTTGTTTTGTCTGTCTGTCTGTTCTGTGTCCTTGCTGGAGACAGACCAAGAAGGCAAGCAATCCAACTCAATTAGAATTAGCAAGTAATAATAAGGAAATGCATTAGCTTACTTTTATTTTGGCTTGTGATTTTCCTTGTCTAGAGGGAGGTTTATCCCTGGATTTGTAACTTTAAGGTTTTGCCTAGAGGGGAGATCCTCTATGTTCTTGAGTCTTTTGTTATTCTGTAAAGTACTTACCATCCTGATTTTACAGAGGTAATTCTTTATCTTTTCTTTAATTCTTCTTTTAAGAACCTGATTGTTCTTTTTTTCCTTGCTTTAAGATCCAAGGCTTTGGATCTGTGTTCACCTGTACCAATTTGTGAGGATATTATTGTCAAGGCTCCCCAGGAAAGGGGATATAGGAGGTTGGGGGATTATTCTCAAGCCTGCCCAGGAAAAGGGGTGTAGGGGCTTGGGGGATATTTGGGGAAGGTAGGGCTCCAAGTGGCCCTCCCTAAATGTTTGTTTAAATCACTTGGTGGTGGCAGTGTTACTTAATCCAAGGAATAGGGGAATTTTTAACCTAAACTGGTAGAAATAATCTTAGGGGGTCTTCATGCGGGTCCCCACGTCTGTACCCTAAAGTTCAGAATCGGGAGGGAACCCTGACAGCTTTGTATTATGGATTGGGGTAAATGGGAGCAAATGACTAGCCATTCTCTGTTCGAAGGGCTGAAACAGGAGTCAGACAAAACTCAAATTTAATTAGACCATTACAATTAATTTGTGCTCCTTCAACAATGTGACCGTACATATGAGTGTGGATTTATCATGGAAGTGAAATTAAGCATATTTTGTGAAACTGTTCCTTTTTTTGCAAAATTTGTTATGAATTACATCTTCAAACTGAAAAACATTTCACACTTAAATATTCATATGTAGTTTGGTGAGCCCAGTCTTAGCAGCAGTGTGGTGGTGGTGTAACAACCTGTAAGTGAAACAGCCTGTGAATGACATTTGAAACCTGATTAGTGAAATGCATGTTTTTTAAAAAATAAAGATAGAGTGAAAGTTCTTTAAATTTTCATTTTGTAATCTAAACTGAAATATAGGTAAGGAATCTTAGAAAAATTGTATTTAAATAATTTGTGGGGGTAGGCTTTTTTTGGTTAATAAATGTTAAATTTATCCCAAATTATGGACAGGTAATTACATTCTTCATTCTATTTCCCCATGTTAATTTTTCCCGTATTGTTACTTACACCTTCTTGTAGACTGTTTGAAATGGGCCATCCTGATTATCACTACAAAAGTTTTTTTTTCTCCTGCTGATAATAGCCCACCTTAATTGATTAGTCTCGTTAGAGTTGGTATGGCAACCCCCATTTTTTTCATGTTCTCTGTATATATCTATCTTCCTACTGTATTTTCCACTGCATGCATCTGATGAAGTGGGTTTAGCCCACAAAAGCTTATATCCAAATAAATTTGTTCATCTCTAAGGTGCCACAAGTACTCCTTGTTCTTATTCTTCATACTAGTGTCCACAGATCCGTTACTTCAGCCTGCTTGCAGCTGAGGGCAGAAGCAGACCTGTCTTGTCCCACCAACTGAAGGTCCCTCCATTTTTTTTTTCTTATCCCCTCAGTGGTAGGCAACTCAGCCAAAGCTCTTCGTTCAGAGTTGTTTGGAGGGAAATTCCAAAGTTCACTTCACAGTTTTAGATTAAGAGTTTCGTTCAGTAATATGACTAATTCCCAGCCAGGGACATCATCTCCTCAGCTCCACTTCTCCTTCTGAGGCATTTGTAGGGGCTGGTGCTCCTGCATTTTTCAGGGAGTGAGCAAGCTAGGCTGAGAGAGGCCAGAGGCAAAAAGAACGGTCTGTGTATTCTGCTCTCCACCCTATGACTCATTTTTGGGGGTGGGGGTGAGGAGGCTCAGCTGGCAGGTTGCAATTTCCCCCCTCACAGTAGATTTGAGTTATCCTGGCTGTGGAAGTTCTCAACTGGATGGAACTTCAGGATGTGGGGCATTCCACTGCTGCTGGTGCCTGACAGATCTGATTCTGCTTCCATCCTGCAAACAGGCTGTATTACCCATTGTAACGGATTTGTGAACTTTATTACTCAAAGAATGAAGTTTTCACATAAGCAGGAATACATTTTCCTATTGTTTAATGATTGGGACCTCCTTTCCCAACACATACAACATTTGCATTAGTGTTGTTCAACTAGGATAGTAGCACTAAGGGAAGTAGGCAAATTCTTGGCCACTTAAGATTTCCCTGTTGTATCATTTGCCTACTTAAAGAGCATCACTATAAAGCTGATGGAATTCTTTGTGCATGAGTACAGCTAGGTTTTGAAAATCTGTTTTCTGACCTCGGAGAGGCACAAAAGGAGAAGGGGCAGCCTTGTTTGTCACTGTAAAGTGAGCTGGTGTGTGAACCTCTGTCCTCTTCCAAACAGAGTGTAAGATCTGCTCTAGTGTTTTTCTTCTGCTGGTTCAACTAGCAGAGCAGTTTCTTTTACTTCACTAACTGTTGTATTTGGAAATCATTCAGCCTGTTCAGCATGCCTCTTGCTGTGGTGAGAGATGCTCTTGGTTAAGAGGGGATGGGAATGAAAATGGACATGAAGTCCTGGGTGTTTTATAAATTAAACATATAGAGATTCAGGAAATAGTGAAGAATAATCAAACTTCTGTACAAAATAACAGTGCTACTTTCAGGTCTGTAGTCCAGAGCTTGCAGGACTAACAATATGTCTATACAGTTCCTGGAGGACTGTGTGCACAATCTGTTAACTTTTAGATTAAGCAATTCATACTTTAAAATGATCATAACCTCAAAACTGATACAATTCTCAGATTGCTTTCATATCTCCATTACCAGGCTAATGGAGCAAAAAAACCCAAACCACTAAAATTTATGCTCTGTCACAGAATTGCAAAATGCTTATTTAGTCACATGTGCATGCTTTGTATGGACATTAACCACCAGGCATTTGTTTGAATCCAGAGATTGTCATGACAGCTGTTAGTTGCAACTTTTCCTGCTCTCAGAACAGGTGTGAGGAATGTACTTAACTGTAAATTATTTGGTGCTAGTTAGGAAGCCTAAAAGGCTGAATATTTTAAGTATTAGAACAAAGGAACTAAGAGTGCAGTCTTCTGGTAATCTGAAAATATTTCACGGACAAAAATCCCTCCCCCCAACTTGGAGGTGTGGCTTTTAAAAATGAAAGCAAAATTTTTTTTCTTGGCAAATGTAGTGGAGGAAGTGAGAAATAATTTTGAAATATGTTGAGCTAAACAGTGACTGGCATGTTATATCATATAGACAAGCAGAACATAAGGTATATGATGTTGGGGGCTTTTTGGTCAGTTTTAGCTTAGTAAGACCCTATTCTATGTCACTGTAAGCAAGAAAGTAAAATTTTCTTGTAAAGAACAAGTGTGTGTGTGTCAGGAGGAACATTTTAAAGACGTGTAATTTGTTACATAATGGAAAATAGTTTTGGAAAAGAAACTGTTGGAAATCCTATAGGTTTTACTCACTATTTTTTAAAGACAGACTTTACCTACAACCATAAAATCTTCAATAGTATGTTTTAAATGCACTTGAGAGTGAAAGAACAAAGTGTGAGTATTAAACAATTTCAAAATAAAAAGTAATCTAATCTTATGCAATTTTTGTTAAGGAAATGTCTGTGTAGTAAGTGTTCTAATACTAATTATTTTAAAATAAATATACATACTTCAGTTTGGGCCAGGGGTGAAAGTAACTTATCAGGGGAATCTTGAGTCCTGGACAGGGTCGGGGAGGGGGGGGCAGTGGCTCTGGGCCCCTGGAAGGGGCAGGCCCTCTGGTGGAAGGGGCGGGGCTGGGGCCTGACTCCCCCAGCCAGCCCTTTAGTGATTTAAAGGCTCCGGCAGTGATTTAAAGGGCCAAGGGCTCTGGTCACTGCCAGGATCCCCGGGCCCTTTTAAATCGCTGGGCCCCGCGGCAGCTGCCTCTTTTGTCTCTCTCTCCCCCTTCTACTCCCCAATCATCAGCCCTGCCGGTATGGTCAGCTGTGTACCGGCAGCCACTTTCTGCTTGCTTTCACCCCTGGTCTGGGGCAAAAATAGATTTAGAACTCCAATAGCAACTGGAGAGCAGCAGGCTTTTGTTTTAAGAGTTAAAATAAGACTTGCCATCTGTAGTGTTGCAATATGTCTGCTTATATTTGTGCTAGCCAGCATTAAAAATCTGTAAATTGGTGGACAGACTAAAACATAAATACACGTCTTGACTCTGAAATAATTGTGTAGTAGGGGAGATTTGAAGAATGGAGTGGTAAATGTTTGGCTAAAAGTGAATTGGCATGTATCTGCACTGGGCTTGCAAAGTTTCATACTCTAAATTTCTCTCCATTATGAACACTGGCTATTTTTTCTTCACTTTCTGTAGATCTTTCTTTGATTTATGACCCCTTTAAAGTGTGACTCTAGTATGAAAAGTGGCTTTAAAGTGACACTGGAATTCCTTGATTACAGTCTATGCCTTCCACATAAAATTTTACTCATTTTAGAAATACAAAAATCTCTTCATGAACCAGAAGCCAGAAATGAATGCAGCTCGATTTCTCATAGCAATGTGGTAATGCTATAGCTAACAGGAGTAAGAAGTAGTGAAAACTTATTTGTTTTGTTGGAGCAGTACGTTTCTATAACTAAGAATAAACAAAAGGAGCAGATCTCCTGAGTGAGGTACCATTTTTACATAGTCATTCTAATGTTCTACACAATTTGTGTTGATAAATTTCAGCAGAATGAAATACTTTTTTTGCATTTGGATAGTTTTTCTATCAGTGTCACACTTTAATATTTTCACTTATTTTGGCTTGTATGTAGTGTATGAATAGTGACTTAGTGTATGAGTAAGTGATACTTTGAATGTCTCAAAAGACCTCTGTGTGCTTTACAAAAATTAGTTTATCCTGAACACCCCTCTGAGTTAGATGTATTCCTATCCCCATTTTTACAGATGGGGAAACTGAGGCACTGAGGTAAAGTAAGTCTCCCAAGGTCATAAGGACTTTGTGGTAGAGCCAGGAATAGAACTAAATAAATCCAGTGACTTTACTGCAAGATCATCTTTCCTTCTGAATGGGTGCTTTAGAGTTAATAGGTTGCCATGGCTTAACAGGGGGAGATAGAGAACACCAGAACTGTTAATTATTTTTTTTTTTCAGCTAAAAGGCAGCAGGGGATAGAAACCAAAACAAAATGACTTGTCAACAAGCTATGGCACAGGGGTGTGTGTGTGTGTGTCAGCCCTGCAGCAATTGTGGCTCTCTGTCTTGATCAGTGAGACCCAAAAGATCAGTGGTCATGGTAAATTTGAGCTCTTATTAAACAATGTTTAAAGAACTGAAGAAACTTTATTCAAGCAATTGAAAATAATGCCTTTCTGAAGCTTTAAGAATGTCAATTTACAAGCTGCTGTTGGCCAAGAGGAGCTGCAGAACTTGAAAAGAAAAGCAGGAGAATATAACAGTTGCATCTATATTTTGAATACAGTATTGGACGTTGTTCCTAAATACCTTTATCTAATAGTTATGGAGTGAGTACATGACTCTCTCCTGCATGCAAAGTTGATTGTAGTCTGAATGGAAGGTTTGTTCTATACTACAGACTTTTGCTGATGTAGCTTTGTTGGCTAGAGGTGTGAAAAAAGTCACATCCCTAACTGATGTAGGTGGGTGTTGTGTAATGTTACAAACTGCTGACTGTCAGAATTTGTGCTTTGCTGGTACCAAGCATGCTCAGTAACATCTGTTGAAGCTGTTGCCCTGACTCTGTTCTTCCTGGGGTTATCAATGTGCTCCCTGCTGCTCACAGGAGCTGCAGGGGCCAGACTGAATGCACAGGAGGATCTAACAATGGGAGACGGGGAAAGAGGAGAGAGGGGCTAAATCAGGGATGGGTAGGAGCTGGTGTTGAGAATGGAGTTGAAGCTTTGCCAGATAGCAGCAAAGGGGAAATCCATGGGATGGGGAGGGGCAGAGGGGGTAACAATTACCCCAGGTGGGACGTACCATCTTTAGTGCCTGCAAAAATGGGGTGTTGGGGTGGGGGGGCAGAGAGACTTTTTCCCCCCTTGAGGGATGGTTCATCTCATCATGCGCTTCCCAGGGCTGTGATCTTAAAGGCACAATTCATCCCAGTGTCTGGACAAGTCAACGAACATTATTAGTTTGTGTCTGTATTAAAGGCTCATTGCAGTTCACAGTTTTGTTTTATCTGCTGTTCTGATTTCCTGAAGGGTACTGCCCTTTTCTTGCAAGCCACTGTAAATGGAGTGTCACTCCTTTAATTTATTTAGTTTTTTAAAATGTTATTTTTAATACTCTTAGCATTTCATTTATGTTCGTTAACAACGTGCAGATAGATGTCATTATGCTATTTAATTGATATTTTTATAGCAATAATCCTTGAAAATATTCATGGCTGCTAGTAGCATCAGCAATCACATTTCAGCCTTTCTAGTGTACCGACATAGTATTTAATTCTAAATTTTTGCTTTTTCATTTTTTGTAATGCACAAGTTTATTCTTTGGGATCATATGACATCAAGACTGACTGACTTTCCTGGGTTGATGACAAAAATGCTTCAGTTTCCTATAATCTACCAACGGGGATTGCCTTTGTCAACTATTACTTTGCCTCTCTGTCCGACACCCTTGTCCTTTTTCACATGTCACCACTTGTGGGTAGAACTTGGCTCCCAAATAGTCACTGCAGGCCAGATTTTTTAAAGGTTGAAAGAGTCAAGATGCTTTTGAAAATCCCACTAGTCACCCACATTCCTTTAAAAATCTGGCCTTATACTATCTTGTATGAAATCTTTCTCAAAGGTAAAGATTGACAACCACAAATATTCAAAGACCATGACTTATGAACCTAAAAGTCTTGAAATTAAAATAAATAAATACAGTTCTTTTAATTTGGCATTTTGTTTTTGAGCCTTTAGGGCACACTAACTTCATACTTTTTGTTACCTCTCCCAAAGAATCCATATACCTAAAACGGTTGTACATTCCTGTACCATTCAGTACTATTTTGGACTTCCAGTAACATATTATTTCCCCATACCTTTGTAATTGAAAATTTATTAACAATCCTTTTTTCTATAATTCTCCATCCTACAAACACTGAAGTGCAGTTTATTTTTCTATTGCTTCATTTGTTCATAAATGATTTTTCCTACTGAATTGTTTATACTTCTATTTGCATATTTTAATTTAATAGCCTTTTATGTATGCTATGTATTTTGTTATGATAGTTTTCAGTCATGTTCTTCATTCTGACAAGCTTACTGTACTGTACTACCAAAATCAAGGATTTTCTTTTTAAGATGAATTACCGGTACTCTGTTACTCCTTTGCATTGGTTGCCTTTTGGAGACACTAAAGTGCCTTGTCTCCATTGTGTTTTTACAGGGCTAATGCATATAAAGTGGTGGCACTCTTGTCCCATTAGAATTAATCAATCAAACCATGTTTTTGATGCTTAAACTGTAAAAATTCCTCTTTGATCACAGCATCTGCCTGTTTGCTAACCACACTTGATATAAACCTTATTTTGTACTAAGTATGTGCTCCCCGGAAAATGTAACTTACAAACACAACATTTGTTGTGTTTACACTTTTCTTACATGATGAGGGTAATATTAATGAGTCTGTTATTGCAATATCCATAAAGGTGTGAGGAGACAGTATGATAGGCTGAAACAAAAAATATTTTCAACGTACTTGAAACATTGTGATGATGTGCCTCAGCTGAGACACATCACCTGACCCGGAAACATCCATAAATATGGTGCATCAGTTACTAGACAGGATCTGTCTTTGTTTCTGAAGCTGCATGGGATATTTCCATTGTAGGCCAGCACTTGGCAGGTCGCTCTCTGTTTCCTCACCTTATAGCTGAGCTAATCAAAGCTCAAGAAGGGGAAATGGTATAAATATATCTGCTGAAGACAGCCCTGTGACATCAGTGGCTGATCATTGCAAGAACATGCACAATGTATGCCTGAAAGGCACTTCGAGAAGTCATCAAGTCCAGTCCCCTGGGCTGAGGTGGGACCAACTAACCCCCTAGACCATCCCTGACATGTATTTATTTAACCTGTTCTTAAAAAATTCCAACAGTGCGGATTCCACAACCTCTGTTGGAAGCCTGTTCCAAAGCCTAACTACCCTTATACTCAGCTTTTTTTCCCCAATCTCTAATCTAAATATCCCTTACTGCAGATTAAGCCCATTACTTCTTGTCCCACCTTCTGTGAAAATGGAGAACTGATGACCATCTTCTTTATAACCGCCCGTAACATGTTGAAAGAAAGCTCAGGGGAGACCCATTAACAATCTTTTCTCAAGACTAAACAGACAGTTTTTTAAATCTTTCCTCATGGGTCAGGTTTTCTGAACTGTTAATTATTTTTGTTGTTCTCCTCTGGACTCCTGTTAATACATCCCAGAGTGGTATTAGCTTTTTTCACAGTTGGATCATGTTGTTAACTCTTATTCAAGCTGTGATCCACTATAACCCCCAGTTCCATTTCATTACTACTGCCTAGACAGTTATTCCCCATTTTGTAGTTATGCAGAGGAAAGGAAGTACTTTGCACTTGTCTCTATTGAATTTCATCTTGTTGAATTCAGACCAATCCACCAATTTGTCAAGGTCCTTGAATTCTAGTCCTGTCCAAAGTGCTTATAACCCCTCCCAGCTTGGTGTCATCTTCAGATTTTTATAAGCACACTCTCCACTCCGTTATCCAAGTCATTAATGAAAATATTGACTAGTACTGGACCCAGGACTGAGCTGTGCAGGACCCCACTAGAAATATCCTCCCAGTTTGACAGTGAACCTAGTTTTACTATAGCTGGTGGTTAGGACATTCTGGTAGTAAATGGTGATGGGAGTACCCCCCCCCCCAACCACCAGAACTTATTACCGCCTGCATCAGGAGATGGGGAAAGGTGAGAGCTAGCAAATTGTGATAGGCGTGCCTCCATTCATCTCAACTTGCTACCCCTGGACCAGAACTACTACTGGTAGCAAATTGTAATGGTAGCAGTTTGTAACATTACACTGCTGTTGCCAGCATATGATGCATCTCCAGTAGGGTGCTTTGCTGACATTATTACATAGCAAAGACTCGGTAGTGTAGACGAGCCCTAAGCCATTTCTCAGTGAGCATTATAAATGTAATATCATATGGTGTGAAGTTTATACAGTCATAGATATTAGAGATAGCAATTCAATGCTAGATTGTTGGCTATTGTACACTGACCTAAATGTAAGTGTATTTTAAGTATGCAGAGCTATGGAGTTTACATTGAGCCTAGAGTTTACTTTCCTTTTACCTTTCATCATATTGCTGGTATTTATGCAGTACCTCTTTTCACTATGCTAAATATTTTCACCCCCTCCTTGGTATATGCACGCTTCATATATGTTTCAACTTAAAATGTTTGGTATGCACTGTAGAAGTGCATTAAGTCTGACAAATAAAAGATGTCCCCACCCCAAGCAAGGAACTTAAATTCAGATTTTGAGACAAGGTACATGCGTGATGTGTGGACAAACATGTAGGGGAAATGAGGGCTGTAGAAATAAGATGAGGTTGTTGAAAATACTGATGTTTGCATCTTGATGTATAACCTGTGGGACTGTTCTTTGTAGACACTGGCCCCAACCTTGAGTTGTCACTTAAGCAAGTTGTGATTTACTTATTCTGTATTTAATCTTTATTCATATCAGTCCCTTCAGCCCCTTAACCGTTTACTTGTTTGTTTTCCTCTGAACTCCCTCAAACTTGTCATCTTGGTGAGAAAGTGTCCAGGACTAAACTTGGTATTCCAGTTGCAGTCACATTAGAGCAGCGTGCAGCGGGATGAATACCTCTAGGATGTGATGCCCCAATATATGCAGCCTAAAATTCCATTGGCCCTTCTTTTATAGGGCCACATCCTATTGCAAACTGATATATTTGCTTATATATATAATGCTCACTTGGCATTGCTGCTTTCTGCATTTCCCTCTCCACCTTCCCCATCTCAAACAGATTTTGTTTGCTCATATTTTTCCCCAAAGATGAATGTCTCCATTTTTTGCCCATGTTTCTAATCTCTGTGTCTCTTTGTGATGGTATATCTGATGTACTCAGAACTCCTCCCAATTAAGTATTCTCGGTATGTTTCATTAGTGGGCTATTTATTCTGTCACTAATGGAGACAGGACTTAACAGATACTTACTGTACCCTACTAGATGCCTCTGCCTCTGCTTTGAGAACTTCCAGTTTACCAGCCAACTTCCAAAATTCTGTCCACTCAATAGAGACAAGCCTCTTAGGATTCCCCAACTACCTTCCATACTAGTGGATTGTAATCCATCCTCCAGGGTGGAAAAATTTAAATAATCAAGTGGAAAGTCTCAAATTTAAATAGTTGATTTTAGTCCCTTTTCCGTTTTGTACTTTGGTAATTTTCTACAGAAAACTGCATTTTCATTAACTGTTACAACCATTAAAATATACTGATTTAAACTAAATAAACCTTTGCATTAGATTTGATATATTTTTGCTGGCTAGGAGGGTACACTACAACTGAAGCAAGTATGTAGCTTAATATTTTCAGATTCTTAAGTGTACATTTTTACTATGTTAGAAAATGGTAAATGATATATTGCTTATATAATACAATTAACTTTTTGCTCATGATTTGTGTCAAGCTGCATTAAGATGGTAACTGGAATTTAATTAAACATACAGAACAGCATATAATTTTTTTGCTTATTAAATAAAACAAACCCCTAATACAGTACATGAGCTGTTGTGCCACATTTATAAAGCTTGACCTGAAAGTTAGTATCTGGGGGAAAACATCTTTCATTAAATAGAAAAGCAGACTTAACTCAGTTTTTAATAGAAGTTCATGGATTCAGCATAATTATTTCTTGTTTAAATATTTTAAGAGATTGTAATAGTTTAGGCCATAACATATTTTGTATTAAATTCAGATTTCATTTTAAACAGGTTTATTTTTAAAAAGAAAAAGAAATAATCAAATCCAATTTAAACAAAAAAAATCTGATTTTTTTCTTAAAAAAAATCTGATTTTTTTCTTTAAAAAAATCCCAAACCACCCCATCAGACTCCACTTACTAGATTTTAAAAACCATCATAATTTAATTTCTCTAAGCTAATATTGTAGATTTATGTGTAATGATTAGGGTTGGGAGAGCTGAGGAAAAGCAACTGTCTAGATATTAGCTATTGAAATAAAATATTACATGATCCTTTTTATTTAGCTCCACACACATTATTCTACAAACATTTTTTAAATACAGTATGAGATAAATCTACATATTTGTATCTTCACATGAATGCTGTATTTTCACAATGGAATAAAAGCAACTGTAGTATGTACATTGTAGGTTTAAAAAAAAGTTCTATATTGCAGGTAATTGTACCATAGAAAAAGTATAGATTCCATATTTTAAAAAAATGATATGGAGGGGAGGGTGGTTAAGAACCTAAGAACAGCCATACTGGATCAGACCAATGGTCCATTTAGCTCAGTATCTTGTCTCTCACAGTGGCTCGTCCCAGAGCTTCAGTGAGAGTGTACAAAACCAGGCAGTTGGAACAGTATACCCCATTCTTCCCCTTCTGGCCTCTGGCAATCAGAGGTTTAGGCTTTCCCTGAATATATGGATTCATCCCTGCCCATCTTTGGCTAATAGCAATTGATGGACCTTCCTCCATGAACATACCTATTTCTTTTTAGAATTCAGTTATGCTTTTGGGCATCACAGCATCCCATGGCAATGAGTTTCACAAGTTAACTGTGTGTTGTGTGAAAAAGTACTTCCTCTTGTTTGTATTAAACATGCTGCCTATTAATTTAATCAGGTAACCCCTGGTGGTTGTATTGTGGGAAGGGGTAAATAACACTTCTATTCACTGTTTCTGCACCATTCATGATTTTATAGACCTCTGCATATCCTCCTTTAGTTGTCTCTGTTCTAAACTTTAATCTTTTTAGTTTCTCCTCATATGGGAAGCTGTTCCATACCCTTGGTTGTCATTGTTGCCCTTCTCTGAACCTTGTCCAGTTCCCCCATATCCTTTTTGGGATGGGATGACCAGCACTGAACATGGTATTCAATGTTTGGGTGCAAAATAGTTATATAGTGACATTATATTTTCCATCTTCTTTTCTATCTTTTTCCTCCTAATAGTTCCTAACATTCTGTTAGCCTTTTTGACTGCTGCTATGCATTGAGCTGAAGTTTATAGAGAAATATCCACAGTGACTCCAAGATGTATCTTGAGTGGTAGCTAATTTAGAACCCATCATTATGTATGTGTAGTTGGGATTATTTTTTCCAATGTGAATTGCTTTGCACTTTTCAGTGTTGAATTTCATCTGCCATTTTGTTTCCGAGTCACCCAGTTTTGTTAGATTCTCCCTCTAGCTCTTCGTGGTCAGCTTTGGACATCACGATCTTGAATAATTTTGTCATCTGCAAACTTCACTGCTCACTTCCTTTTTCAGACAAATATGTTGAACAGCCCAGGTCTCTGCACAGATCTTTGGGGGACCCGACTGTTTACCTCTCTCCATTGTAAAAACTGGCCATTTATTTCTACTCTTCTGTTTCCTATCTTTTAACCAGTTACTGATCTATGAATTACTGATCTTATCCCATGACTACTTACTTTGCTTAAGAGCCTTTGGTGAGGATACTTGTCAAAAGTTTTCTGAAAATCCAAGTACACTGTTTCAACTGGGTCACCCTTATTCACAGGCTTGTTGACCCCCTCAAAGAATTCTAATAGATTGGTGAGGCATGACTTCCCTCTACAAAAGCCATGTTGACTCTTCCCCGACAAATTGTGTTTATGTATTTCTCTGATAATGTTGTTCTTTACTATAATTTCTAACAGTTTGCCTGGTACTGATGTTAGGGTCACTAACCTATAATTGCCTGGATTGCCTCTGAAGCCCTTTTTTAAAATTTGGCATTACATTACCTACATTCCAGTCATCTGGTACTACATTTAAGTAGTTCTACAGTTTCATATTTGAGTTCCTTCAGAACTCTTGGGTGAATACCATCTGGGCCTGGTGACTTATTGCTGTTAAATTTATCAATTTGTTCTAAAGCCCCCCTCTGCCCCCGCTTCTTGCTTTTGTCGTTAAAGCATAGGACAGACCCTTGGAGATCTGAATTCAGCTCATGGCTCAGTCACTGATTTCCTGTGTGACCTTGAGCAAATCAGCTAATCTCGGTGCCTTAGTTCTCTGCCTGTAAAATGATGATGCTTACTTTCTCCTTCCCTTTGTCTATCTTGTCTGTATAGACTGTAAACTCTTTGGGGCAGGGACTGTCAGGTCTCTATTCAGATCCTTGCACAATCCTTTCTATTGTAATTGGAGTCTATAGGTACAAGTGGTACTACTACTGCTAATATATATGTTAGCTATATATGCTTCTGTAGTAAATTGGAGACCAATTTTTAGTGCCTGGTCCAGTTTCCCTTCTATATGTGAGAAACTCTGTAAATTTCTCTGGGAATCTCTGCACCAGGAGTTGTTGCTGAACATGTACATTTCAGGTAGCACCCAAAGGTCCCAGACAGGATTCGGGTTATTTTATGCTGTGCCCTGCATGAACACCTAGCAACAGGCATTTCCTTGCCCTGAGGAACTTGCAGTCATGGGCCCTGATTCTGCAAACATTTAATTGAGTAACTTTTTAACATGTATTTATTTCATCAAGGCCTAGGAAAGAGAAAAAGAGAGAGCAACTCCTTTGAGTAAAAGGTTGCAGGATCAGGTCTTATGTTTTCCCTTCAAATGAAGTAGTCAGTTGTTTACACTGGTTGACTAGTTTAGTCATTTTGGCAGAAGAGGGTGTTTATCACAGACTTAATATTCTTGACTGTTTATGCTATTTGCTCTTCTACAGTTTTTCTTGGATATTGTTTTGTGGACCATATTGAAAACGTGCCTTTTCTGTTCTAATTTGATTGTAGTAAGGGCTTTGTTAATCAAAAATAAGAGCAGTAAGGCAGAATGAGTTAGTTATTTTTACATTTTCCTGTAAAAAACAGGCTCTGTAAGTGAGCCACAATGAGCCGTGATGTATTTCCTCCATCAGGATGGAAAATAAGCCACTTATTATTTCAGCTCTGACTCACAGTGATCCTGCTGACACTGAGACCTTTTGAAATCATAATCATAAGGAACAGGTTAGGGCAGCAACTTGGACGCCAGGCTAGGATTACCTACTTATTACGGGGTTTTACAACCTGGATGCTTTAGATTTTCTGCCAGAATGTCCTAAACACCACCTTGTTATTGTACAAGTACTGCTTGCAGGTTTTACTATAGGTGGTGCCAAATAGAAAGTTGCCTTCATTACAGGTTTTTTTACTATATGAAAAGATTTCATCCTTTTAATCCATACATATTTTACTGTTCTTAAAAGTGGCACCAGTAGATATACTTCCGGCTATACTGTCTTGTGCTGTGTTCTTAAACTAATCTGGGTTGGGCCTGATCAGTATGTAAATGGGAGATCTCCAAGGAAAACCCAGATTCTACAGGAAGAGGTACTGATGACACAGTAGATGGCACCCAGTGGTCACTGCAAGATCCCTTGGCACGTTTTGTAAGAACACAGCCTTAACCCCGGTATCCTGGTCTAATTCCAATTACATAATTACATTCTGCTTGCCTAGGTTCCCCCTGTAGCTTCAACTGGAGAAATTAAGCTTCGTTTCCATTCTTATAAATGGTCATGTAGTATTAGTGAAGAATGACTACTACCTTACACCTTGGACAGAGCTGTATTTCAGTGGTGGGCAAGTAATTGGATCCCCTTTTAAATATAGTCTGTAAAGAACTTTGGTAACTTTCTGGATAATAGGTGCTATATTTATTTCTTCAGATTTGTGTGTCTGTCCTGTTGCTTTACGTATTTGTACAAGTAAGTTTAAAATATGTGTACTGAGGATAAAAATGCCTAGAACACGAGTACTTGACAGGCCAATCCACTCTTCTCCCGCCCCTTCCCTTCCCCCCCCCCGGCCCAGTAAATGATGCACCTTTTACAATGTGCAATCTCTCGCCTAATTACCTCAGATATTCTTATTGCACCTTCTTAAAAACCACCTGAGGCTACTGATGACTTTCAGGCCATCTGCAAGGTTCAGCAAATGTAGGTTCTGTTGGAAACGGTATGGAGATTGAGAAAGGGACCGAGTTCCATATTGGAGGATGTCACAGAACACTCTTCCCAGGTTGCTGTTGACTAAAGCACCATTGCTGATCTATCTTTTGGCATCTCATAGAGATGGAGATATATTACTTGGTGCCCCCAGCATACTCAAGTCTATGCCTTCTAATGGACTCAAACACATTGAACAGGAGAAGTAGCTAGACAGAACTTGGTAGTATCCCTCATGAGAGATTCTTCAAGGCAACTGAATATAGCTCTGAGCACTCTCCGAAAGAAATGTAGTGGCTCAGGCCATTTTATTTCTCTCTCTTGGGCGTCCTTCATGTGTCATTAAATAAAAGGCATGATAGTACTGACTACATTCAGATGTAGTGCAGAAAGGTACTGTACCAGCTTTCACAGGTAGAGTAGCTCTGCCAGTATTTCCTTATTCCTTCCTGCAACAACAGTGCAATTCCAATTTTTCTGAGAGGATATGGCTAAATAGTCCAGAAATTGCTTGGTCCAGGTGATCTCCTTTAACTTGCCACCCAATCTAATTTGTCCCCAGGTTCCACAACTGAAGGGCTATTTTGTGTGTGTGTGTGTGTGTGTATACACACACAGTATGTTGAGTAGATTATATATAATCTACTCAACATAGTGTGTGTGTGTATATATATGTGTATATATGTGTGTGTGTATATATATATATATATATATATATATATATATATATATATTTATTTAACAAAATCACATAAAGGACAAAAATAATGGATGACAAATGGAGCTTGATTCATATGCAGCTGTGTACTTTTTAAAACAAAAGATTAAAGTTACTCACAGGAAACAGACTGAAGATGGAAGAATTGATTGACACTTCTGAAGACTATAGACCACTTTAATTTCATGATAGAGTTTATATTCGCAAGATTCAGGAATATCTGTGTGAGGAAGATTGCACAGGGTCAGATTCTCACTTTCTGAGAATTAAATTTGTTCTCAGATTTGTGCAGGGGAAAAACCCAAACACAGTTATTTCTCTGAATATTGAATAGTATAAACTAGCTCTCCTGGTGAATTGCCAGGTGTCATTCTGCTCTTAAACGGAAAATATTAGATTTAAAATCAGTAAAACTTTGTGCATATATATAATAGCTATCTTCTTGTCATCTGCCTTCTTAAACAGGTTAGGCCCTGTAGAATCAACTTATACTATACCTTTTGCTTTCATGGCCACTGTGCAACCACTGTCTACTTCATTAGAGGACTAAGCAGATTTTTTTGTGCGTTTGTGTAACACTATTCTTTAATTAGCTATAGAGTCCACTATTAATCAGTGTATCTTATTTCTTTTCTTTCTCTACCCCTGCCCACGTGAGTTGAGAGCGCTGTTCTCACAGCATTCCTACAGCCTGCCAACATTGGGGCCAAAGTAATTGATTTCTTAATCAAATGCAGATTTCCCATTAAGCCATCTAGAGTAACACAGTTAGGCCAGCAAGAAGAGTCCTTCAGTAGGTCCACTTTGTAAATTCTGTATGTTTGAGATCTTTGTATTAAAATCTCTGCTATGGGGTAGATGGCGACCAACACTTTCTTTGCCACATTTTAATTCGCATGCCTTTTAGTGCTGGTTTTGGCAATCTTAGTTCCTCAGGCTCTTCAGAAATGAAGAAAATGTGTGTGAGTATGCTTTCAGAACAGCACCTTCTAAAGAATTTTTAGTGAATATGTACTGCTGTTAAGCTGAAATCTGTGGGTCAACATCAGAGATAGATAAGTAATTTTGCCCTTCATGTTGAGTGGTAGTATTCCCTTTGCCTTTTCTTTCTTTGTACCCTTTCTGTCTCTTGGGTCATCTATGATACTACTTCAGTGATGGTGTGTCTACAAAGGTAAACAGTCAGTCTTGACGTATTTGATTGTATGCCATTGTCACAAATCTAATGTGGTGCCACCTCGTTGGTCACCCAGTAGATTGCAGTTAGGGGAATCCAAGCGATTAGCTCATAGCTTTTTACAATATAAAACTATATATCCAAGCCTCTGGATCCTGGGGTGTCTTAAATCTCTGGGGCCTGAATGGAGACCAGCCACTGCTCTAAATTTGGGGTCCCTTAGAACACTCTTTGGGTGCAGACCCATTGTCTGGCACCCCCTTTGGAGAGCTGGAACCTGCTGCCCAACTGCCTAATCCCTCTGGGCACAGGGCTGACGCTTCAGACGCTCCCTTACGTAAACACACCCTGTCCCAGAACTCTACCTTAAAGGTGTGAAGCCTTCTGGTTTACTCTCTTTGAAGCCATGCAGTAGTTGTGAAGCATTTAGCACATGGAGAAACTTTGCTCAAGTATAACATATTCTTGCTCTTTTAATTTATCATAGAAAGCACCAGAGAGAGTACAGATCATATAAAACATAAACATCCTAAATACAGTGCCCCTTAATACCGCCACCCCTTGCCTTGCTGAGGGGAGGGAGATGGGGACATCTGTGTTCAGAAAGGGAAGCAGGGTCTCATGCTGCATTGCTTCTCTTTCCTCTCTTGCTAGACATAAAATGGTCAAAGACCCAGATAAATCAGCTCCTCTCTGTTTATAACTTTTAACTACTTTTGTCAGGTGACATCCTACTCAGCCTCGTCAGGTGATCAGAAAACCTGTTATCCTGGTTGGGAGCCAGTCTTTTGTTCAGAGCTATTCCCTTGCAATGGAAGAGCCCTTAACTTCAAAACTACATTGTTTTCTTTTGCCACCAGCCTTTGGAATTTCAGCCCAATATGAAGGCAAACAGAGAAAGCAGAAGGCTGCCCATTCAAAAAGGAGTTTGTAGTTTGACAGAGTTCATAATCTCTCACAGGATTTATAAATCCTATCTACAGATTACCAAATAATCACAACCACATGTTTACACCACAGACTACTTTTCTTTTTTCTAGTTTTTCTGGGTGTCTTATAAAACCTCCCATGGCATTATGCAGGAATTTATTCATATTGTGCCATAGGTATATCTGGACCTTCCTAGATCATTAGGAAACATTACATTCTAGGTTAGATACTCCATGATGTAGGAAAACAATTAGTGAAACAAGTGAGATGGAAGGAAGGCTGGACGTGAAGGAAGCTTACAGAGTCAGAGATTGAGTTACCAGCTCTTGTCGTGTACAGCATGTTAGTTACTGTGATAGGGCAGGCCTCACCTGGAGTGCCCTTCAGTGAAAGGCCACAGCACAACAAATGCACCTGTCTCAGTTTCCCCTCTGAGACCCATGAAGAGGAATATTGTGTCTTCAAACCTTTTTGTTTGAATATAAAGTTCCACAGATCCCTTGTAGTAAAAACAATTGTTCTAAAATCCCCAGAGTAAAACAAGGTTGTAACAGAGCAACTCTTCAATCCCACTTAAAAGTCACCATTACCAGATCAAGTTATTAACCACTCTATCACAGTTCTTTTAGCCCACTTTCCAGGGCTCCTCCCTGAGATTTCCAAAATCTGCTCATCTCCCATGAGATAATAAATAAATAAATGTTTCTTCTAGAAAGATATCCTATATGTTTAAAACAGGAGTGCAAATAATTGCCTTACACACAAGTTAAGATATTGGTTTGATATGTTGCTTGTGTGTTAAATTTTTGGCATATATTTTACAATCGGGAGAACTTTGTGTTGCAGAGACCAAATTCTAGGTATTTAAATAGTCTAGTTACGGTACTAAAACCAATTTCTATAAAGGTGGTATAATGCATGATGAAGAGGAACAAATCTGACATTTATCGAACAGGAATCTGCTGATGATACTTCGTTCTACTGTACATGTGCTCAGCATATATCCAATTAGTCTTCAATGTGATTACCTCATAGCTTTTTACAATATAAAACTATATTTTATCACATTTTAATGCTTTAATATAACATTCTTTTAAATTTTAAATGCGGTTTAAAAACTAGATTTTTGGGGTAGAATTTTTAGAGGATGATCAGTATCCATTCTAAGCCATTTGCTTTGTGGTACAGTTTCTAAGAAAACTAGTGGACCTTTTGGGTACATGCAGATTAATGTTACTCTTCATTCTCCGAGCACTTCATGACTTTCAGATTTAGGCAGTTTTCATTTACACCACAAGAACTAACTTATCTAACATACCTTCTTTTTAATTTGTCATGGTTCAGGAAATAAACAGATGGCCTAAGGAATATTAAACAGAGGAGCCTACTGTTGGGGGAACAATATATTTATATTAGCACTAAACATAGATGATATGTTACTCTGAGTGATCTCTCTAGGAAGAATGTTTTCAACTACATCTCTACCCCGATATAATGCGACCCAATATAACACGAATTCAGAAATAGCGCAGTAAAGCAGTGCTCCGGCAGATCAAAGCAAGTTCGATATAACGTGGTTTCACCTATAACATGGTAAGATTTTTTAGCTCCCGAGGACAGCATTATATTGGGGTAGAGGTGTAAAAGGTATTCTACAACAACGATGTCAGCCCATCGTGGTTCAGAAAAAGCAAATATCTTTTCACAAACCATACCAAAATACATATTGACTCTGTCCGGTCACACTACTACTTTGAGCAATTAATTACTTTGTGAACCTGCCTTTGAACTTAAGCCTTTCCCCTAAAATGACATCCCTGGAAAATCAGAGAAGGTGGCAACAGCACAGAACTATTAAACTCACATAGCCATAAATCAGTGGTTTTTAAAATCTTTTTTGTTCTGTGGCATAAGGATAACATTCTGACATTGGATGTATGTTCACAATTAACAGCTTCTTGGATTCTCTAAAGATTTGACTGACTTCAGGATTTGACTATTGGCAGAAGCTGTCTCTTGTTGTTGTAGAACACATTTCTCGGCTACAGGGGCGCTTTTTTTTTTTAAAGAAAAGGCTAAATGTGCCTCATTAATTTTATAATAGGTTAGTTTGTAGATCCATTCAAAAAGTCTGTTTTTTAGGATCATAATTGGTGGAAAAACGAAGGGAAAATGTGTTTTGAATAAATTACTTCAATAAATTATTTTTCAAAATGTTTACTATGTGCGTTCACATATGGCTACAGATATTAGTCATATGGATTTGGAGCTTGTTTGAATTAGTAGTTGATATCGGACTGCTAATGTGAAAAAGAAATGATCTTCTGAATAAATTATATAGAAATGTGGGTTGCATGCCATGCCTTCTGTTACTTCAGGTAATTGATCTTGCTAGTTTTTATGGCTTTGAGACTTTGGCCTCTATCACATATGTCAACAGGAAGGTGGTACCAGGCCAGAACTTCTGAAAGACGCATTTATTTTGCTAGGCTGAATTGAAAACCACCCTCCCTGTCACTGGTTGGAGTAACCCACTGAGTCAGCCATAAAACATCAAAAAGTAACTATCAAAACGTATGAGAACATACTCATCTAGAGCCATGATATTGCACTCAGAGAAGGGAACGGGGAGAAGAGGTCAGTGACTAAAATACTGTAGAGAAACTTATGAGAGTGCAACTTCGTATTTGAAGTTAGAACTATGGAGCAAATTTCTTCTGCCTCCATGAGCAGTGGGTTCCAGATTTGGTGAAACTGATACAGGTGTGCAACCTCTGCTGCATCATCCCTCCCTTTCCACATGCCAATCCCTCCCAGGAATCTAATGAGGCATAGCTACTCTGACACATCCTCTCCCAGACAAACCTGCAGGAAATACAAGATTGTGCTGCTTGGATCAGTATTAGTTTGCTCCTTTTCCTCACTACCACCCGGGTGCTCTAAAACAACCTCAAGCCGGGGCACTGGAACAGTTTGTATAGTAGAGGAGTACTGAGATCCATTGACCCAAACTGTAAACCTTGTATATAATAGAAACCACTTCAAGCCGGGGGGTGCAGTAGGAGCCCCAGCACCTCTAGTTCCAGCCCCTATGATCTCAAGGGAAGATTTGGTGGCAGCAGTCACAGTGAGGATGCCTGTGACAGCTTGGCTATGGAGTTGTTACCATAGAGATACTGGGATAGATGTTGGGACAGGATGCAGTATTGAAACGCAGCTCTGGCCCCCCAGTGGATGTGCCAAAAATCCATGCGTTTCGTGGGTGGAAGGGGAGGGAAGAATCCCATATCCCCTAGAGGGAACTGACAGGAACTTCATGAGTGGGAGAAAGGAAAAAAATATGAAGGGGATGATCTGGAGTGATGCTCTGTTTTTAAATTTCAAATCAGAAGAATGATGAAACGAGGTGCTCTTGTGCACATTCTGCAGGCTATACTGAAGCACTGTACATTTGGTGATGAGGATTTGTGGCATGTTAGATGCCTTGCATTTCTGAGCAAGTTAAAATGATGTAACAATGATCTTTTTGAATACATTATCTCAAATCCTAAAATAAAAAAAAGTATAAGATGACTGACTGGCTTGTGCAAATATATAATACGTACACATACCACAAACAGGACAAAGTTCACATATAATCAGCAAACTGGCCTGTGAGTACAAATTGTAAAATGCATATGATTACTGTATACCTAAAGCTTCATGTTAGGTTATGGCATGCATGACATGCAAAAAGCAGCTTAAAACATATATTTAAGTAGTCTATTTTAAATTTTGTTTTAATTTGAATTAATTAGTTTTAATTTGAATCATTTAGATTGATGAAAGTCACTTGACTGGATTTCACCACCCCACTTTCTCCTTTACCCTCTTTAAAAAACAAACAAAAAACCCCAATCCCAATTAGAGATTACTAGCTGCTGTATGAGTAAGTTTCTTCAGGCCTTGAAAAGTGTGATCTGAAACCATGCTAAAATGAAGTCCTTGGGGAAATATAAAAGTAGCCACTCATTATTTTGCTGAGAAGTTAGTTTGCTATATAATCTTGGTGTTGCTACAAAGGAAGAAATGTTAACCATGTATAGTGCTTTTAAGACATTTAACATCTTCAGAGTGCTATACAACTCCTACTAAAACTCCTTTTCCAGAGATTCATTCAAAGATTCAGAGGCTCTCAGAAGGGTCCACTCTGATCATCTTGTCTAACAGGCCATAATTTTTTTTTCCAGAAATTGGATTAAAACATGTTTTTAAAAAAGATATCTAATTTCTTATCTTAAAAATACATGTTTAAAGACTCCAAGCGATGGTGAGTCCACTACCTCCCCTAGTGGGTGGTTCCAATATTTAATGACCTTTTACCGGTAGGCAGCTGCGGTACGGTTGCCAAATTCAAGGTTGAATTTGTCCAACTTCATCTTCCAGCCATTGGATCATGTTATGTCTTTGTCAGCAAGGTTGAAAAGCCCCCCACTATCAGATATTTTTCCCATGTATAAGTAACTACACAGTGATCAAGTCACATCTGTCTTCACTTTGATAAGATGAATAGATTGAACTCCTTAAGCCTCACATCATAAGACTTGTTTACTATCCTTGAATAATTTTTGTGGCCCTACTTTGAACTCTCTCAGCATGCCCCCATCCTCCTTGAAGTGTGCAGACCAGAACTGGACACAGTATTCTAGTAGTCTTATCAGTGCTGTGTACAGAGGCAATATCCCTTCCCTGTTTTTACTTATTTAGTTTTGTATATGTCCAGGGATAGCATTAGCTCTGTTAATGCCCGAGAATTCATATGGAGGCAATTATCTACAATGACCTCTAGGTCCTTTTCTTAGTCACTGCTTTCCAAAACAGTCTTCCATCTTGTTGGTATAGTCTGCATTCTTTGTTTCCAGATGGTATTACCTTGCATTTGGCTATAACCATTTACACAGGCAGTTCAGATCACTCTAACAGTAACTCAGTCCTCATTAATTACTACCCCACCAATCTTTGTCATCTGCAAACTTATCATCTAGATCATTGATAAAAATATTGAACAGTATTGTACCAAGAACCAATCCCTGAGGGACTCCTTTAACAGCCACACTCAGTGATAGCTTAACTACAATTAGAGATATGTCAGTGAGCAGTTTTTAATCCATCTAGTATATGCCCAGTTAATTCAATATAATGGAAGGTTTTTAGTCAAGATGTCATATGATACTAAGGCAAACACCGTGGAGAAATCCAAGTGGTACCATATCAATACAGTTCCTTTATCAACTGCCCAAAATCTTGTTTTTTGAAAAAAGATAACGGGTTTGTTTGGCAGTACCTACATTCCATGAAACCAAGCTGACTGGTATTAATTATATTTTTAGCCTCTGAATTTTTTGTTGATAGAGTGAATTAACTGTTTGCTTAGTGTGCCCAGAATTGATATCAGGATAACCAATATATAGTTCTGAGTCGTCCTTTTACCCCTTTCAAAATACTGAAATTAGGTTGGCAGTCCTAATATCCTTTGGAGTTTCCTCAGTTTTCCAAGATTTGGTAAAAATTAACATTAGTGGTTCAGAGAACTCCTCAGCTGCTTCCTTTATGACTTTTAGGTGTAACTGTGATCTGGGCCTGTTGAGTTGAAAATATTCAGACCTGGGTAACTTCAGCCTAGGGGACACTTGCTGGATATCTCATGTGGCCAATAGCAAAACTTCCTTAGAATTTCTAAAAATAATTGATTTTTCGTAACACAAAATCCTACACACAACACAGAGTAACTCAACATTGGACCTAGTTCTAATGGACAAAGAGTTAATTACTGAACTAAAAATTAGCAGTTGCTTAAGTACCCGTGGTTCTGGTCTTGTTACACTTTCTTTGTCCAAACAGAATATGGAACCTGCTAGTAACATGTGTACTTGAAACTTGAAAAGGGCCAATTTCCCCAAGCTTAAACCAATTTTTGGCATAACTAACAGGGAACAAACTTAAAGTGGAAAGTATTAAAAAAAAAATCTGGGACTTGTTCAAGGACATCCTGCTGGATGTCCCAAAAGCCAGGATTCCACAAAAAGTTACACTGGTCAAAAGACCATCCTGGCGAAAAGACGATGATGTGAAAGCAGAAATAAAACGTTAAAAAAAAAATCTCTGTATAAAGAATGGAAAAAAGGAGAAGTTAATGGCAATGAATGTTACAATTTTTTTAAAAAGTAAGTGTCTGATAGGGGAAGCTAAAGGAATCAATGAAATATTAGAGGCAAATAAGGTTAAAGACAATAAAAATATTTTAATAGCATTAAGAACAAAAAGAACCCTAAGTCAGGCAGAGATCCATTGTTTGATGCAGATGGTAACATCAAATAGTGATGCAGAAAAGGTGGAAATGTTCAATAGATATTTGTTCTGTATTTAGAATGAAGCAGGAGGATATATCCATCCCATATGATGATGTGGCTGGAATAGAAGGCTCTGAAATAAAGGATGTGAGGCAGCATCTGCTAAAATTAAACACCACTTTGAGGTAGCTAAGCAAGTATTCCCATTTTGCAGATGGATACACTGAGGCAAAGGGGTTCTCTGATTTTCCCTAGACTAGATAGTGAATCGGGGAGGTCCCAGGCCAGGAGGGCCATTCTGTGAGAGACCACTCCTCCTTTTCCATAATACTACACCTGAGATCTGCAGAGGTTCTTTAATGCTGTATGACTGTTGGATTAGGGTTCTCTGCTAATTTCCTCTTCCCTGTCTGCAGTAGCCCAGGTCAGCCTCTCTGTAGGCCAACCTTGTCAAGGCCAGCCATTGTAGGAGAGTTTTCAGGGTGGGAAATGCTGTTTGACGGATGATAAAACAGATCATCCCATTCTCATCTCATCATCTGCAGTGTACGTTTTATGTTTTTATTATAATTTGTGGGGTTGCTGCTTGCTCTTTTATTAATTGTACTTTAATTGTCAACGGTCCTACAATGTAAAATAGGCACCCATGTGGCTTAAAAATGTTGAAATAGGTCATGGAGCACTTCACTCATAGTCTTGTGCTCAGTCCTATAGCAGTTTCTGCTACATTAAATTGTAGTGCTTGTATTCACATTTCATTCTGCATTTAAGAGTATTGGGGTGTTCTGGGAACAAAATGGTTTGTATAAGGCAAAAAAAAAAAATCTCATTGGATGCTTCACCATAAATAATATTCAGCTGTAAGCTTCCATGCAAAACAGTCTGAATTATTATGAATAGTAGTTTAAAATTCAACTGCACGGCATGCATGTGAAAATGGCTTGCTGTGCTTTTGAAGAATTTTTGCAGGAAACAGAACTGATATGGGTACTGTAGTTAATCTCCTTTAACTGTTTATTCCCAAAAGGCCAATTTCCACTAGCAAAATTCTTGCCATCAGTGTATAACTTTCTATACTTGGATGTCTTTCTAATATACAGTGAAATTATGAACTACAGAAGATAAACTGTTGAACTCTTTCCATAAACCTATTTGTGTTCTCTTAGACAGCACTGAAAGGTGGTGTGTAAATCCTTTCTCAAGACTCACTGCTGATGTAATCTCTTGCAAGAAATCTCTCTGTTTAATGGCTAGGCTAAGGAGCAGTTGGGGGAAAACTTGGTTTGTTAGAGAGAGAGAGAGAGAGTGTGTGTGTGTGTGTGTGTGTGTATATATATATATATATATTTTTTTTTCATAGAATCTTCCCATCCGTCATGCATTGCTTGTCTCATTAGAGTGGTGTGTGTGTGGGTTTTGTTTTTGTTTTTGTTTTTTGGATCAGTGACCCTGTGTACTTCAGTGCCTCTTAAATACCTGGTACAACAAGGCCCCTTTTGATCAATGCCCATGGGTGCTACTGCAATATAAATAATAAACTCACAACAGCCTTATCAAGATGTTGTTTAATTGTTAGTTCAGCCATATGCCAAGTATTTTAGTTTAACAAATGTTCAAACTGGCTGTTACACAAAATGTGAAGACTTCTATGGAAGAACCAGGTGGTCATGTTTACCATCTAGTAGTACGTAGGTACGGCCTGGCTTTTCTTGCAAACAAAATGTGCATGAAGTGATTTTATTTAATAGCAGTTTGAAAATTTGTGGGCTTGATAAGTTTGAGACAGCAGGAATCTGATTATTTTATATCTAAGATGTAAAACATAGATTTGCAGGAGATTTAGAATTAACTATGCATTTGTGTGGTCTACAGGAAAGCAATTGTTAAAAATTATTTTAAAAATCACTTTTGGCAGTGAAGGAATGAATTAAGGTTTAATACAAATTTTCTTTCAGAGGAATTAGAAGAAGAAAAGCCTTCAACCATACTTCTTGACTTTTTTTTTTTAAATCTGAATTACTTTTTATTGTTCAATATTTGCCACTTCTCTTGGTAAGCATCTAGGAAAATCCAGATGTTCTTCCAGCCAAACTTTTTTTACTCTTTACTCCACCTTTTCCAGACCGGTTTGTTTGTTTGTTCCATATTAATTCTTGGTATATATGAGCACTAATACCATCCATTATCAAGCAATGAAAACTTGTAATGAAAGGCAATGATTGAGTTTCTAGCAACCTCTAAAGTTATACACAGGAGATATACAAAAGGATACTACTAAACTCCTTGCACTCTTCCATTTAAAAAAAAAATCAGAGACAAGGTGGGTGAGATAATACTGTATTTATTATTGGACCAACTTTTGTTGGTGAGAGAGACAAGCTTTTGTGTTTATACAGAGCTGTTCTTATCTGTTTCCACTAATGACACTTGAATAATCCACAGTTTGAATGGAATATTATCAGTCATATAATTAACTAAAATAGCTATTGAATACATTTATTTTCCTATTTTTTTATAATCAAATAATCATAGATTGTATTCTAGTGTCTATACATAATAATTTGAAGTGAAAGCATAATAACTATGGGGAAATGCTACAGAGTGTCAGTAGTTCTAAAAACTGATACGATTTTCTCTCTCAAATGTAGAATAGTAGTTTCTACACTTATGTTCCTCAAAGATGAAGAATGATGCTAATCAAAATGATATATAACTTTTTTCTAAACTTGAGTGACACAATTGACTATCGTGTGCTCAAGTGAAAATATAGTGAGAGTTGCTGCTGTTTTCAGCGTTGAATGGATTTTTTTTCTTCAAAGGTCTCCTTGCTAGAAAATGAGTTCATGGAAGATGCTTTTATAATTGCTACTTCCCTTTTCTTCATTATGGGCTATATTCTGTTGCCAAAGCCATTCTAGCTAGTGGGAATTGCTCCATGCTTTTCTAAGAGTAGAATTTGTCCCAAACTATTTTTTAATGATAAACTCAAGAAGGAGATGGAAATACTACTTCCTCCTATCTAGCAGCATCAGCACATAAATGTGAACACATCAAGGAAAAAATGAGATTAAAAATAGACCTTTCTTATGACCTTTTAGTATCAAATATTGAATTATTCTTTGTTAGGCAGAGACATCATTACAAAGGGTTATGCTGTCTTAAGAATTTGCATCCGATTGTCATGTGTTTCTTTAGCCAGTGGTGGTTGTTTCTATTATGCTTTTACTTTCCTGTCAGAATATTTTGGAAAGATTTTTTTTTTCAGTTTTCATATAGCTTTTTAGTTTGTTCACAAGACAGTTATTCTGGCAATGTTAATATTTGTGTCCTTCCTGTACAGTTTTATAGTGACCCTTCTCTCTTATCTGAAAAATCAGTTGATTTGTCTACTGCTTCAATATTTTTCTGTCATATAAACCATTTTTCTGTTGCAGTCTTATGTGGGGTGTTGCGCACACACTCACTCACTCACTCACTCACTCACTCACTTGTCCTGCAGCCACAGGTTAATAGGAATAGTATTACTCAGCAGGCAGTCTCTTCTTAGCACATTCCTTTCAGGTTGGAGACTGAAGTACTAGATGTTCTGATTATTAACATACCTCAAAACTCTTTCAAAAGACTCTTTCAGATGTTGGAAGTTTCTGTGGGCACGGAGAGAGAGGACCTCTAACATTTCTGAACAGAGCACCTCAGATACATATTCATAGCTGTTTGGGTCTTCTATGGTAACTTAAGTCTTATCCACACAATAGTTGAAATAGTGGAAACTGCTAGAACAGTACTAGCAATGACTATCTGTTGTTTTCTCAGTTTCAGACCTTGCATACATAAGAACCTAAATTACTTGGCCTTGAAAGGCTCAGGCAATTGTGAATTAATATTTGAGGAATGGTTCAGAGGCCATATCTTGGAGCCTGATCCTATTTCTGTTGTTGTAATTGGAAGCCTTGTTCCAAGTGATTAGGAAATTGTGAGACTCCAGTTTCTACAGCATCCTGTCCCATGACCATTCCAGCAGGGGTACAGAGGATGCTCAAATCAGGTTGTCATTTAAGATAGGGATATAAGTATATTCCTTATAGATGAACTCTGACTATCAGAATTATCAGGATCTTAATGGAGACCAAGGGGCAGATGACAACCTGAAGGAGAGAAGACAAACTGGTAATGCTGATCACCCAAGGGGAAGAAGGGAAAGTGCCAGTGGTCCAGGTGGATGGGGACATGAAGGTAGATGTCCCATAGTTTAGTTAAGAAACAAAAATCACTCTGGGAAAAGGACATGAGACTAGACTTACAGGTGTTTCCATTTGAAATTTGCATTAGCAAAAATCAGGGGACGAAAGACCCCATGCATTTTCATCCTCCTCTCTAGCCTTGATAAATGCAACCTTGCCCCTCTCATAATGATTCAGAATGTTGTTGCAAAAACCATTTCCCTAGCCTTTCATTTTGACCCTATCACCTCTCTCTTTGCCTTTCTCCACTGGCTCTCCCTCTCTGTCACCTCAAATATAAGCTACTTGTCTTCACTTCCAAAGTCCTTTAATTCCTGCCCCCATTCTACCTAACAACTCTCATTCACTATTGAGATACTGACTCCCACCTCAGATCAGCCCATGATGCCAGCCGCAATCACCCATTTACTAATTTTTCAACCAAGTACCTTTGTGCTTTCTCCCATGGTGCTCCTCATGCTTGAGAGGAGCTGTCTGTAAACTTCTGCAAAACTAACACATCCTTCTTCAGAAACTTCCTTAAAACGCTCCTCTTCCATGATGCCTATAAAAAAACTGAATAACAGGTAGGCTTCTGGTGTGCTGAGACCACTGTCTATATCATGCTGACCAATCTTGTCTCATGGTTTCCTTGTATTCCCCTTTTGTTTGTATCCATCTCTTGCCTTAGCTTGCAATCTGAGGATTTCTGAGTGAGGCAAGGATGGTCTGTTGGTTCTGTGTTTGTACAGCACCTAGTACTAGGGCTCTGGTCTATGGCTAGGGCTAGTAGGCACCATGGTAGTACAGATAATAATTAATGGTAAATCCTTGACCCCTCTCACCTAGAGGGTGGGAGACTGAGCAAATGGCTCCCTTGTCCAGAAGATCCTGACTTTCAAAGGGCAAATGCTGGTGTTAAGGGACCTGGAGGAACTTGGTGTAGTAACCCTCTTTGGCAATCTTTTTTACCCAGAGGATGTGGTCCAAATCCCTGCAAATTGCTACAACTAAGCTCCGATTTGAGAAGGGAACAGTGGCTGGGGTGGCCTGATTTCAATATGGCTGATTACTTTACTTTATTATTTTTATTAATTGTGTGCAGCATTCAGTGGGACATCAAACAAATATTGAGGCCAACAGGAGAGAAAATAGTATGATTATTCGTAATATATATTGGAATAAATCTGTTGTGTATTTAGTCCTGCTGTTAATCTGATTATATTTATAAAATGAAAACAAAGCTCCTAGCTGCTGCCACTCTAATACTAGATCTAGCAGTAGTAAAGGTTATAGTAGCTTTTTTTGTGTATTAATTTCAATATGTGCAACATTACTCTCTCCATATCTACAAATACGTGTATATGATAATTACAAGCCAAAATAAAAATACTAAGAGATGATGTTCTTACACTGCACCCAGCACCTTGTTAGCTTCCTGTCACAAGCTAAAAGCAGAAATGCACAAATTTTCTAACGTTCTTGTGAGAATTGAAGTGTCCAAAAGTTTAATGGAATTAATAGTGTTGGCAAACGAATATTTTTTTTAAAGTTGTTTTTGAAAGCACATTTTGCATTTGAAAGCAAAAAGATTAATCATTACCACGGTGTGTAGGAGTTTTATTAGCAATAAACCAAATTCCATGTTACTGTAGTGATCAGATATAGTCAGTTTTCCTTTAATATATTAAATATTGCTTTTGAACATGAGTTATTTCTGACTGACCATTTTCCTCCATGTTATGTTATACAGTTCTGATTTAACAGTGTCATTGGCTTCCTAGATTACTAATGGCTCTTCATCATCACGGCTACTGATACACTGAAGGCTCAGAAATGACTGTTTTAATGTTCTTAAGTATTCTTAATAGTTGAGAATTACAAAGAAAAATTTAGTTGTGATATTTTTCTAAGTGTACTTTACAAGAGCAAAATTGAGATTAAACTTTGTTCTGTAAAATAAACAGAGTATGAGGTAATTTCTATTTATTTAAACAGTTAAGAATGGCCTGAGACTGCCCCAGCAGCAGCCAGTGCAGCCCCCCCGGGCCAGCCACACTGGTTGCTGCAGAAGTCATGGAGGTCCCAGAAAGTCATGGAATCAGTGACCTCCGTGACAAACTTGCAGCCAGGGGCAGCTCTACACATTTCGCCGCCCCAAGCACGGCGTCATGCCGCGGGGGGCGCTCTGCCGCTCGCTGGTCCCGCGGCTCCGGTGGACCTCCCGCAGGCGTGCCTGTGGAGGGTCTGCTGGTCCTGCGGCTTCAGCCTGCGGGAGGTCCACCGAAGCTGTGGGACCAGCGGACCCTTCGCAGGCATGCTGCCGAAGGCACCCTGCCTGCCGCCCTCCCGGCGACCGGCAGAGCACCCCCTGCGGCATGCCTTAATCATGCTTGGCGTGCTGGGGCCTGGAGCCACCCCTGCTTGCAGCCTTAATCATAATTCACTTCATTGTCACCAGGTATTTTCCTGCTCTCTAACCTGAGTGTATGTAAGCATGCTTTTGTTCTCCTTTCTACCACCCAGAATGCTTATAGCACAGTTAACATAAAAATGAATTATTCTTAAATGAGCGATGCTAGCTTATTAGCTTGTTTTATTGAAGTACTGGCAAAGAAAAATAGTGACTCAGTGCCACAGCTCTTATCACATACATATAATATGTTTAGTAGTGCTGTGTTAATCAGGGTCCTCAACATAAATTGAGAACATAAGAACGGCCATACTGTGCCAGACCAATGGTCCATCTAGCCCACTATCTTGTCTTCTGACAGAGGCCAATTCCAGGTGCTTCAGAGGGAATGAACAGAACAGGCAGTCATCAAGTGAGCCATCCCCTGTCGTCCACTCCCGGCTTCTGGTAATCAAAGGCTAGGGACACTTGGAGCATAGGATTGTATCCCTGACCATCTTGGCTAATAGCCATTGATGGATCTATCTTCCATTAACTTATCTAGTTCTTTTTTGAACACCGCTATAGTTTTGGCCTTCACTACATCCCCTGGTGGCAATGAGTTCCACAGGTGCAGGGGTCAAATTTGGAGAATCCTTGGTGTTTTGGGTTGTTGCTTCTGTGGTAGGAATGGATGATATCAGTAATTTTTATATAAACCTAAGACTTAATTTTGACAAATTTTAAGTCTCCAAGTAAGGGTAAATACATATATAAAGTATTACACCCATAGATGTATTGCAGGTTTGGCTTTTGTTCCTGTTATTTCTTTCCCTTGGGCTCTGTTGAATGCAACCAAATCTTTAGCCTGTATGCTGCCTGTGATCATCTCACATCTCATAGGCTAAATAAAGTTTGACCAGGTCAATATTGAGACAAAACCTACAAGGGAAAAATGGCATATAGTTAACATCTGTGCCTCAGACTGTAATGCTCTTCCTATCAAGAAATCTCATTCTGCAGTTCTTGTTTCACTTCTCCTTCCATCTCATCATATTTTGTTTTTAAAAGTCTATATGCAAAATGTAACATGACAGTTATTTAGACGTGAATATGAAAATTTTGGTTTAAGTGCCAAGCTTGAAAATTTTGGTCATAGCTTTTTCGTAGAATCCTAGAATGGGAATCTCCTGTAAGTTTCCTAGACCATTCCTTGATCAATCCATGACTGTTTCCTACAGTATATTTTCTAGTGTTGTGTAAATTATTTTTTGCTAATAATAATAATGTATACAAAAGTTGGCTGCTGTCAAGCACAACTATTACTGGAATAAGATGTACTTAAGGTAAGAATTCATATATATTGGGAGTCTGGCATGTATTTAATATGTTTTTGTTTTAAAATACAATCTTCTGCTCTCTTGCTATTTGTTTCAACATATCTTGGAATCCCCTTCGATTCAGTAGCTTTGCAAACAAAAATTGGAATTAGGTAAGGTTGGCATATTGCATATGTAAAATTTAGTAGTTAAAAAAAACAAACGACCAACACAAAACAGATCTAATCTATGAACCAAGTAGCAAAATTCTAGATGAATTATTCAAAGACTTTCCACTATATTTTCTAAATGAGACTTTAAAAGCTTGCCTGTACAGTTCTGCTAGTCTTGGACCCTGAAAACGGTCTACAAGAACTTGCTTAAACATCTGTGTTTAGTCTTCAGTCATGCTCTGGTGACCAGCCCTAGAACTGTGACATGTTTTCATGCCTCAGCTCATATGATGCACTGTTGATGTAAAACTATTAATTAAAGGAACACAAAGATTATACATATGAACATGCAGGATTGAGGAAATTGGGAAAGTTAAGACTTCTATGGTTATAAAAACTTAGACTTAGCACATGCATAGCCTTTTGCTGCTTGTCTGCAGAGTAGTTGTGTGCTAGCACAGAACTCCGCATGCACGGACATCCAGAAGTGAGAGGCGCAATGGGTACCAGCACAAACTGTCACTTTCTGTTGCTCTGCCTGTCCACCCACATGCTCAGGAGACATCCTGTGTGGTGCCTGTCATAGCCAATTTTTGTCACCTTTGTTCAGTTTGTATGTGAAATCACGCTGAGAATTTATTTGGTGGCATGGTCCATGTGAAAATTGTACCTGGTCCCACAGAATGAAATGTCAAGATCAGGAATGACCAGTTTGGGGGCTCTCATGATATCTGACAGAGATTACAATGAGGGTAAAATAGCTACCTGATATTTAGTGTAGACTTTCTGTTTGTTCTTTTGTTTTGTGATTTTTGTTTCTGGTGGGTGGCTGGATTAAATTGCTTTCCTGTGTGTCTTGTATTTAGCTTTAATTAAGAGCTCAGAGGCTTGTGGTTAGCAAGAGCACTGTGTGCGTGTGGAGGGGGGATTGGAGGGGAAATTGTAGCACCACGTTAAATGAACATTCAGTTTGTTTGGATTAAATATTTATATTTGGAACTGAGAGTGGGTTATTCTTGGATGCTAATTTTTCAGAAATCCATCTGTGATATGTTGCCAGAATTTCTGGTACAAATATTTTGTCATATGCTCTTGAGACAATCTGGAATTTCAGTCCTGGGTGAAGTTTTCTGAAATGCTGCTTGAGATGTCATGGAAATATCTTTAGTTAAAATCACTAAGTACCGTATTTTCCGGCGTATAGGGCGACGGGGCGTATAAAACGACCCCCTAATTTTAGAGTTAAAATATAGGTTTTTGGGCTATACTCGCCCTATAAGACGACCCCCCCTTCCTAGGTCATCTTTTAAATCCCAGCCGCGGCGGGGAGTCAGAGGGTCTGGGCTGCCCGCTGCGGCGGGGAGCCCAGATCCTTTTAAATCCCAGCCGTGGCTGGGAGTCAGAGGGCTCTGGGCTGCCCGCTGCGGCGGGGAGCCCAGAGCCTTTTAAATCCCAGCTGCGGCTGGGAGTCAGAGGGCTCTGGGCTGCCCACTGCGGCGGGGAGCCCAGAGCCTTTTAAATCCCAGCCACGGCTGGGAATCAGAGGGCTCTGGGCTGCCCGCTGCGGCGGGGAGCCCAGAGCCTTTTAAATCCCAGCCGCCCGCTGTTATACCCGGCGTATAAGACGACTTCCGATTTTGGGGGGTTGTTTTTTAATATAGAAAGTTGTCTTATACGCCGGAATATACGGTAGTATTTCTAGTAGAAACTAAATACAGTCTTTAAACCTAAGCGGTAAACAAAATCTAAACAGTTCATTTTTGTAGTACCCATTGTGCTGCACCAATTTGAATACTTAGATATAGGTTGTTCTGTCTGTTCTCCTAGGGAGTAATCCAGGACTCAAACATTTGGTGTTCAGTTACTCCACCCTTTTTTTGTTGCTTTCTGTTCTTGTTGGCATTGTGATGAGAGCTTTTTTCCATCATCAGACTTCGTTCTCCTTCATCCTCTCTGAGAATGGACAAAGGTGACAAAAGTCCAGCATCTGTCAGGCAATGATATTGTAATATATAGCTTGATATAATTGCCTTGTATATAACCCTTTGCATTTAAAGAAGCATATTGAGAGTCTTAACACAGGGGTTGTAAACCTAGTTTTGCAACTGACTTGTGTGATATTAAGCAAGTCTCTGCTTCAGTTTCCCCATATAAAATGGAGACAATACGTACGTCCACTTGGTGGTTGTACAGCTTAACTGTAAATTGCTTTGACAACGCTGGATGAATTGCTCTAATCAGAAATCTAAACTTGTATTCACTCAAGCTTTGCTACATACAGTTTGTCATTCACATCCAGTTTTACATTAACAACTCTGTGGTTGTCACATTCATGAAGTGGATGGTGTAGGCAGTAATTGCTAGTAGTAATCCCACCAGTATCATGTTGTTCATTGGTTACTGCTGAAGTTCCACTGGACTGTTTTGAGGAGTCATTTCTTTCTTGAAAGTTTTTGGTTCTGCCAAGGCCTCTTAATGTAACTCAGGCATCCCACTCGAGTTTATGGTGAAGGTAGAATATATGTTAATTTAAAAGTAAAGTTTATATTTATGCATATTTTGATGGATTGAAAGTGCATCTCCATTGTGTGAGATGTTCTTACAATTATTAGATATATAAAATATAAAAATCCAAAGTGCAGGCATAAAAATAAACTAAGTTTTTGTGCATCTCCAACTGAACATCGTGAAACAGGATAGCCACCTAACAGAAGTGATGACAGGAAAACTGTTTGCTACTGGTGAAAATAAACACGCTCTTCTTGGTTAGTTTAGGACAGGGGTCAGCAACCTCTAGCACGCAGCTTGCCAGGGTAAGCATCCTGGCGGGCCGGGCCAGTTTGTTTACCTGCCGTATTGGCAGGTTCAGCAGACCGCGGCTCCCACTGGCCACGGTTTGCTGTCCCAGGCCAGTGGGGGTGGCGGGAAGCGGGGTAGGCGAGGGATGTGCGGCCGCGGCTTCCCGCCACCCCCATTGACCTGGGATGGCGAACTGTGGCCAGTGGGAGCCGCGATCGGCCAAACCTGCTGTTGCGGCAGGTAAACAAACTGGCCTGGCCTGCCAGGGTGCTTACCCTGGCGAGCCGCGTGCCAGAGGTTGCCGACCCCTGGTATAGGAGTTTACCTGTTCTCTTGGTTCTTCTGTTTAACTGACAGGGTCTGAAAATCCACTCCCAAGTTAGAGGGCAGGGGAAGGGTGAAGCCGTCAATATGTGCAAAATTTAATATTTCAGATATGTGAAACATTCATAACCCTGCAAGGTAACGTTCCAGCTGTTTGCAGATTCAGGGAGATGTCACTGCATAAGCTGACAGCTCCAATATCTGTCACTGCTCACAGCTTTCTCCAGCAGCAGCTTGAAATTAAGAAGCCTTTGGTCGGTTTCACATGTCTGGGAAAGCTATGAACAGCAGCAATAGAAACCCACTGAAGTTATTAATGGAGAAGAGAGAACTGGAAAAAAACATGGAACGTGAGTAAAATATCATCAAGACTTAAGGACAAAGAGATGCATAGAGAGCCCCTTCCAGAAGCCAGAGGGTGTTCAGGTGTGGCAGGGAGGACTTCAAATGTTCTATTCACATCCATTATCCATAAATTAATATGAAATATGGAGCCCTCATGTAAGTTCCATTGCGAGAACGTCTCGAGGAAGCCCCTCTCCTCCTCCTTTCCAGTAGCTGGGCCTGGCAGCTGGACAGCTGAGCTTCTCACCAGGTATTACCCATGGTCCTGACTGGTGCCCTCCAGTCAGTCTCTTGGTTTTGATCTCTGGATATCATGTCTGGCAAGTTGTCAAGCCCTGTTTAACTCCAATGCCAGGAGAGTTGTGAAGGATTTACAGTGCATAGTTTTGCTAGTCTTAACTTTCACTGATCCTTTTTTTTTTTTTAATTGACATGTTGAAGGGGAAAAGCAGGGGAGGAAAAATGCCAGGAAATTAAAAAATGAAGCTACTTGCTCCTCAACTAATATTTTTTGTGTTATTTGTTCTCTTCAAACTCACCCCATTATTTGATTCCCTTAGCTATTAGACCTACTATTGTTTTATTCACATATCCTTTGCTTGCATTTGGTATACATTTCTGTTAGTAACAAGTACACTTTATATGCCTAGATTGTGAGCATTCTTGGGCAGGGTCTGTCTTTATTAGTGTAGTGCCTATTAAAATAGTGCACTCATCCTTGTTTGAGGTCCTCAGGTACTGCTTCATTAATACTTACTAATCATGTGGTATAATAACAATAAACATATATTCATGCCTGTTAACCAAAATTATGGAGCTTGAATTTTTACTTTGTCCCTTTTAGTTTAAAAAACTGTACAGTGTTCAATACTTAAGAACATGGAAGTCCAGTGTCTAGAACATAATTTCTTACAATTAATCAATTTAATCTTATTTTTATTTATTATAAAGTGTAAGGGGGGCTGTTCATGTTTTGCTGAACAGGTGAAAGTGAGATTCGTAATATAAAACAGGAAGCAGATGGGTACTAATTAAAGTCCTGTTACTGATGAAAGGGTGACTGAGTTTGAAACAGCTGCTTTCCTAACTTAAACCTATTTTTGTGCATTTTCTATAAGGACAGACCTCCCTACATTTCATTGTTTTCTTAAAGCTGGAGGAAGTTGCTTGCAAATCTTGAACTCCTCTCCCCAGATTATTGAAAAAGGTGCATTTTTAGTGTTTGACAAAGGTGCCAGACTATTCCTCTCTCTCCCTATGTCACAGAGCAGGTACCGTTCACACATCCATGTTTAGCAATGAGTGGTAGATGAGATCAAGCTTCTCCATGCTACTGTCCAACATTTCTTAATGCAGTGATGTGGAAGAGATGTTTCTAGCAGTGATATGCAAGCTCCATTTCTCTGATTCCTTAATCACTATGCAGAATTTGCCAAACTTGCTAGCTAAGTGTCCACTCTTCTCTATGCATGATACATCATAATTAAGGCTAAGGTTTAGTCATGGGTATTTTTAGTAAAAGTCATGGACAGGTCACAGGCAGTAAACAAAAATTCATGGCCTGTAACCTGTCCATGACCTGTGTGGCTAAATCTTAGGAGGGGCGGCCCAGGGGTGCCACGGGTGCTCAGGGGGTGGGGGTTGGTGAAGCCAGCAAGCTCCCTACCCGGCTCCTCATGGCTCCCCCGGAAGTGGTGGCATGTCCCCCTCTCTCAGCTACTAGCTCTGTGCACTGCCCCTGCCCCAGGTGGCAGCTCCGCAGCTCCCATTGGCTGGGAACTGCGTCCAGTGGGAGTTGTGGGGGTGGTACCTGTGGGCGGAGGCAGGGCGTTGGAGGTAGGAGCTGAGAGGGAGGGACATATTGCCTCTTCAGGAGAGCCTCCCAAGGTAAGCACTGCCCAGAGCCCTCACCCTCTCCCGCACCTCAACCCACAGCCCCCTCCCACACACACACAAACTCCTGCGGCTGCTGTGGGGGAGGTTTGAGGGGAGTGGTGGCTCGAGACTGCCCCAGCAGTGGCTGGTGCGTCTGGCCCAGGGGCTGCCCGAGCTCCTCAGGCAGCCCCCGGACTAGCTGCACCGGCTGCCACAGAAGTCACGGAGATCCCAGTAAGTCACAGAATCCGTGACCTCCGTGACAAACTCGCAGTCTTAATCATAATTGACTTCCTGGTCACCAGGTATTTTCTTACTCTCTAACCTGAGTGTACGTAAGCATACTTTTGTACTCCTTTCTGCCACCCGGAATGCTCATAGTACAGTTAACATAAAAATGAATTCTTCTTAAATGAGAGATGCTAGCTTAACTGGTTTTATTGAAGTACTGGCAAAGAAAAATTATGACTCAATGCCGCAGCCCTTACTGCGTACATATATGTTTAGTGTTAATCATATGTCCTAAACACAGAGAACATAAGAATGGCCATACTGTATCAGACCACTGGTCCATCTAGCTCAGTGTGCTGTCTGCCGACAGCCGGCACCAGATGGAATGAACAGAACTGAGCATTTACCAAGTGAACCATCCCCAGTTGTTCACTCCCAGCTTCTAGCAGTCAGAAGTTTAGGGATACCAAGAGCATGGGGTTCTGTTCCTGCCCATCCTGTCTAATAACCATTGATGGACCTATCTTCCAGGAACTTATCTAATTCTTTTTTTAACCCACTTATACTTTTGGCCTTGACAATATCCCCTAGCAACCAGTTCCACAGGTTGACTCTGTATTGTGTGAAGTACTTCCTTATGTTTGTTTTAAACCTGCTGCGTATTAATTTCATTGAATGACCCCTGGTTCTTGTGTTATGTGATGTGGTAAATAACACTTCCTTATTCTTTCTCCACACCATTTATGCTTTTATCGACCTCTGTCATATCCCCCCTTAGTTTTCTTTCTATGCTAAACAGTCCCAATCTTTTTAATCTCTCCTCACATGGAAACTATTCCATACATCTAATCATTTTTGTTGTCATTCTCAGTACTTTTTCCAGTTCTAATATACCCTTTTTTTGAAAGGGGTTGACCAAAACTGCATGCAGTGTTCCAGGTTTGGATTTATATAATGGCATTATGAGATTTTTCTGTTTATCTATCCCTTTCCTAGTGGATCCTAACATTTAGTTTTTTTGACTACCGCTGCACCTTGAGCAGATGTTTTCAGAGAACTATCCATAATGACTCCAAGATCTTTCTTGAGTGGTAATTGCTAATTAAGATCTCCTGATTTTTGTATGTGTAGTTGGGATTGTTTTTCAACGTGCATTACTTTGCATTTATGAACCCTGAATTTCGTCTGCCATTGTGTTGCCCGCCCAGTCAGTCATAGAATCATAGAATTCGAGATCAGAAGGGACCATTATGATCATCTAGTCTGACCTCCTGCAAGATGCAGGCCACATAAGCCGATCCACCCACTCCTTAAGCAAGCGACCCCTGCCCCATGCTTCAGAGGAAGGCGAAAAACCTCCAGGGCCACTGCCAATCTACCCTGGAGGAAAATTCCTTCCCGACCCCAAATATGGCGGTCAGCTGAACCCCGAGCATGCGGGCAAGACTCTCCAGCCAGACCCTCTGGAAAAAGGCTAACAATATCCTGTCATTGACCCATTGTACTAATTCCCACTGTTTCCTTCGGTAGGCTGTTCCAGAATTGCACTCCTCTGATGGTTAGAAACCTTCGTCTAATTTCAAGCCTAAATTTCCTGACTGACAATTTATATCCGTTTGTCCTCGTGTCCACATTAGCACTGAGCTGAAATAATTCCTCTCCTTCCCTGGTGTTTATCCCTCTGATATATTTAAAGAGTGCAATCATATCTCCTCTTATCCTTCTTTTGGTTAAGGAAAACAAACCGAGCTCCTCAAGTCTCCTTTCATATGACAGGCTTTCCATTCCTCGGATCATTCTAGTAGCCCTTCTTTGTACCCGTTCCAGTTTGAATTCATCCTTCTTAAACACGGGAGACCAAAACTGCACACAATATTCCAAATGAAGTCTCACCAGCGCCTTATATAACGGGACTAGCACCTCCTTATCCCTACTAGAAATACCTCGCCTAATGCATCCCAAGACCGCATTAGCTTTTTTAACAGCCACATCACATTGCCTACTCATAGTCATCCTACGATCAACCAGGACTCCTAGGTCCTTCTCCTCCTCCGTTACTTCCAACTGGTGCGTCCCCAGCTTATAACTGAAGTTCTTGTTAGTCATCCCTAAATGCATAACCTTACACTTCTCACTATTGAATTTCATCCTGTTACTAATACTCCAGTTTACAAGGTCATCCAAATCTCCCTGGAGGATATCCCAATCCTTTTCCGAATTTGCAATACCTCCCAACTTGGTGTCATCCGCAGACTTTATCAGCCCACTCCTACTCTTGGTTCCCAGGTCAGCGATAAATAGATTGAATAAAATCGGACCCAAAACCGAACCTTGAGGAACTCCACTGGTAACCCCCCTCCAACCCGACAGTTCCCCCTTCAATACGACCCTCTGCAGTCTCCCCTTTAACCAGCTCCTTATCCACCTCTGGATTTTCATTTTGATCCCCATCTTTTCCAATTTAACCAGTAATTCCTCATGCGGTACCGTATCAAACGCCTTACTGAAATCAAGATATATTAGATCCACCGCATTTCCCTTGTCTAAAAAATCTGTTACTTTCTCAAAGAAGGAGATCAGGTTGGTTTGGCACGATCTACCTTTTGTAAATCCATGCTGTAATTTGTCCCAGTTGCCATCGGCCTCATGCTCCGTAACCACTCTCTCCTTTAAAATTTTTTCCATGATTGTGCATACTACAGATGTTAAACTAACAGGCCTGTAGTTACCCGGGTCACTTTTTTTCCCCTTCTTGAATATAGGAACTACATTAGCTAATCTCCAGTCAAACGGTACAATCCCCGAGTTTAGAGATTTATTAAAAATCATCGCTAACGGGCTTGCAATTTCACTCGCCAAGTCAGTTTAGTGAGATCTCTTTGTAACCTCTTTGCAGTCAATTTTGGTTTGAACTTGAGTATTTTATTATCTTTTGTAAACTGTCACATCACTGTTTACCCTCTTTCCCTGATCATTTATGAATATGTAGAACAGCACTGCACTCATTACAGATCCTTGAGGAACCCTGCTAGTTTCCTTTCTCCACTGTGGAAAACTAACCATGTATTCATAACTTTTGTTTCCTATCTTTTAACCAGTTACCAATCCATGAGAGGACCTTCCCTCTTATCCCATGATTGCATATTTTTCTTAAGAGCCTTTGGTGAGGGACCTTGTCAGAGGCTTTCTGAAGTCCAAGTACACAGTATTGATTGGATCACCCTTGTCCACATGTTTGTTGACACCCTAAAAGAATTCTAATAGAATGGTCAGGCATGACTGCCCTTTACAAAAGCTGGGTTGGGAGAGGGCTCAGGGCTGGTTTGAGGTTCTGGCTCTGGGAGGGGGCTCAGGGCTGGGGTTTGGGGTGTGGCCTCCTGCCGGGCAGCACTTCCCTCTGGCGGCTCCTGGTTGGTAGTGTGGCATGGCTGCTGCTAAGGCAGGCTCCCTGCCCCACGCCTTTCCCAGAAGGGGCCAAAGTGCCCCTGTGGCCCCTGGTGTGTGGGTGTGGGTGTGTGTGTGGGGGGGGAGTGGCACATGGCTCTGCACGCTGCCCCTCTCTGCAAGCACCGCCCCTGCAGCTCCCATTGGCCACAGATCCCCATTCCTGGCCAATGGGAGCTGCGGGAGTGATGCTTGCAGGCAAGAGCAGTGTGTGAAGGGAGACCCCTGTCCCCAGGTTCGCGCTGGCCACTTCCAGGAGCAGCATGCAGGCAGGGAGCCTGTCTTAGCGGCAGCCCCGCTGCGCCACCAGAGATCGCAATCAACTGGGAGATCCTCTAGGATCAACCAGTCGATTGCAATCGACTGATTGGAGACCACTGCTTTAGCACCTTGATGACCTAGTGGACCCGCAGATTTGGTTTGGCGGGCTTCCTGCTTTTGAAGTACTTAACTTTTTTTCTGTTAGTTTGTGTCTTACTAGTGGCTCTTCAAAATTTTTTTGGTCTACCTAATTATACTTGTGCACTTGACTTGTCAGAGGTTTTTATGCTCCTTTTCAATTTTCCTCACTAGGATTTGACTTCCAATTTTTAAAGGATGTCTTTGTCTCTAACCACCTGTTTTACTCTTTGTTTAGCCATGGTAGCATTTTTGGGGTCTTTTTAATTCAGGTATACATATAGTTTGAGCAATGGTAGTATTATGGTATTTTAAAAAAGTTCCCATGCAGCTTGTAGGTATTTCATTCTTGTGACTGTTTCTTTTAATTTCAGTTTAGTTAGCCTCCTTATTGTTATGTAGATCTCCTCCTTTTTTAAATTAAATGCTAGTGTGGTGGGTTTCTTTGGTGTTTCCCTCCCTACAAAGATATTGCATTTAATTACATTATGGTTTCTATTACCTAGTGGTTCAGCTATATTCACCTCTTGGACCAGATCCTGTGTGCCATGTAGAGACTAAATCAAGAACTGCTTTTACTCCTCCCTTGTGGGTTCCAGGACTAGCTGCTCCAAGCAGCAGTCATCAGTGGTGTCTAGAAATTTTATCCCTGCATCCCATCATGAGGTGACATGTTCCCAGTCAATACTGCAACTGTTTCCATTCCCCGTTGTTATTGGGTTTTCTGTTTTTATAACCTCTTTAATTTCCCTGATTATTTCAGTCATGGTCACTGTCCTCGTCAGGTATCAGAGGGGTAGCCGTGTTAGTCTGGTTCTGTAGAAGCAGCAAAGAATCCTGTGGCACCTTATAGACTAACAGATGTTTTGCAGCATGAGCTTTCGTGGGTGAATACCCACTTCTTCGGATGCAAGCAAGTGTCCTCGTCAGGTGGTCAGTTGTATATTCCTACTGCTATACTCTTTATTAGTCAAGCATGGAATTTCTATCTGTAGAGATTCTGTGGTACAGATTGGAGATTTTTACTATAGTTGACTCTGCTTTCTTTCACAGAGTGCCACTCCTTCACCAGTTTGACCTATTGTGTCATTCCTATGTATTTTGTACCCTGGTATTACTGTGTCCCACTGGTTGTCATTGTTCCAAGTTTCTGTGATTCCAATTATACCAATATCCTCATTTAATACCAAGCACTCAAGTTCACCCATCTTAGTATTTAGACTTTTAGCATCTGTATCCAAGCACTTACAACAGTTGGCAGTATTTTAGTAGTCCGCCTTCATGTAATATAAGTGAATGGAACTTTTTTGTTTGATTGTTTCTCTTCAGTTCCTACCTGTACTTATTAATGTCTATCCTCTCCTCTTTCATAGGATATAGAGGAACTCCTTTAATAAATCCTCCCCATAGGATATGTCCGTCTGAACCGTGTGCTTCTCTGCACCTGTCAGCTTTCCCCCAGCCCCTAGTTTAAAAACTTCTCTACAATCTTTTTAATTTTACATGCCAGCAACCTGGTTCAGTTTTGGTTTAGGTGGAACCCATCCTTCCTTTATAGGCTCCTCCTTTCTCAAAAGGTTCCCCAGTTTGTAATAAACCTAAATCCCTCCTCCCTACACCATTGTCTCATACATGCATTGAGACCTCGTAGATAAGCAAGTAAATGGTAAAACTCCTATGGACTTCAGTGTGGCCAATATTTTGCCCAGAATCTATTATAAAATTATTTAAGAATTATTTTATCATATGCTGTCACTAGCCAAGCAATCTGTATGAGCTTTCATTTATGCTGCTACTTACCCTGGAAAGTGTTTGCTTTTCAGCGTTGATGTAGAATCAACAGTCATTACAGTAAAATTTAAGTAAACGTGGCAAATATGTAAATTGGGATAACGTTTCATCAGACATTGGTTTGAGACATTATGAAAGGGGAATGAGCTTGAAAACTTAATTGGCTAGTTGTAACTGCAGGTGTAAGAAAAGTATGTTTTCCTACAGAGAGATATATGGGCAAAAACTTGAATTTCTCTGCCCTGTACTGATTGACTGTTTGCTCCAACTTTCTCCCTTCTCCCCCCTTCAGTCTTTTCACCTGTAATTCCATACCTGCTCCCTTTACCTTCTTCTCCCCTTCCTTGTCACTTCACCCTCTTTCCCTTATCTCCTCCTACCAAAAACCACCCCTTCAAAAAAAGAAATAAGTGAACGTTGTTTATTCTGCTTGTGATGTTCGTCTTCCCTGACCCCATGCCTATGTTTTTCAATTTAGATTGTAAGATATTTTGGCCAGGGTACTCTCTGCTACTCAGTGTTTGTATGGTGCCTAGCCCAATTCTTTGGCTATCCTTAGACTCTACGGCAGTAAACATAATTAATAACTAAAAATATTCCAATCTTAATTTCCAACTCAATGAAGCTCCTGATAGAGAGAAACCCAGATGTCTTTTGTCAAGAAGAAATAGCCCTTCAGTGTCAAAGCCACTACAGTGGGTGTAAATGCCTAGTTTGCTGCTCTTTAGTAGAACAAGTAGGAACAATGGTCTGGGTTCTTACCGCCTCACAAGTTAAGCAGCATTATTGCCTGGTCAGTAACTGAATGGTAAGTCAAGGAAAAACTCCACGTGTCCCAGGAAATGGTATTTGATTGAGAAGACAGCACTCTTTCCTTTCCATCATTATGGAACTAATGCCACAGTAAGGCATAAGTATGCAATGTGCTTCTGATACGATTTAAAACAGTCTAGAACAGTGTTTCTCAACCTTTTTGATACCATGGACTGGTCATTGAGAAACACTGGTCTAGAACATATCTGTTCCAATTCTGTGAGACTACTTGAAAGAAAAGAAGTGTTAACACTGGTCTTGGCCAAATTTGAAGGTGGGTTATTATAATTCAGCCTACCTGGAACACACTCTGTACGTTTAATTGGATATGCTAATCTTTGCTTCTTGTCCTAAATTGTTAAGCACTGCTTTGTGCAGTTAAATCTTGTGGTGATGGCATTTTTAATGGTTGGAAAATAATTTTATTCAATGGCAGCTTTCAAACTACAGTATACAGTAAGTTGTTGATAAATGTTCTGAATAATTTTGAGTTAATGCTATCTGTGGTTGAAAGGATTTGTTCAGCATGTTTTTCCTTTCCTCATTTTTACTACTTTTTAAATATAATTTATCACTGTTTTTCTAGATTTTTATTGGTAATACCTTTTTTAAATTAAAAACACCACACAAATAATAAAGTATTGTGTGATTGAAGCCATAATACCACTTCTTTAACACTGCGAGTATCATGCACATACTCTAATTGCATTACTATCTGCATTATCTGAATAATTTTAAACTGGTAGCATATGAAAGGTTCTTTAGTGTATAGTGCTGTTAGAATACATTTTGAATTTTAGTTAGTAGATAATCCTATAATATTTATATCTTTAGACTGTTCTGGCTGGAATTACTTACACTAAGTTTGACAGCATGTTAAAAGGTCAGATTTACCTTTGGACAATGTAGTCATTGACAATGAAGGCCTTGAATATGAAAATACCTATATTTGTTCAGGAACAAGGTCAAAGGTATTGACAATTGGACATGTAATTAAAGCTATATTTTTTTCCTTGTATAAAAGTACCTTTTTCATAGGGCATATTGATGTATTTAATGGGTAACATAAATTTTAATAAATATCAATGTTAATGCATATGTGAACCAAACAGTTTATAAGATGCTAGAAATATTTTGGAACAGAGCTGAGAAATAAATTTACCCACATTTGTTAAGTTGCTGGGCTTTATGTTGAAAAATTCCTAGAATCAAAAGATAACTTATTATACCATGGTCAAAAATTCAACATATCAGTAGTCAAAATTATTTAAAACTACGGCTGTAGCAAAAGTGAATTTTAAGATTGCTTCAACGTAGGAATACTGAAGTTGGTTATACACACTAGCACTGAGTGGCATGTTCTCAGATGTTAATACTTACAAATTAAAAGGCCGCCTTCTTGTTGCTTTGTTACATTGCTTTTATATCAAGCACCTCTTTCACAGTCGCCTGTCTTCCATGGAGCAGGTTGTAGCAAAATTGAGCTTTTCCTCTCTAAGATGGAGCGAGGCGTCTTGATGGCTATCACATGCAGCTTTTCTTTATAAACAATTGGAATATTTTGTAGTGTGAGACATTAAAATTTGCCAGGAATATTTCCTAATTTAGAATCTGCCTTTGTCTGCTGTGACACTTTATAGCAGTGGTCTGCAACCTTTTTATGCCCAAAATCACTTTTTTGAATTTAAGGGCAACCCAGGATCTGCCCTGCCCCTTCCCCAAAGCCCCACTCAGTGCATTCCCCCCTCCCTCCATCGCTCGCTCTCCCCCACCCTCAGTCACTTTCACCGGGCTGGGGCAGGGGGTTGGGGTTCGGGAGGTGGTGCGGGCTCTGGGCTGTGGCTGAGGGTTTCGCAGTGTGGGAGGGGGCTCTGGGCTGAGCCTGGGGCAGGGGGTTGGTGGTGCAGAGGGCGTGTGGGCTCTGGGAGGGCGTGTGGGCTCTGGGAGGGAGTTTGGGTGCAAGAGGGGGTACAGGGTGCTGGCTCTGGGAAGGGGGTCAGGGCTGAGGCGGGGGGTTGGGGTTGGGGTGCTGACTCCGGTGGGGGGGGGTCACGGCTGGGGCAGAGTGTTGGGTTGCAGGAGTAGTTCTGGGGTGCTGGCTCCAGGAGGGGGGCTCAGAGCTGGGGGTTGGGATGTGGCCTCCTGCCGGGCATACCTCCAGCAACTCCTGGTTGGTGGTGTAGCATGGCTGCCGCTAAGGCAGGCTCCCTGCCTATCCTGGCTCCATACCACTCCTAGAAGGGGCCAGTGCGCCCCTGGGGCCTTTTGGGGGGGGGTGGCAAGTGGCTCCGCGCGCTGCCCCTCTGTAAGCACTGCCCCCTGTTCCCGACCAATGGGAGCGGTGGGGGCGGTGCTTGCAGGCAGGAGCAACATGTGGAGGGAGACCCCTGCCCCCCTTACTTCCAGGAGCAGCGTGGGGCCAGGGCAGGCAGGGAGCCTGTCTTAGCGGCAGCCACGCTGCGCCACCTGAGATCGCGATCGACTGGGAGGTGACCACTGCTTTACAGTATCTCAGACTTTAAAGTCTATCAAGCGTCTCTACAGAAACTGCTCTAGCCATAGATTTGCCTGCCCTGAGTGGGGAATGAAGCCTTTCAGAAGTGAGAAGGAGGAGAGGAGTTTAGGAGAATGGGTCTGTGCCTTGACCCTACCAAAGCAGTATTGTTTGCTAGTTGTTAGTATGTTCTCTAAGCTGTCCCTTTCTAAATTTAAGTGTTTACTTCTCAATTTTTGAATGGTTTCATCCCTTTGAGGCAGCTGTAACAAGGACCCTGCCCTGCAGACTAGATCACAGAGAACAGGACTAGGAAGAGGGGAACAAGAAACAACAAGAATTTGGGAGGAAGGGAACAGGTTTTTTTCTCTTTTCTAAACTAGGAAAATAGTGTTTTTATTTGAGGAAAGCTGGGTTCCTTTTCTCTTAAGCCAAGTCTGAGAGTCCCAGCCAGTGCTCCATTCTCTATCTCCAGAACGCTCATCCATTCCTCAGCAAGCTCAGTCACTGCATCACTTCTGCTTTCCTCTGTGCATGTTCAGTAAACAGACAAAAATTCACAAGCTGGAAAGTTTGTTTTAAATTTTTAGTAAAACTATTTGTTTTTTCATGGCAAATGGTCCTCTTCACTTTTTTTTGTGAATCTCGTGACAGACCGCTTTTACTGAAAGTTAAATGTCCTCAACAGTGCAGGCACAGTAAAATGTTCTCAAATGCACATTTGCACACTTCCGATGCACCTTCTCTAGTGCTAGACTCTTAATTAAACTTTTTTGCTTTATTTTTTGACATACTCTGTAACAGTTTTCAAGTATCTGTTGATAGGCGACTCACTGCTACGTTGACATCTTAATGCAGCAGTGCTCACTGAAATAAATCTGGTTTAAGCTTGTTTTCCCACACTGACCCTTTAGCAAAGTTTGGGAATAGTGTTCAAATGTAGTGTAAACATGGTTCTTGCTGTACTGGTTTCTAGTGTAAAGAAGAAAAAATGTGGATGAAGTCAAATGGTTAAAACCATTCTGTAGCCTCTAAGCTAGAGGGGTGTTGAAGGGATGTCTGTACTGCTTAAAAACAGTTGTCAGATGGACTAATTAAAACACGATAGTTCACATGCACGTTTAAGACCCTTTTTTCATAGTATATAGTACCAAAGTTGGATAAACTCAGGCAGTAACACAAGTTGAAGGGCCATTTAAAAATTAGGTCTCAGCTGCATTACAAGGTTGATTTATACCTTTCATCATATTAGGAGACAAGCATATTGTCACTGGGTCTCTGAGAAGTTTATTCATAAGGCGAAAGGAATCTAAATTTGGTTTAAACATGGCTTTGCATCATCCACAATAGTCAGCCAAACAATACAGAAATTGATTTAACTGGAACAATATTTAAACTGAGATTAAACACTTCTCCAAAACTCTCCCAAAGGCTGAATGTGTAGCCTTAAGTTTCATTCTTATCACGTGCTTTCTTTTAAATGATCCTTGAAGGATTCTCCAATTGAAAGAGGTTAGCAAAAATTGACCAAAATGGGTGAGATGCTGATGTTTCTAGCTTTTAGTTTAAAATATGTTTTTGAAATAAGATATCTTCCACTGTTGTTTGCAGCGTTGTTGTAGACATGTGTGTCCCAGGATATGAGAGAGACAAGGTGGGTGAAGGAATATCTTTTATTGGATCAGCTGCTGGTAGTGAAAGAGACGTGCTTTTGAGTTTCACGGACCTGAAGAAGAGACCTGAGTGAAGCTCACCATTAGAAGCTGGTCCAATAAAAGATATTTCCTTATCTCTCTTTGAAATAAGCCCTACAGCAGGGATTGCTTCTGATAGATCAGCCTTCTGTATTCTTAGTCAGCAGAGTTAATGTCGGGAAGCTAAAATTCTCCTTAGAAAATCATTCAGATGTCCTTCCGGAACAAGGTTTTTAACAAACTTTGACCCTGATACCTCAAGGCCTCCTTATGTGATGTCTGGCTTTAAGTTTAATGCTGCTTTTCCCCTCCCTCAAACCAACTGTACAGGGGCCCCTGATGCTCTCTGTCTGTCGTCTGCCTTCCTTGAGAAGCCCTAAGCAATGTTACCAGTTTCCATGATGGTAGTGTGAGCCTAACAATGTTTTGTCAGGTGTTTTTCCTAAATCCCCAGCTCCTGAAATCATTTGACTATATGAGAATTTCACTTTCATTGTAATAAAGTAAATTTCTAGACCTGGTCATAGCAGAGAAAAGTTTGTAAACACAATTCATAAAAGCTCAAAAAACAGAATGCAAGTAACCCCCCCATCTATTATTTTTTAAAATATGATTTTTGAATGGTTGGGGTTGGCAATATGGATATGTGTGGTTCTGGATTTGATGGTACAGGAGCAATAATCAGAGAGAAGCAGGAGGGGGAGCTAAGCTCCTCCATTCTAAGTGCCTCATTTGAGGCAGAGGATGGAGAGGCTGGCAAAGAGGAAGGCAGACAGAGGTGTAAATTTAGTCTCCCCCACCCTGAAGGTATCTGTGCACAGTGAATCTACTGTGTAAAAAGGTAAGTCAGACACAAGAAGCAAGTGCAACAATAAACTTTAAAAGTTAAAGCTAGATTTGAATGCTGCTGTATTTTGGCACAACACTCAAGTGTTGTTGTAATACTGACAGATCCAAGTCTTTGGTGGGCAGGATTGAACCTGGGACCTCTGAAGCTTAGTGTGTGAGCCTCTACTGCCTGAGCTGAAAGCCAACTGGCTGTTAGCTAAGGCTGTAGAGCAAACTCATTAATCTCTCTGTCTCTGTGGTCTCAGTGCCATTAGATGGAACAGACCACCACACCCAGAAGGTGTGTGGGCTACATTATCATTTGGCATTTTTACACTATTAAAAGGCAACATGGCTTCTTTTGTGGTAACTTGTAGTACGGAATGGCTAAGCCTTTGGCTCACAGATTCCATGTCCTTATTTAAATCAGCCTTCCCACAGCCTTTTGAAAGACTGAATCTTTAAAAATAGCTCTTCTACAGGACCCATCTCACAAGATTGTTATTCTCGTAGTTTTTCCATGAAATTTCAAATCAGACAGTTGAGATAATGAAGAGCATTCAGTTACGTTGGATCGACGATTTAAGTATTTTTTTAAGCTGGAGATAAACTTTCATGCGTCAGAGCATAAAACAACCACTAACTGATGAGACTTAGGAGTAATACTTCCCCTGTGGACAAAAGATTACTCCATGATTATCCACCATGGTGTTTTTAGTACTTTTAAAGCATCTGATACTGGCTGTGTCAGTCACAGGATACTTGAACTAGTTCCTAAGATTCTTCTAATGCGGCTCTCTCCAGTTTAATATGCCTAGAAAATTGGGGCAGGGCAGAGCAGAGGCAAAGATGGATGTTAGAACTATCCTATATAGCCCCAGAAAACCTCATGAATAGATGCAGGTGACAATATCCATAGGAAAACTTATTCCCCTGTTGCTAATAATTTGACCCAGTCAAATCTCTGATCACTAGTTATTAGAGGTTATATAACATCATAAAATTTAGAGCTGGAAAAGATTTATTATATCTTCTAATTAATCTGCATGCAAGGGATTGCACCCTCAAATAGGTTTTCCATTGTTTTAGCTAGTTAACTTCTTGCATTTTTTATAACAAGTCTTTATGCTGTCTGCTGTGCCAAAAGTATTAGGCAGATGAATTGAGCAAGCTAGTTGAATGTGTTCCAGTTCCAAAAGAAGGGTATTTTTTGATATCCATACTCTGCTGTGATTGAATCAGTAGATTTTTTTTTAAAAGTTCATTTTGGCAGTCTATAGAGTCCTTCAATTTGGGATGTCAAACAAAATAGCAGAAAAACCTGTTTCTTCCCAGCAAATGGGTATTTTGAGGCTCACATTAGGATGATCCAAACGTAAGTATTTTTTTTTTAAATCAGGATCTTTACATCTTGTTCTCTTAACCAAAAAAACCAGGTTACTGTACCTTAGATGAAACTAGTGTCTTGCATTCTTCTGGCTGTGTGGCCTCTTAAATGATGATGATTGCTTTAAAATTATTTTGGAACTGATTCCTATGAGTTTTGGAGAAATCTTGCTTCCCCAAAAACTGACTAAATCAAAGCATTTAATGAAACTGGAGGGTTCTTCCCCATTATTTTGTATTCTCATGACTGGTCTGCTCGGAGGGGTGGCGGGGTGGGGTGGAACTCTCTCATGTTTTTGAACAAGGTTGTAAATCTGACTCTCTTTAGAATGGAAGGCTATCCCTCTCTTTATTGATGATTTTCCAGTCTTTGTCCCTCTTGCTGTTTCATAATCAAACTGCAGAAAAAGCTGGAAACTATCAGTGTCTCCTTCCTTTAAACACCCCACAAAAAGTCAGACACATGGAGTTTTTAGACTGCCATCTTGATGGCCTGTCTAGCTGGACTTACCTACATGAATGATTTGAGTATTTATCCTTGAAAATAGTAACTAAATTGGGAAAGCTCTTTATTCTGCAAATCCACAATGAAACCCATATGCAACGATATTTTTGCCCTAAAACTGACCTACAGATTTTCTGTAGTATGAACAACTATTTAGCAGCAGTGGATGTGAACACCATAACTTTAGGAATAGTATACTGGTAGGCATACCTATCAATTCCAACTTGACCAATAAGAAGACAGTTATTTCCAGTGATACCAAAGCACAGTTTACTCAGCTATATCCAGTTGTTTTTTTGTACTTTGATTTTTAAAAAAACAGATCTAGAGTACATAATTATTTTGTTCTCCGGTGTTAATAGAAAGTGCCTGTTGTTATAATACCATCTTTGGGAGCCAAGTAATAAAAAAAACAAATGGCTTTAAACTGTTTAGTTGGTGCAAAAGAAGGTAGTGGGAAGTAGAGTGGAGATGTGTCTGCAAAGCAGCATTGCATTAAGACAATGACTTCACCGGCTTGAACATTGTTAAAGGTACATGTGCAGTACATGTAGATGCATGCATACATATATTCTGTGTGTACTGTGTATTAAAAATATTTCTTAGAGCTCTGCCTTCTTAGTGTTACAAACTGACACTTTCTAGTTAATATTACTATCTTCACCCTTGTTCCTGTTGAATAGGCATTGCATTGCTGCTTAGCCACTAGGTTATATCCCACTGTAAAAACATTCAGATATTGCTTATTTCCTTTTTTGCTGTTCAAAACAACCTCAGAGATGTTATGACCAGGCCTAAACAATAACCTAAAGGAACAAAAATAAACATTTTAAATCAGAAAAGGTATGGCCTGCCAAATACTGTGAATAATTTATGAATGTATGAATGATCAACAAACAAAATGTTTGAAAACACTCTACATTCCTTGGGGGGGGAGAGGGGCTTTTCTTTTTTTATTTTTAAAGCAAGACAAATTTGGAAACATGCCCCAAATCTTTGAAACTAAAAATAATAAAATAAGCAAAGCATGGACCTTAATATATGGTCCTTTTTCTTTCAGCTGTTCAATGAATGCTTGGATATGAACTTGTTTGTAAACATTGTGCACGGGTAAACTAATGATACAGTAGTGGAAAATTGCTACAGTAACTCTATAAACAGCAGTTTACCTTTTAGATGTGATTGTTTAATATTAAAAACAAAACCTACAGAAAACTTGCATTCCTTTTTTTTCTTTCAAGTTTATTTTTAGGAGACTCATCTAGGCCTTAAAATATCCTCCAGTATCTTGGAAGCTGATAATCTGAAGTTTTAAATTTTAAAAATGAGTGTATCCCATTCCAAACGAATGTGCATGAATTGTCTCATTGAAGAGATCTTATGTGTCACCATTTGGCTATCTTTTAAACTCTGTATTAAATATCTAGCTTAAGTATGCAAAAGAGAAAAACAAAATTGGAATCCTTAAAATAATTAGCTGTCAGAAGGAGATGAATAGTTGTAAGGCCTTGACACTTGTGCCTTTATACTTAAAAAAACAAAAAACCAGCTAGTCTTTTGGGTCGTTAGGATGCCTTTTAACTGTCTGTCTGTCAGTATTTCCATTAAAACTGTTTCAGAAATGTATAATTTGCTGGTTTAAATGGTAAGGGGGAAAATATTTTGCTCAAGGCTCAAACGTGGCAGTTGGAATATGAATCTTACAGCAAAGTACACAGTTTGTTTTAAAGGATAGAATGTTGTCATGTATATGTTTTAAATAGGTAAACAGAAAAAAGCATAGATTTAACAGCTGGTACTTTGGGCTGAAAGAATGTCCATGGTTTGTATCCATACCACCTTGGGGTTAGGCCCAGTCATTAACTTTATGGGAGATCTTCCAGAGAAATGCACAAAGCTGCAGGTTGCAGTGTTGGTGTTTTGAGTAAGGTGGCTGTCTTTGCTTTGAATCACTGCTCCAGTCGGGTGTTGGATTCTACACCGTTGGAGATGCTTTCTTTTAGATGAAGGTGAAGACTGATATCCTGACTACCTCCGGATATTAAACATGCTGTGGTGGTTTTTGCAAAAATAGGGTGTTGGCCCGTGTCCTGGTTATATACCTGTTTCTGTTCAGTCTGTTTCCTCTTGCAGATTCAGTTGCATAAAGCAGTGTTCTCTTCCTGTCTTAGAATGAGGTGGTGATGGTCCAACAGTGCCTAGGATTCTCAGTCTTAGACTAGGGCCCCACTGTGCTAGGCACTGTACAAATGCAACAGAAACACAGCGCCTGCTTTGAGGAGATGACAATCTAAATACAAGATAAAAGAAAATAGATGGATACATAAATGGACAAGGGGAGCATAAAGAAATAACGAGATAACACTGGTCAGCATGAAAAGCAGTGGTCACAGCACACCATTGTCAAGATTTTTTTGGTAGGCCTAGAGTTGCTGTAGGCTGTTCAACAGCTGCTGTAGTTGCATTTCATTCCAGAGGTGGGTGAAGTGATACCTGTGTGTATGGGTGGCATATGCATGTGTGTACTGTTCTCCTGCACCTGTGTGCACACATTCAAGAAATGCAAAAGTAAAGGAATCCAGGCCACATTAGCTTTGTCCAGCTTGAGTGCCCATAGTATTGTATGTTACCGTTTGCAATTATTCATAGTTTTATCAGTTAAGTTGCATTTTAATTAATGTTGTGAGATCCTTGAGCACCCTGGGAGGGAGGGGGAGGAGCAGGGGTGGGAAGCACTGGGAGGGGAGAAGGAGGTGAGGAGGGGGGAGCGTGGCTGCCAGTGGTTGTGGAGCACCCACTAATTTTGCCCCGTGGGTGCTCCAGCCCTGGAGCACCCATGGAGTCGGCGCCTATGCCTCTCAGTAACCTGAATGCTGCAGTAGACAGGCTACAAAGGATCCGCAGCGTTCACCAATGTAACCTCACATTTGGTCACCCTACCTAAGGAACCTTATCATTGTTAGTAAAGGAAAGAGCAATCCCTATGATTTTCCTTTCCTGAAAGCCCTCCCAGTGTTAACTTAGCCTAACGTAATAAAGACAAGGTAATGACATTTTATTTTCATATTTCAATATATTTCTCATTTTATGGGCATACATTAAGATTAGACTCCCACTCTCTTGCATCTTCCGGGTGGGAGGGTGTTTCTAGTATTTTAAGAGTCCCCTGTAGTCAAATAGAATTGATATTTAGTTCACATGAGAACTTCTGCATGTTAATTGGAGCTAAAACACTTCAGTTAAGCTGCCTTAAAAAAAAAAAAACTTTTCTGTAAACAGTGCCACACTCTCTATTTGTGATGACTTGGGTGTAACTGGAGAGAGTGGCAAAGGTGAAATAGGCTGTCTGTTAAACAGGAAATTAGTGATTAACATTTTTGTCTGAGTGATCGTAATAATTCCTGCTGTCTGGAAAAACAAAACAAAAAAGCCACACCCATTAGTCTCCCATAATAGTCGTGGAATAATATTTTTAAATGATTTCCAGGGATTCTGGCACTGGATCATTATTCTGCTACTTTATTAATATATAGTGTCATCCTTCACAGCTAATCTGCAAATCTCAGAATCTTTTGTAGTCTGTTTTTATTTATATCATAGTTCAATATTTTATGAATCTCAATTCTAAGCAAAGTCTGTTTATATAAAGTATCCACTTAAGATACTACATCCGATCAAAGATTAATTTTCTTTAACTGAATCTTCAACAGTCACCACTCTGTAGTATTTGTTGGTATTTTCCCCATGTAGTTGTGTTGATGGTAGCTGTTATAAAGCTGTGTACAAAATTTTTAATTTTAAATCTTAATGTAGGCTGAATTTTTTTAATGGAGGGACTGCCTTTCTATATCTCACAAATGTCTCTAGCGATCATTACTGTGCTTTTACTGCAAATAATTCTGATTGTCCTATGTTACATTCCCTCCAGCGCAGTCTTATTCTTATTAAAAGTAAAACGATATATTAGCAAATGTTCATGTACATAGTGTACAATATATTCATATTACACTTAGTATGAAGCTGGGAATCCTTTTTATACAAAGAGTAGTTATAAAGGTTTAATTTGCACTAATTTGGATGATCTACATAAATCGCTATAGAAATACGTGTGACATGATAGCGGGGTTGTATCAGCATGAGTTTGGAATGGATGCATTACTATTCCTTTCTCTGTATTTGCATGGTGTGTACTTTCCATATCATTACTATTATACTTAATGCTTATATAATGTTTTACAGTTCTAGCGTGTTTGCATTGATCCTTTCCTCATCCCCTGTGAGGCAAATAAGAAAATGTTATCAATCCAGTTTTACAAATGGGAAAGCTGGAGATAGAGAGGTTTCTGTGTTACCTGCTCAATGCTCTCCAATGAGTTAGTGGCAGATGTGGAATTAGAAATCTGAAGCTCTTTGTAGAGTGTCGATGTGGATCCTGCTGTAGGTGCACGTGCATGCGAGATCAGTCTTTTGAAGAGCCATGCCCTTTGGGGTGTTCATGCACTCTCTGCCTCCTTGTGCTTCTGTGGGAGGGCCTAACGAGGAGGGCAGCTGTGACCCTCAGTTCCTTCTTACTAACCACGGCAGCCACACAGAAGCCAGCGAGTGTCCAACCTGCTAGTCTGTAGCCTCAACTACATCTTCCCAAACTCCTTCAAAACTCTTTTGTTTCATCTGTGAAGAACTGCTGCGAATGAATTTGATCTGTCTGGACTAAAAATTATGTGGTCAGGCTCCCCCACTCTTCCATAAGACTTTCGCTATAAGACACCTCGACATGGCAAATTGTGAACATGTGGGCTACAAGCCCTGCCTTCCTGTGACAGATTAATTCCACTGAAAAACGAGCTCAGCAGATGCCTCTTTTGTCCAGGAGCGTCTCATATAATAAGTAGAAGCTCAGTATGCCTGTTGTTCATAGTGAGAATGTGTAAGTCACAAGATGTGAGGTTGACACAAGGCTGCTGGAACTAGGGGTGATGACGGCAGCACTGCCCAGACTTGAAGTGGTTTCCATCGTATGCAGGGTTTACAGTTTGATTCAATGGCTCTCAGCACAATCATTATAAAAATTGTTCCAGTGCCACCAAAAACTTTAATCTCCTGGAACAATTTATGAGGTTTCTTCACATGGAGAAGAGAAAGTCACCAGAGGTTTGGTACTGGACAAACTAGCTTTGTCTAGCTTCCACGCTGGCAAACATGACACCTAAGACGAGCATTAGCATTGATACCAGCACCAAAGCAGAACCCACCAGCAGAGAAGACAACACCAGCACCAAACAGATGCTGATAGCTCCACTACTGAATTCCAGCACCACTGTGAACACAGAGGCAGAGAATCCAGGTGTGTCTCAGTGCCTTCACACATGGTCAGTCTCCTTAAGGCCTCATGAAAGAGAACCACTAAGCCCCAGGTGGCATGGAGAGCTGGTGATACTGAGCGGTCTGCAGGACAGAAGAATGCCTGCAACACCAACCCCAGTGCCAGTAATCCAAGGATGCAGCATCGATGCCTACACCTGAACCAAGGCTACTTGATATGCCCCTACAAGAACCAGGATTGTGTTTTGATACAGAAGCACTTAATGGTACCAGTGAAGATCCTGGTACTGAGAGCACCATATACCTTAGTGCCACCTCAAAAGGAAATCTACTCTTTTCATCACCAAGGCAAATGTACTCACCTCCTTTGAGCAAATAACCCTCTCATCTGAGATCCATAGGCGACACCACTGAAAGACCCATGGGCTCTCCCTGCGGGGCTCTGCTGCTGCTCCATTAGGAATGGCATTGACTAGCTAATATCAAACAAGTCTGCCACATCCTTATGGCATGTTGCTGGGGCCCTGTAGGATGTATTGGGGTTTGCCCTTCACATTCTTCTTGCAGCCGATCTCCAGTACACTCTAGGAACAGAAAGAGATCACTCTCCCCAGCAACATTCCTGTCCAGGCCACTGCCAGTTGTGTGGGGAACTGAGGAATGATTGTGGCTGCCTCACCATTTATGGACTCGTAAGATATCACGAGGAGGCAGAGGACGCATGCACAACTCTAATGGGCAGTGCTATTCAAAACACTTCGATCTTATGCACATGAGGTGCACACATAGCTATAGTGGGATGCACATTGACAACATCTTGAAGAACCATAGTTCTTGTCAGGTAAGTTACCTGTCTTTCCTACTTCTCAGTCCCATGTTTGCATCATCTTTCGGTATGGAGAAAATAAAACCAACCTAATTGTACGTGTTTCTCTTAAGCTTGTAGGCTTGTTGCTGTCCATATTTATTAATCCGGATATACTGCAGAGGAGATGTTTTAGATGTCCCTTGCTCCACCCAGTTAACAAAAAGTATGGCTTCAGAGAACAGTTTACTTTGTAAACAATGTGAAATCTACCAAAAAGAAGGGAGGGGAGATTGAGAGATTTTTCACCTCATTTTAAAATTAGTTGAAATAAATTATAGCTGAAAAATTTGTGCACTGACAGAAACAAATAGCTTCCATGAGTCCTCCTAAATTTTATTAGCTGCTATTTGCTCATTACAAAGTCAGTACTGTATTGTTAATTACAGTTGTACACTTTGACTCTCAAATAAGTAAATAATGGCAAGCACAGTCATAAACCATAGTCTGTACTGAAATACAACATAGCCAGTTTCCCCCCCCCTCCCCAAAGGTCAAATAGAACTGGAGACTTCATTAACTTTCTTTTAGGGTCACAGATATAGAATCAATCCCAAGGAGCACCCCACAGGTGGCAGCAGTCCTACCATAGTCATAATTAGCTTTTGATAAAATTCCAGTTTGTATGCTTTGAAATTTAACTGGCATACTTAGCTTTTGAACAGAAAATCAGTTTAAATACAATTTCCATTTCATGTCTTTCAAATCAAGTTTAAAGGTTTGACTTCAAATTAAATTTTAAAAAACAGTGTTTAAGTGATCCGCAGCAAAATAGCTATACATAGGAGCTTGGCTGGTGGTCAGAAATGAATGCCTCTGAATCTTGACAACCACACTTGCTCATCTTGCTGCCAAGTTCCATTGCTGAAACTATACTTTTATCAGTCATGTTTGTGTCTGGCAAAGGTCTGTAGACACAACATCATTTAACAGCAGTGCATATTTTCACAAGAGTTACCTCTTCAACACTTTTTCCAAGTTAGTAAATCATAGCTTCTTTAATGTCCTGCTGGCTGTGTGAAAAACAGGAATTTATGTAACAAGCTCTGTGCTGCAAACTTTTTCCTGTTAGGAAAATTTTTTTTATTGTTGGCAAAGTTAGGAGACAGCTCTGTTACTCAAAGAGTGACCTCAAATGTCCTCAGTACAATAATACCAGTTTATAACATTTTTGATGACTAAGGAATTGCAGTAATTTCTTAAATATTTAACACTTTTTTTTTTTAGGGAAGGAGGAGTTAAATGTTGCTGCATTTCTATGGCCTAGTGTTTTATGTGTTTGATACTTTTTTTTTTTTAAGTAAACACTAAAGCTGTGCCAAGATGGAGTATGTTTACAAAATACAATAAAAATGAACTAATGCAGGAGACTTTTAATCAACAGACTTGCAAAATAATTTTCTTTTAACATTTCTAAATCTGTAATTTTATCAGCTTTTAATTCAACTACATCTCAAAAGTGGTAACAAAGGACTGAGTTTGTCTGGATTTTCTAGGAGATCCAGATACTTGAAATGTGGTCTCCCATGTGGCAACAGAGAGTCTACCCTCTTGACGTTGAGTTGTTGCTACTCAAGAGTGCTTCAGATGCAGTGAGTTCAGCCTGTGGAAGGGGCAACAGTGAAATTTATGGTTGACCAAAGAGTGATATTTGGACTGCCAAAGGAGTTGTGTTTGGCCCTCATTGGCTTATAGCCAGTAGATAAGATGTGAGGTGTGGTGAAGAGAAGGGCATTCGGTCTGGGTCCAGCAAAGATGATGGTGGTTAAGAGGTACACAGCATCGACAGGCAGTATTATCACCTAGCAGGGTTGGGCCCTTATATGAGAACAAAAAATGGTGATTCCCCACTGTTCTAACTAGAATACATATCCTCGGATCAGAGATGAAAGATGTAGTATGCCAAAGAAAGGCATATCCTTATTCTAACCATTTCATATTAGAGAGCCCATTTAAAACGAACAAACAAAAACATCCCCTTCACAATGGAGGGTGGAACTTCAGGCATTAATATTGATATGTATTTTTAATTGGATTACTTAAAAAAAATTTTTTTTTTTAAAGTATAAACTTTTTTTGTTTCTAAAATTCTTCTAGATTCCCTGCAGCAGTGAGGCGGCTCACATTTGCAGCAGAGCCTTTGGCAGCTTACTGCTAGCTTTGTTTTGAAATCTTGAAGATCTTCAGTGTAACTGACCCTGAAAGCATCTCCAGCAGTTAACGTGGGAGAGGAGCCTGCCGCTGCTGACTCGCTGGCAGGCGTGTAGGTCTGCCTCTGCCGCTGTTGCATGGAAAAAGAGGGACAGTGTGCCTCTTGAGATGCCCCAAGTTGCTAGAGCCATTGCCAGGAAGGTATTGCTGCCCTTGCTGGCTTCTGTCTTTCTCCTTCAGACAGAACCAGAGAACAGACCACCCTCCTTAAACTGTTTTCTTTGGCCTCAGGAGCTGGAATAAAAAGAGAGTGGTGTTGAAGAGCTGGGAAATCAATATTTGCTCATCTCCACATGTGGTAGAGCCCCTCTCCACAAAGAGAATCCTCTGGCAGGTTCCATAGCAGCTAGAGACTTCAGAGGATTGAGAGACAATACTCAAGTTGCTTTCTGTGGTCTCAACTAAGTCAGCAAGCTAACTCTTCCATCTGGGTGTTGCTACAGGCAGTGAGATGTACTCATTAGCTGAGTGATGGTAACTTTTGAGGAAAGGGTGGTTGTATTAATTTCAGAGGAATAAGTGGGCCCAAAGAGGCAAAATGCTAACGTGGCCCTGTCAGTGTATAACACTAAGCACTTTAAAAGTCTCAGGGTTTTGAGTACATAGACCTCAGTCTGGTTAGTCTCCTGGCAAACACTTTAGAAATGTCACACCAGAATTTAGAAATGTATTGATTAGACTATGAGAGAGAGAGAGAGAGAATAAAAAATGAAACATAAAGCATTTCGGAAATGAAGTTGTTTGGCATAACCACTCAGTGTGATTAATTGTGATTAAAAGTTCCTTTTTCAGAGAGAAGATATTGGTGGTTCTCTTATTTTGTCAAATAATCCTTTGTGGGGAAGATAGGGTTAGTTCTCCTGTAAAATTTTGAGTTGACCCTGTGACTGGTGTTTCTGGTTTGTCAAAGGCAGGAAAAGTAACCAAGGGGAAAAGAAGAGCTAGTAAAGGTGGAGGACTGTGACTCTTTGTTGATGTTCTCATGACTCGTGGTGGCTGGTCAGTCACAGGCAGATGCTTTGAGCTGTCAGGCCACTTGTGACAGCTCTTCCTCTAGACCCTGGCTTGCTTCCCTGCTGTGGGATGTCATCTGGCTGCCTCGGTCAGGTTCCTCTTTCACCAGACCTTCTTGGGCTGGATGGGCCATCTTACTCCATTGTGCTGGTGCAGTTGAAAGGAGAGAGAAGATAGGAGGACAGGAAGGAACACACAAGAGAAGGAAGGACAGAGAAGAATCTCACATATATCAATCCGTGGTTCTCGCTGGTCCAGCAGTGGTGGTCAGGTGTCCCAGTTGGTGTCTTGAGGTCTGAGTGTCAAAATGACCCTTGCGGCTCACCAGAGAAGGGCACAATCTCTGGAGTGAAGCAGAGCCTGCCAGCCTTTCCTGAGGAATCCTCAAGGAGTCCATTTTGCCATTTTAATTCCTAAAGCCTCTCTTTAAGTACCTCAAAAGGGGGTGATGGGTGGAATAAGCCATCTTCTCAGGTCTTATTTTGCCCACCAATTAGGCCTAATTTCCAGCACACCAATTTTGATCCGTTCTTTTCCAGTTCCATTCTCCTGTTTAAAAGTCATGACAGTTCTTGGGTCTGATTGATAGGCCCTCTAATTTGCACTAATCCAGTCTTTCTGCATCTCTTCATACCCTTTCTGTCAATACTCACTGTTTTAGGTGGTGTAACATTTTGAGCTTTTACCTAGTTTATGGCCATTGCGCCCACAACTGGGGCTAGGCCGACTAGACAACAATTGTAACAGGGCCGTGGCCCTGCAGCAGCGTATGGAGTGGGGAAAAAGGTCTCTGGGTTGGGCAGGACTGGAGACAGTGCATCTGGAGACTTGTCTGTCCTCCACCTATCAGTGTCTGGGCTGCCAGATGGCCTTAGCATGAGGATGGTCTTTTGGGGATGCTGTCCCCTATTCCTCATGTGGGATCCTCAGTTATTGGGTTCCTGCCTGATGCTTCGTCCCCCTGTTGATCTTGGCTCATGTACTTGAGCAAGAATACCAGGAACATTTAGGTAGACACGCTGCCCCTTTTTTGCCTTCAGCAGGAATAGGGGCCTTGGGCGAGGCTATGCAAAATTGCTTATCAACGGCATGAGATTTTAGTGTGTTCTCTGGTTGGCTGTGGATCTCCTGGGTTCAGTGGCTTTTCTGAAGCTATTCATGTCTCAGAAGGTGACTAGAAGCTCTAGTGAAGATATCAGCAGTTTCTTCTCTTTGCAGAAGTACAGTCATCCTTCAGGGCTGCCCGGGGGGAGGGGCAAGTGGGGCAATTTGCCCCAGGCCCAGCAGGGGCCCCGTGAGCCCTGGCCCGGCGGCAGTCTGGGTCTTCGGTGGCATTTCGGGGGGGGGGGGCATTCAGTGCTGCCAAAGACACGGCGCGACAGAAGGGCCCCCCGCCACCAAAATGCCACCAAAGACCCGGACCGCCGCCGGGTGAGTACAAGTGCCACAGCTCCCCCACTTTTCCCCAGGCTCCCTGAATCCTCTGGGCGGCCCTGTCATCCTTTAACTCTTTGTGCCTTTGGGTATTAGAATAGTTAATTTCACATACTAAAATGTTCAAGGAGAAAAGATGGTTTTAAGGATGAAGTTTAACTCTCCATGAGTCATGTTTCCTCTCTGCTGTTTGTCTTCCCTCCTTCCTCATTGTTTAGCAATTGCAATTTTTATCTGTTTAACTTGGGACCTTATCCTGAAATTACTTATGCACGTGAATAGATTCTGAGAGTTCAACGAGGACTACTTGTGTGTGTTTGAAGGTTGGGGCTTACATGATTGTATTGTTGAGGCTGGGTCATGCTTTAGCTTTAAAGTTCTATCCACAACATTGATATTAATAAACTCTGGAATTCCTTGTAGTTGCTATTTTACAGCAATCCCATGTTTCTAGCATAATTTGAGTTTTATTTAAAATAAAAACATATTACAGAAAAATAGGTTTTTACTACTTGATTGTAATGAATCCAGTCTCATATGAGGCCCTGCATTTAGGCGTTTTTGTAAAGGGTAAATTTTTGAACCGGTGAATAAACGGTTTGTGTTAATTTGTATTTTGTCACAAAAGTATAATTATTCAAATCTTCTTTGTTTAGGAGTAACCCTCCTGAAGCTGATATATTACTGCAGGGTAGTATGTGTGATGAGAGGGGTAGATGGATAGAAAGGAAACAGTTGCTCATGTACGGGTTTAAAAATTTTATTTGTTTAATAAAATTTGCCCAAATGCAGGCTACACATTAGTGGGGACTTGTACAATCAAGTTGAGAACCAGTTCTTCAGTAAAACAACAAGGAGTCTGGTGGGACCTTAAAGACTAACAGATTTATTTGGGCATAAGCTTTCGTGGGTAAAAAACCAAAATGAGGTTTTTTTTACCCACAAAAGCTTATGCCCAAATAAATCTGTTAGTCTTTAAGGTGCCACCAGACTCCTTGTTGTTTTTGTGGATACAGACTAACACGGCTACCTCCTGATACTTGACACCATGCAGAATTCTTGAGTGAATTTTTCTGATTTTGGTGTCCTCTTATCATGTTTCAAATTGATGCCTTTGGCACATGCCAAATTCTTCTTCTTTTTATCATGTCAAATGCAATTAAAACATATGAAAATTATATGACAAAACATCACTAACTTGTTTAAGCCAGTTTTGAACCAATATGTATATTTCTAAACTAGCACCCTTCCAAGCTTTACTATAACACTTAGGTTTTCAAACTAAATGAAACATTGAAGGGATTTTTCTTTTCTCCTATGGAGGAGTTAAAATAATTTAAATAAGGATTTCTAGCAGAACCTGCTCATAGTGCCACGGGTTGTGTTTTAAGGAGATTTGATGCACAAAATGTTTTGAAATATAGGTTACATTAAGGGTATTAAGCAAAATATTCCTTTTCTAAAAAAAGATACTGGGTACATCAGTTAAGTTGAGTGTTTTGGAAACTTGAGTTTTGTACAGTAATTCAGTCAGTTATTTTTATAGCATCTTTCACACAAGTAGCATCAGAATGGTTTGCTCATTTAAGTGTTACATGCTGAGATAAAGAGAACTGGCCCTTTTCTTATCCCATATTTTATCTTTCAGAATTCAATTCGTCATAACCTGTCACTGCACAGCAAGTTTATAAGGGTGCAGAATGAGGGAACAGGAAAAAGTTCTTGGTGGATGCTCAACCCTGAAGGAGGAAAGAGTGGAAAGTCACCTAGGAGAAGAGCCGCATCCATGGACAACAACAGCAAGTTTGCGAAAAGCAGAGGAAGAGCTGCCAAGAAAAAGGCAGCCCTTCAGTCAGGCCAAGAAGGAAATGGAGACAGTCCAGGATCACAGTTTTCAAAGTGGCCTGCAAGCCCCAGCTCTCACAGTAATGATGACTTTGATAACTGGAGTACCTTTAGACCTAGAACTAGCTCTAATGCTAGTACAATTAGTGGAAGGCTTTCTCCAATCTTGCCAGAACAAGATGACCTTGGAGATGGGGATGTGCACTCTATGGTATATCCTTCATCAGCAACCAAAATGGCTTCTACTCTACCCAGCCTTTCAGAGATGAGCAATTCCGAAAATATGGAGAATCTTTTGGATAATCTCAACCTCTTGTCACCTAGTACATCACTGACCGTATCGACCCAGTCTTCACCAGCTACAATGATGCAGCAAACACCAGGTTATTCATTTGCATCACCAACCACAAGTATAGGTTCACCAAATCCAGACTACCGAAAATTTACATATGCTCAAGCTAGCATGAACTCTTTGCCCCAGATGCCTATGCAAACTCTTCAAGACAGTAAATCAAGCTATGGAACGATCAGCCAATATAACTGTCCTGCAGGACTCCTGAAGGAGTTACTAACTTCTGATTCTCCGCCGCACAATGATATCTTGACATCAGTAGATACTGGTGTTTCTCAGCCTAGTGGTAGAGTATTGGGCCAAAATGTGCTGATGGTCACAGATTCAGTGATATCAACATATGGTAATCAACCATCCCACAACAAAATGATGTCTCCCAGTGCCCACCCACACCAAGGACGTAATCAGCCAACAGTTGCAGTTAATGGTCGTGCCTTGTCACACACTGTGAACACCATGTCACATACTTCAGGTTTAAATCGTTTGTCCACAGTGAAAACTTCATTACAAGTGCCTATGAGTCACCCAATGCATATGAACACAATGAACCCTTATGCTGCTGTTAACAGTTGCAATGGCTATGGAAGAGTGGGAATTGTTTCTCTCCACCAGGAGAAGCTTCCCAGTGATTTAGATGACATGTTAATTGAACGGTTGGACTGTGACATGGAGTCAATTATTCGTAATGACCTTATGGATGGAGAAACATTAGATTTTAACTTTGACAGTGTGTTGCCTAACCAAAGTTTTCCACACAGTGTAAAGACCACCACTCACAGCTGGGTGTCGGGCTAGGAGTTAGCGCAAGGTAAATTCTCATACTATTTAAAAAAAAAATCTGAAAATGAATTTAAAGGAAAAGTACAGCCTTTAACAGATTTGGAAATGCTTAAAGTTCTAATGGTTTCCAGTGTCATGTGCCTGCATCTACCATCACTTTGTTGTCTAACTTGCTAGCTTTTTAAATGGGTTGCAAATTACATTAGACTTACGCATATGCAATGAGGATACCTAATACAGACTTCTAGTATTTGTTTCTACAGGTAGAGTAGTAGTTTTGGACATCTAGCCAGTAGTATTAAAATAAATATATATAATAACAATAGAGTGGAAGTTTTCATTATTGTCTGACTTAGAGCTATTTGGAGCACGTATTTTATATCTTTTGCTTATTTATGAACATTAATTTTGTTTCATTGTGTTTTTTCTGTTTTTTTCCTAGGCTACAGTTTAAAGCTCTTCGGACTTGTCTGACAACAGGAACTGAGAAAAGTAGTCCAAAGATGTCCTTCGCCCTTCTTTTAGTTTTCTTGATAAAACTGTTCTCATTTTTTCCTTTTGTCAGAATTGGCAGCAAACAGACTTTTCCTGTACAGGATGTTTGCCCAGTGTTTGCAGGTTATGTGCTGCTGTAGATAAGAACTGTGCCATTGGAAATTTTATTACTCTGAAGTGCCAAATTCACTACACCATATAATCACAGAAAATACTTTTGCATCATGTTGTGCTTTCGGTTTTTGTACAGTATGAGCTGTAGATGTTCTTTTTAAAAATATCTGTTTGGTCCAAAAAAAACCCTATAAACTTCTTGTAATACTGTGGTGGTCTCATGCCCTAAGTAAGTTTAACTTTTATTGAAGTTACCTGTGTTCTGCTGAACTGATGAATTGAGATAACTGTGGACTTTGTTTTGCAGCTATATGAACTGCCTTGTATTTGTTAAAATTGATACACATTTCATATGAGAAAAGAGCAGCCTGGTAAATAAGATCCAGCTAAGCTAATTGAATAGTCAAATGTTCAAAACAAACAATAGATTAAATGGCAATTGGTATGTTACTGATCTTTTCATTATGTAAATTTATGCAAAAATATTTGTGGGTCTGATTTCCAGATTAATGAATGTTATTATTGGACTTGAGAGAATATTTGGAATAGTTATAAAGCTATTTTGTTCTTATAATTAAAGTCTACTTTGTTATATAGCCTACCTAAAAATTTACATAATCTAAAATCTGGCAGCATTCATAACCTTCATTTATACAGTATTTTAACTGGATGAAGTGAACATTTTTATATATTTGCTTAGCACCTTAGAGTGCTACTAAAGAAAGACAAAAGCTTAATGAGTACCTTGAATACAAAACATTTCTGTCCCATATTTTTTGGCAGAAGAGTGATGTGTATAGACAGACATTTTCCGTTTCATGTTTAGGAAATATTTAATCGGTTTTATATATGCATTTTTAGAAACTTCATCAGCTTCTATTACCATTTTAACCCTGACTACCACAAAGTGTTAAGTATTCATTGTTAGATGCTTGTGCTGTGCTTCATGTTGTATTTATTTCATGGAGGTCTCATAATGTTTGTGGACTCAAAAGCAGGATCTTTGTTTTAAGAACATTCACATTTTGGTAAAGTTAATGACAGAATTTCCATTAGCATTAGTTTTTAGGGTCTGTCAGCATTTTTATCATCGCACCCTATTTTAGTGGGGTTGAAAGTTCTACTATAAAACTACATGGGGGATAAATCTTCCATTATATAACATTTCAGGGCAAGGACATATTTGTTCTCCATTTCTGGGAGTGGGGAAGATTAATGAAATAGCAAAGTTACATAAGCGCAAGAGTTTTAAGGAGAAGGGATAGCTTTAAGGCTTGGCTACACTTGCATTTCAAAGCGCTGCCATGGCAGCGCTTTGAAGCGCTAAGTGTGTAAAGCGCCAGCGCATTAGTTACTAAGGCTTTGGTCCTGCAAACCTTTACCTTTAGGTGATTAGGCCCATTGACAGCTATTTGAGGGTTTATAGGATTGGGCCTTTACTTGGTAAATATTTGCTGTATTTACATAGTTAAATTGTGTTTTGAGGGATGAACGGGGAGGTAAACCTGCCTGCCTGCCACTGATTACTGCACATCGTTTGTATTAAAAAAAAAACAAAAACAAACCAAAAAACCAAGGATTTTTATTCTGCACTTACAATATTTGTAACTTTTACAATAGGTCTAGAGATGAAAATGAATTTTTCTGCTGTACTATTTTCAAGTGATCCATAACTGGAAAGTGATTATAATCCTATTTTAACTCACATCTTCTCCATCGTCATTCTCCATGATCATTTGTGGGACGTGCCAGGAGAGAGAAGATTAAGAAAATATAAAAAAGTCTATGGTATTAATTACAGTGTGCGCTCAGTGCTGGCAGTTCACTAAAACAGCCTGCATTTGTCTAATATCTTCCCTATCAAATTAATTATATTTGAAATGTAATCACAGCTCTTGGCCATGGCATGAGCAGAAGACTCTGTGGGACCAGTTTCCAAAAAGCCTCCTTTTTGGTGCATGTGCAATCCAATGGCAGTTGACTAGAGTAAGTGAAGTACTGAGTCATATAATTATTTGACTTTTATGTGCCAATTTTGTGTGCAAAAAGAGGGACCCTTTGAAATTCGACCCTCTGGCACAGGAGCTGAACATGCTACGTTTAACAATTTACCTCTTATAATTTTATTGCTACTGTATAACTTACAAATATATTCTTTTTTTTATAGCTATGATGAACTTGAATGCAACGGTTCTTTAATTAAAATAGGCTGCAGGAAGTCCTGTTTGATCATTATCAGAATAGATACTTATAGATGGTGGGAATTTTGGTTCTGCATTTTCTTTTTATTTTGTTTGTGTGTCAAAGTTCTAATATTTTTGCTTGTAACTGTGGGATACTGTGAAATCTAATGAAGGGTAGGTTGTCTGTCTTGAAAGCAAACATTATGTGACCTCTAGTAATAAATTCTTTTAAGTAAAAGTACTGAACTTTTGGAGTAAATTAGTTTGTCAGAATTATTGTAAATGATTGCTTTGTGAATTGTGCAGATAATCTTACCTATGCAGCTTTGGTTTTGACTTTTCTCTGGTTTGTACTGTTATTAAAAGTATATTGTATTATAGAGCTGTTCAGATATTTTAAATATAAAGATGTATTGTTTCCATAATATAGCTATATGATATATGTTTAGGTAGTAGGTGCATTAATTGGAAAGCTCTGCTTTGATAAACTGACAAATTGCCTACATTTATAAGCAAAAGTTGTACTGCTTATTATTGGCTTAAGTCAACAGAGCATCCCTAAGAAGAGGAGAGAACTTAAAATTGGACCAATTCTAAAATAGTATAAATTTTGCACTTGTTAAACCACTGGATGTATGTTAGTACTTTTTTATTTTTTTACTGATTTGAAGTTCATATTTTCATTATGAAATTGCTAGGATTCTTAATTTATAACTGATTTTTAGATAAGATGTTGTCATGTTTTTTGTAATCATTACATAAAAATGCAGCGTGGTTTATGCAAACAAAAAAAACTTGGCATTAAAACTAGCCTCCTTTTTGAGGGTTGTTCCACAAACCAGCAATATCACCAGAGAATGGCTTGTAAATATGGCTAATTTTACTCGTGGGTGGTGTAACAGCACTTCTGTGTTCCACTGCTCTTATTCAGTAACATCGCAGAATTAAAGTTCATATTTGGATATTTTCAGAGAAGTGCCTGATGTACTTACAGACACAAGAACAATCCTTTACTGTTGTATAAAGCCATAAATGTATATAAATTATGTTTAAAAGGTTTTGTGTCCTTTCTTGTATACTGGAAATGAGATTTGTACCAGGATTCTACTTGTGATTAGCAGTTATCATATTCAAACACTGTAGTAATTACATTCCTTACCGCCTAATATTTTTAATAATGATAATCCCATTTTGACAATCTTGTTGGCATTAGCAATTTTATGTGGAAAAATACCTCATGGTACCAAGTCTTGGAGTTCAGCAAGATGATACCATATTAATAAGCAAACACTAACTGCAAAATAGCTAACAGATTTTCCAGTACTTTGTGTAAGGGGAATTATCTTTTGGAATTTCTTCTGGAATTGGAACTGTATCAGGTACAGTAACTTAATAGGGCTGTGTTAAGTATTTTATCACAACCTATTGTGATAAAACTAACTTGTTTATAACTCTTTGGGACTAAACACAAGAAGAATCCATGACTGAGTTGACAAGATATATTGTGTAGAGATACTTTGTTGCTGGAAGCTGCTTTACACAGCTCAAGCATTGTTGCCATTGGTTCAACAAGCCTAGTTCAGAGAAAATTGCAAAAATTCCTGAAATCCCTTCAGAATGCATATTTGTAAGTATAAGCTTTTAATAAAATTGCTATGACATGAGATGGTGATTAATGTATTAGAACATTATGTAATACATTTAGAAAATGTGAAACAAAAACTTACAGGAAGGAATTACTCTTAAATTAGCACATGTTACAGATTAGATCCTAAAATCATTAGATGTGGGAAGGGGAACAGGTTTTGGAGGGGGTGTGAGTGGGGTGGCAGCAGAACCTTTTTTTTAAAAAGATGGAACACATTATTATAACCTGAAGGTGCTTAATCCAGAAATAACCCATGTGGCTGAATAAATTTTGAAATGGAAGAGGAGGTGTTTTGTAGCAATTTTCTGAAGCCAAAGATCTGAAGTTTATTAGTCTGGGACATGGTGGTTCCAGGTGAACAGCTTCAAGTCTCTGCTATGCTTAAATGTTTAATTATTCAAATTTCCCTGCTGAAGAATTAAAAAAAAATCTATTGATCCTGTTTTTCCCTACTCTTATCTCTCCCTCCTCTTCCTCTTCATTTCCATCTTTTCACTTCTCCCCACCCCCCACAGGTCAGCAGTGCTTTCCCTCCCATAATAGCTGCAATTCATAGGCCAAATTGTATGGTTGACTTATTATGCAAATAGTCTTGTTATAATCAATGGGGGGCAACTCCCATGAATAAAGAGAGCCAGATTTGACCCTACTTCTTGTTAGGTTATGTTTCCAAACAGAACTGAGAGGGTCCGACTCCCAGTTTTATTAATAACTCCCTCTTTCCCCCTACAAACCAAGTAACACGTTTCTCAGAGCCCTGCAAAGGGAGGGGAGAGAGAAAGAGATTACACAAGGCTAAATTCAGCTTCTGTTCAAGTCACTGGCAAAAATACCCATTGACCTTAAAGCGAGCAGCACTGGACCCGAAGAAGAGAAAGAGAGACTAGTTTTCGCTTTCCTACATTTTGCAGTCCCATATTTCTGGGCCTTCCCTGTGTTGCTCCTGCACTTTTCAGGTAAATAGTGGTGCCTCCCTTACCCCCCCCCCCCCCGCCCCATTTAGCTTCATAATAAAGATGTTGTTTAAGTACCTCATTTTAACAGTTTGGAAATGCTGAGTTCTGGAGCAGAAGGATTATAGTAACCAATGAGTCAAGTGATTTGCTTATTCATAACAGTGCTGGAAAGAATTGTGCAGTTTATGCAAATTCTTGACTAGTAATGGCTGTCAGCCAGTTGCAGTGGACAGGTAGTTACAAACTATGACACTGAGAAATAACTCTACAGTGATTATACAGATCTGACAGCAAAGCCAATCAGAATACAGGGACTAGACTAACCGGGGAAGGAAAACTACTGTATAGGTCAGAAGCTGTGCAGCATCCTTGTACTCTAAGAAGGCAATTCTATTTCAGTACAATACATTTTGCAGAAATGCCGGCTAGATTCTTAGATTCAAATATTCTAATTGCAAGTACAAATAATGGCAACATTCATTTACAGCTGGTGGTGAAATAATACACATTTTGCAATAACTCCTTAAGGAAAATTAATTTGCAATGAAAATTGCCTTTATGCAACCCTCCTTTTTGAGTCATCTGTCACTCCCTGACCATTAAAAACAGTGTTACCTTATCTGGGGTCATGCTCTCAGACCCATGTGCCAAAGTGACACCTAAAAAAAGTAGGCCCAGAGGAATCTCCTTCCCCCTTTGTTACCATTGTTTCACCAATTTTGGACCGCGGGGGCCTTTGATGCGTTAAATTTATTGTTACTAGTTTTTGGTTTGAGTGCTTGTCAGGTCATGCAATCCTCTCTTGGTTGTGTGGGAAATGCACCGAAAGAACGTTGCCCTCACAGTAGCATGCGCTGTTCTGCCTGTGGTTGGGGTGGAGCAAGGCTTGGTTTGCCCGGACCAAAAGAAACTACCAACTGCTATTTGTTGGTAGTGAGTTTCCCTGTCTTGGTGATTCAAAGGGTTAAAAAGAAATCCTGAGAGCTATGGTACGGCCGATGCTCTGAGCTGCTCCTCAACCGAAGGTGTCAGTGTTTTGGGGTTGCTATGAAGCCCAATCAGTAAATGTCTTGGGGGTTACTGGTGATGATATTAAGTCCTTACTGTTACTGAACCACACTGCCACCTCTGATCAGTGTTACTGACAAGAGCTACTCTTTCCACAAGGAGTCGGCTTCCTCATTGTTTCTCAGTATCAGTGGAGGGTCCCCCAGAGAAACAAGAATTCACTGCCTAGGAAAGGATATGTTGTGGCCACCTCTGAGAGCTGCTGACAATTACTGATGATGATAAACTTCTTCCACTTCATATATACATCTGTTGAGTTAATCATCTTCCTCTGATACAATCTACCACAGTTGACCTTGACACATTGTGGTGCTTTGGGGGTTCATCCAGACAAATAAGGGGTTGTGCCTCCTCTAAGCCTGGATATGTCTGTGCTATGCAGCTTTGACTCGGAGCCCTGGTTACGTCTTACAGGGTGGCACTACAGCCCTTCTCAACCCAAGTCTCTGCCAAACCACCTCCCCTGCAGCATCCAGTCCCTCTCACTGGATCCTCACAGCAGTTGTCATGTTCACTGCCTCAAAAGAGCCAGATTGCTGAAGATCCACACAGTGACACAGCCCTTGGTAATAAAGCAAGAGTAAGTTTGCTAATAACACAGGTTTAAGTGATTTGCAGTGAGAGTGAAAGAGAAAAGAATGGTTACGAACAAAACACATTTTCTGGTGCCTCAAACTTAAAAACAAGTTACAATCTTTGCCAAAGCAGTTACCTTACTTACACCAAGTTATCAGCAGCCTTAATCCTCCAGACCTGGGGACTCAACTTTCATAGGGCTCGAAGGGTGCTGTGCCCCATTGTCCCCTCAGGGATGGATAATAAAATGGCACTTTGCCTTTGCTTGTATCTTCCTAAAGTTCACTGACTCTGTGTTTGAAGAGGCAGAAAGGCTTCCTGGGGGGTGCAGTCTCCAGCCCTCATCAAAATTCTTAACTCGTAATTTTCTCCCCCTTGCTCACCTGATTGCTTTGTTTACCTTCTGTGTAAAAGTGATTTTTTTCCTTGGCTTTGGTCTCACCGTATCTAATGTACACTGGAGACACAGTCAAGCCTGCAAACCAGTGTTGCTTTGTGTAGGACAGGCTGGGCTTAGGCACACATCTATAATTCTTTGTACACCTTCCATACGTGCATAATGTTTGCATATGACACCTGACCTGACACCTTTTAGATATAGATGATGACAACCGCGAGTTGGGGCTATGAATGTGCCAGGGCTGATGAGAGTTATGAGATGGTGTGCCCTCTGCCAGTTGGCATTAATGGGCTCTCTGGGTCTTTTTTTACTCTCTCTCTCTGTGGTTCTTTATTTTCCTGAGTGGGAGGGTTCAGTATCTCTCTGCCTCTTCGATCGCACCTCAAGTCCCTTTTGTGCTTATTCCTGTGTCTTTCCCTACTGAGTGGTCAAGGAGATTCCAGCTCCATCTCTGGAGCGGTCTGGACACACTCCAACCTCTGTCTGCCTGAGGAATTCCATCTGCGTGAGGAAGAAATTAGTTTTCCTTCCTTTTGTGAAGAAATATCTAATGTGGTTCCAGACCCAACTCCTGACCTCAGTTCTTACAAAGAGCTCATTCATAAGTTGGCTGTGAACTTTCAAAGTTCCTTTCTTCATGGTCATCTATGCAGTGTTTCTCAACAGCCAATCTGTGGACTGGGGCCGGTCCCCAAGATCTCCCGGACACAGTTTAGGAAAGCAGCAAGCTGGTACCTGGTATCAAAAAGGTTGACAAACACTGATCTATAATACCCCCTGCAGCCCATGAACAAGGTGTCCCCTCCAAACAGTCATGTTTACTCTTCAGCACAGTAGACAAGTTACGTGACGGGGCATTCAACCTGATGCTTTGGGCAGATAATGCGTTTCATTGAACTCTGATGCCACTAAGGCATTGCATGGCAATGTATAAATTGCTTATGAAATCATTACACAAGCTTCAGTTGTATTGAAAGCTTAGGAGGGTATAGCAAAATGAAAATATATTACAAAAATGGATGTCTTTGCACAGTAACAAGGTTATCACCCTTTTAGGACTAAACGTGCTGTAGGAGGGGAGCCTTTTTGGTCTGTGGCTGGCTGGGAAACCAAGGCAAACAGCAGCTTGAGAATCAAAAAAGGCTTTAGCTCTTTTTTGGGGGAGGCAGAACTAAGCCAGAGCAGAAGTTACCTTCTGTTAGATTTTAAAGTTGCATGCAGCAGTTGTCTTCTGCTATGGCACAATGTCCTTAGCTTTTCAGGAGCTGTTTGCTGCTGAGGTGGCCTGCCAGCAGAAGATGGTTACTAGGAGAAGCTATTAGACCTTGCAGGAGTTGAATTCTCAGCTTATGAGCCTAAATAAGTTCCCACCTCCTGCTGCCCCGTTCAAGATAGAGTGCTTCAGATGCCTTTTCAGAGATGGCCTTGTTGGGCAAGTTACTGTACTTGGTAAGTTGAATCATGAAATGGCCTGTCAGATTGCCTTCTGTGCCCTTTTAAGGGTAGGAATTGATAACCCACCAAACTTCTTGTGGAACACAGACATGAAAAAGGAAGCCCAGATGCTGAGCAGATAAGCTGGAAGATGGCAGGAAAATTGCCATTTTTGTAGAGCAAGGTGACATGTGAGGGGCTTTGGACAAAAGATAAATATTCGGAGCAGCTCCATGACTCCTTAATTACATTTATAGACAGGATTCTGCTTCCTAATAATGAAAGTCAGATCTGGGAAAAGACAACTCTGGACAGAGCTGGAACAGCAGCTGGTTGAAAATGTGCCAGGTTCTTTTAAGGCCTGAAATGGGACTGTCAACATTAAAGGTTATTTTCCCCATTGAGTGAGCTTTTAATTCATTAGAGGTGTAAGCCAGAAACCCCTCAGTCATTCCATTCCAATGAGGATTCCAAGTGAAACTCTTTGAGGGGGACGGGCTATTGATCCTTGATCCTTTCTGTGTGGGTTGCTCTCAAGTAGTTCTCACCTGAGAACCTGTGCAAAAAGATGCTTACAACCCCACAACTCTTGCTAAAGCCAGGTGCAACGCGGACAGATCCTGGTTTTCAGTGGGCGGGATTGAACCTGGGAAGCTCTGGAGTTAAATGCATGAGTTTCTACTGCAGGAGCTAAAAGCCACCTACCTCTTAGCTAAGGCTGTAGCAGACTCATTAATCGCTAAGTGGTCTCCATACCACTAGAGGGGACAGAACACCATACCCAGGAGGTGAGTGGGTTACACAGTCAGACAGTTGGTTTAGTAACTGAAGGTGTTAGACCTCTCTCAAACACTCCTTTCCCTATCCCTGTCTCTCTCTCAAAAAAAATCACCCCTATTAATCTTGCAGTCTTGCACTGAAGGAACTTCCACACTAATGTATTAAGAAGGTTTTTGTTTAATGCAGCCACCTCCCTCCATTATGCAGTGACGGTAAAAATGCATCCAATGTGGGTTACTTGTTTCCAGGGTGGACACAGTAAGAGCTACAGCTCTATAGTCTTTAGAATCTTCAAGTATCTGCCTGTCTTTCTTTTAGTGATTCTAGAGTGTGGATATAGGCAGTCAAATTGGCAGCACTACTTCTGTTCATTTTTTTCCTGTAGGGTGGGGAATGGACATAGCCAGAGCTGTTTGCCATAAATCATTTGAGACAAGGTGATAGAGCCTCAAGTCTTCTCTCCAATTTTCAGGCTGTGATAATGAACTCTTACTTTTTGTATTTTACTTGCTGCTAGAGGTACCACTTGAGTTCAGAATCACATTGTGGTAGAAGGCATTTAAAAAAACACACAGTAAAAGCCAGTTCCTGCCCCGCCAACCCTACATCTAAACAGCCAAGACAAACAAAGGGTAGGAGAAAGGAAGTATTTGTTTTTCCAACTAGCTGTACCAAGGATACAATGGGTACAATGAGGAGATGGAGTTCCACATTTTACATATCGAAAAACCTGGTGAAGAGCATCTGGCTCTGACATCTTGCAGAATGTTAAAGTCACTGTCTCAGATATACTGGGGCCTTGGAAAGAATGTGATCCAAGCTACTGAACAGTTAGCTGGTGAGAGAAGTTCTGGAGTTAATTGTATGTTTGTGGTGGCAGCTCCCATAGCACTGATAGTCCAGCTCAGCAAGAGCAGAGTCTTCAGGACAATGAACTATGCAACTTTACCTAGTATTTTAATGATGTGGATGCATGAAGGATGGGATGGAGTTTGATTTTTGGATCCTTTGTTCAAGCCCTTGTATTTTTAACAAGATCATGCTGGAGCTGAACCAGCTGGTTGATAAATACTGAAATAAAGATACAAGGGGGAAAAGCCCCATTATCCAGTCCTTAGCCTGTCATGAAATTTAAAGTGTGAGGAACTACTGAAGAAAGATCAGACCTGACTCTTGGACTCTAACAGTGATCAATGCTGCTGGGACTAAACCTGCACTGTTGCTCACCAGGCCTATGCACAGGAAACCACAAGAGCTCACTAAAGGAGTGAAAATACAGTGCTAATGAACTCCCGCATATATTGCAAACTTGGCTTTCTTTGCCCGGATCTCTGCCCAGTGCTGCTTCCTCTGTGAGGCATTTCCACTGCGCTCAGATGTGATAGCTGATCAATGCTGGCTTTTGCTTAAAAACACAAAGGATTTTTATATATTTTTAAATTTCATCAGTCCATGCTCTATAACCCCAAGAGCAACATGCTTGTGAAAGGTACTTTCTTAGCTATAGCTTTCTTTACTACCATAGGTGGAAAGTTAGAGTCTTAGCAGCTGGAAACATGGTGTGTAAGTTTTAGAACCTCCACTATATTGTTTGTTGTTGTTAGTTTCTAGGAGTGTCTTCATTGTGCTAGGCACTTCCAAACATCATAGAAAATATTTTCCTAAAAGGGTTTACAATCCACAATGCTTGTGTATCCCTTGTGAAGTTTGGGCGTGGGGTATATTTGTTTCCTCCCAGTTTTACAGAGCTTGCATGTGCACCACCTTACAGATACATCAGGCATCTGCATATACTTTTAGTCTAGGCAAATACTGAGCTGGAAACCAGGAGCTGATGTGCAACATCTTTCGCTGCTATTTCTATTTCTGTGCGGTTCCTACTTCTTATTGAGCAAAGCCTCCTATACCCTCACTTAAGCAGCAGTTGAGTATCAATCCTTTGCAACCTTTTATAGGTAAGTTAACTGAGAGTCATAGCTGGCAGAGATGGGACTAGAACCATTGGCTCTAAGTACCCATCACATGGCCTTTCAGAATGAATGTACCGAATTGACAGGCTTGGCGCTGCTAAGTGTAACCGCTAGAACATAACTCCCACCCACAGTAAGGGGCAACAGTTACTCCTGTCTAACAAATAGTGATCTAACCCACTAGCAAAGTATGTGCCACATCTACCTCTAAAGGCTGCACAACAAAGAAACTAATAGTTACTCCTTCTGTTCAATTGGTAGCAGTCTGTGTTCAGATCCTCCTGATGGGGATGTGTGGTTGCATGTGACAGAATTTCTGATTTTATCCAGTTTTCTTTATGAAATAATAATTTATTTGACTTCCCCAGAGGGAAAATATCCTTTAAAACAAGTGTTACAGTTTTAAAACATCGTAATTGGTCAGTTATGAGTGACACACAACAAAACAGATGGGTCACATTTCAGTCACTTATCACACGTGAATGGTTGTTACTCATAAGCAGGCTTGAAGGCTGAGAGGTGTGATGGGAATGGCTAGATTCACAAAGGGATGAAGACATCTAACTGCCTCTTAGGTGCATAAGTCCAACATTTAGATGCCACTGACATTCCGAAAACCCCTGTTCAGCTGCTGCCTCACCCTCTAGGCTCCTAAATCCCCCTAGGTGTCTACATTTCTGCTGGAAGCTATGGGCAAAACTGATCAAACTCTGATGCTACCTCACAGCTAATAAACTGCTCTGAGCCCTCCTTCATGCTTAAGCCCCAGCAGGATTCTCAAACTCTGTGTTCCCCCACCTATCTCACCTGTGGTACCTGCTCCTGTAGGCATGGTCAAAAGGTGACTGGGATGAGTAGGTCCACACAGGGAATGTATGAGTCACAGTCTAGTGGTTAGGCTGCTCACCTGAGAGGTAGAAGACTTGGGTTTAAATCCTCTTCTTCCTGATTTGGAACAGGGATTTGAACTCAGCTCTCCCATATCCCTGGGGAGTACCCTAGCCAATGGGCTATAGCATCACTCTTTCTTTGGTCTAAGGATATATAAACAGGTTTGCCACATCCCAGGTGATTGCTCTACCCACTTGGCTTTTGGGTATAATGAGGCAGCAGCTCTATTTCTGTGGGGTTTTTTATGAGAGAGGGACAACCTGGCTTAGGTGCCTAACTCCAGGAGAAGGTTTATGGCTGAGAATACTGAGAGGAGATAGGTGTTTACGGCCCTGATCAATGGGAATTAGACACCGAACTACAAGGGCTGTCAAGCAATTAAAAAAATTAATCGCGATTAATCGCACTGTTAATAATAGAATACCATTTATTTAAATATTTTTGGATGTCTTCTACATTTTCAAATATATTGATTTCAATTACAACACAGAATACAAAGTATACAGTGCTCACTTCATATTTATTTTTTGATTACAAGTATTTGCACTGTAAAAAAACAAGAAATAGTATTTTTCAATTCACCTAATACAAGTACCATAATGCCATCTCTTTATCATGAAAGTTGAACTTACAAATGTAGAATTATGTAAAAAAATAAATAAAACCATTCAAAAATAAAACGTAAAATTTTAGAACCTGCAAGTCCACTCAGTCCTACTTCTTGTACAGCCAATCGCTCAGACAAACAAGTTTGTTTACATTTGCAGGAGATAAATCTGCCTGCTTCTTGTTTACAATGTCACCTGAAAGTGAGAACAGGCATTCTCGTGGCACTGTTGTAGTCGGTGTCACAAGATATTTACGTGCCAGATACACTAAAGATTCACATGTCCCTTCATGCTTCAACCACCATTCCAGGGGACATGCGTCCATGCTGATGATGGGTTCTGCTCGATAACAATCCAAAGCAGTGCAGACCAATGCATGTTCATTTTCATTATCTGAGTCAGATGCCACCAGCAGAAGGTTGATTTTCTTTTTTGGTGGTTCAGGTTCTGTAGTTTCCGCATCAGCAGGGGCGGCTCTACAAATTTGGCCGCCCCAAGCAATCATGCCCGGGAGGCGCCCCGCGGAGCGCGCGAGGACCTCCCGCGGGCATGACTGCGGGAGGGTCCTGTCGCTACTCTTCTTTTTGGTGGTTCAGGTTCTGTAGTTTCCGCATCGGAGTGTTGGTCTTTTAAGACTTCTGAAAGCAAGCTCCACACCTTGTCCCCCTCAGATTTTGGAAGGCACTTCTGATTCTTAAACCTTAAATCTCACATTGGTACCTTCACATTTTGTCAAATCTGCAGTGAAAGTGTTCTTAAAATGAACATGTCATCATCCGAGACTGCTACAACAAGAAATATATGGCAAAATGCGCGGTTTAAACAGAACAGGGGACATACAATTCTGCCTTATGAAGTTCAGTCAGAAATTTAATTAATGCTTATTTTTTTAATGAGCGTCATCAGCATGGGAGCATGTCCCCTGGAATAGTGGCTGAAGCATGAAGGGGCATATGGATGTTCAGCATATCTGGCATGTAAATACCTTGCAATGACAGCTACAAAAGTGCCATGCGAACGCCTGTTCTTAGTTTCAGGTGACATTATAAATAAGAAGAGGGCAGCATTATCTCCCTTAAATGTAAACAAACTTGTTTGTCTTAGCGATTGGCTGCACAAGAAGTAGGACTGAGTGGACTTGCAGGCTCTAAAGTTTTACATTGTTTTTGTTTTTGAGTTCAGTCACGTAACAAAAAAAAATCTACATTTGTAAGTTTCACTTTCACGACAGGAGATTGCACTACAGTACATGTCTGAGGTGAATTTAAAAATACTATCTTTTGTTTAGCATTTTTACAGTGCAAATATTTGTAATAAAAATATATACTTTGATTTCAATTGCAACACAGAATACAATATATATGAAAATGTAGAAAAACATCCAAAATATTTAATAAATTTCAATTTGTATTCTATTATTTAACAGCGCAATAATCTGCGATTAATCACTATTAATTTTTTTGAGTTAATCACATGAGTTAACTGCGATTAATTGACAGCCCTACTAACTACCTTTGTGGATCTGGGCCCTAAGCCTCACCTCTTTCCTCTGCATTTCTGTCTTGGCTCATTTAAGTGGCTCCCCATTCAGCAAGCTGACTTCTAAGAATCCTTTTCTTAGGTGCCTAACTCTCCCCATCCAATGCATGGGAAGCCAGGATGAGTTATTACACAGATTGAATCTATTTCCCCATGTTAAGTATCCTCACACCTCTTGTCAACTGTCTGAAATGGGCCTTCTTGATTATCACTACCAACGTTTTTTTCTCCTGATAATTGCTCATCTTAATTAATTAGCCTCTTAGAGTTGATGTGGCTACTCCCACTTTTTCATGTTCTGTATGTGTGTGTGTGTGTATGTATGTATATATATATATATATATATATATATATATATATATAGCTCCTTACTATATGTTCCATTCTATGCATCTAAAGAAGTGGGCTGTAGCCCACAAAAGCTTATGCTCAAATAAATGTTAGTCTCTAAGGTGCCACAAGTACTCCTGTTCTTTTTGCAGATACAGACTAACATGGCTGCTACTCTGTAACTCAGGACTGTGAATTCCACTGGGTGGCAGGGTATCCAGGCACTGGGTGTTGCAACACCTAAGTTTTCTTTGTGAATCTAGCCCTTAGTGAAAAAGTGGCCATCTTCCCTGATGGTAGTTGATGGCGTTAGTGCTATCTGAATTATTGGGAGATGGCAGCCATCTTTACTAGGGGCAGGCTTCCTTTTTACATGGTAAAACTAGTGAAATGGCAGCCAGCTTCCTTAAGAGAAATCTCATCCCTGTAGGAATGGTTTTTGAGGTTCTCAGAAGCATGGCTTTAGTATCAAGGTTTATATGTAATGTGTCAAAATGCTAGAAATCATGCTAGTATCTCTACAGCAACTGAGCTGAAATGAAGCAAGGTTTTTGCTTCTGGCTGTTTGATGTGGCTGCATCAGGAGCTCTTTAATGAGCTGAAAATCCAAAAAGGAAGCTTACAAAAAGTGGAAACATGGAGAGATTGTTAAGGATAAGTTCAAAAGAATGACCAAGCATGAAAGGACTAAATCAGAAAGGCGAAGGCACAAAATTAGTTGCACCTAGCAAGAGTATAAAAGGCAATAATAATAGGTTCTATAAATATATGAAGGGCAACAGAACAACAAAGGAAAGTATAAATCCACCATTTAGTGGGGAAGGAGAACTAATGATAGACAACACCAAGAAAGCAGAAGTGTTTGATGGCTACTTTGTCAGTCTTCACTTAAAAAATTAACTGTGGATGGCTGCTTAATACAATTGGTATTAACAGCAAAGAGGAGGGAACAGGTTAAAGGATATTTTGATATGTTAAATGTATTCAAGTCAGCAGGGCCTGACAAAATTCAACCTTGGTTACTCAAAGAAGTAGCTGAAAGCAATCTTAGAACCCTTAGCGATTATCTTTGAGAGCTCATGCAGGAAGAGTGAGGTCCCAAAAAATTGCAGAAGGGGAAATATAGTATTTATCTTTAAAAAGGGAGAACAAAGAAGACCTGGATAATAACATACTAGTCAACCTAACTTCAATTCCTGGAAAGATGCTGGGACACATTATTAAACAATCAATTTGTTAGCACCTAAAGGATAATACGGTGATAAGGAATAGGTAACATGGATTTGTCAAGAACAAATCATACCAACCAGGCGCTGATGCGCTGCGCCACCTTTCGAGGCGGGTCCCATTTGGCTCGGTTGAGCTCCGCGGCATGCCAGCGGCAGATCCACGGAGCCGGGACGAGCGGACTTGCCGCAGGCAAGACTGCGGCGGAGCTCAACCGAGCGGGAAGAGGGGACCCGCCGCAGTCATGCCTGTGGCAGGTCCGCTTGTCCCGGGCTCCGGTGGACCTGCCGGCATGCCGGCGGAGCTCAACCGAGCCAAGATGCCGCCCCGAAAGGAGCGGCACACGCGCCTGCTTGGCGCTGGGGTCTAGAGCCGCCCCTGAATACGGTGATAAGGAATAGGCAACATGGATTTATCAAGAACAAATCATACCAACCCAACCTAATTTCCTTCTTTGATTGGGTTACTGGAGGGAAGTGGGGAGCCATAGACATGATATATCTTGATTTTAGTAAGTCTTTAGACAGTGTCCCATATAATATGCTCATAAGCTAATTAAGGAAATGTAAAGATGAAATTACTAGAAGATGGGTGCAAAACTGATTGTAAAACCATACTCAAAGAGTAGTTAGCAATGTTTCACTGAGAGGACATGTCTAGTGGGATCCCACAGGGGTTAGTCCTGGGTCCAGTACTGTTCAATATTTTCAGTAATGCCTTGGATAATGGAGTGGAGAGAATGGTTATAAAATTCACAGATGACACCAAACTGGGTGAGGTTGCCAGCCTTTTGGAGGACAGGATCGGAATTCAGATGACCTTGATAAATTGGAGAATTGGTCTGAAATCAATAAGATGACATTCAAGGAAGACAAGTGCAAAGTACTACACATAGGAAAACAAAAATCAAACGCACAAATACAAAATGGGAAATAACTGGCTAGGCAGTAGTACTGCAGAAAAGGATCTGCGGGTTATAGTGGACCACAAATTGAATCTGAGCCAACACTGTGATGCAGTTGCAAAAAAGGCTAATATCAGTTTGGGCTGTATTAACAAGAATGTCGTCCGTAAGACTCAGGAGGAAATTGTCCAGCTCTACTCTGCATTGGTGAGGTGTCAGATGGAATATTGTGTCCAGTTTTGAGTGTCTCCTTTTAAGGATATGGACAAACTGGAAAGAGTCCAGAGGAGAACCACAAAAATGATATAAGGAAAAGATATGGAAAACCTGACCTATAAAGAAAGGTTAAAACAACTGGACATGTTTAGTTTTGAGGAAAAAAGAACAAGGGGGAACTGATAATTTTCAAACATGGGAAGAGCTGTTATAAAGAGGATGGTGATCAATTGTTCTTCTTGCCCAATGACGGTAGGACAAGATGCAGATTTTAAAAATAATTGCTCTAGTCAGAGACTTCAACAAGCAGATGTTTGGAATATGCAGCAGAATCCGGGCAGTGTTCTGGCTGTTAGATTAATGAGGAGAAATTGTTATGTTGGCAGTTTGACCCAGTGATACATAGAGAAGTATTTTGAAAAATGGATCAGAACAAATATAAACCCTATTTGTGTGTGGTGAAGAGAGAGAGCGCATTAGAAATTTTGGGGAATTATGTGAAGTGTGATAACTCTATTAGAAGTACTAAAGAACTGATGCCTGATGATTGTAAGTGAGAGTTCTTGGTTATTTATATTGTTCCTGGGTAGAGCTGCTGGGCTCCAACACTCATCTATTTAATCTCTTACAAAACTGCATGTATATTTTGCGTTCGGTACATGCCTAGAATGTTTGGTGTATCTACACTTGATCTATAAAACTATGGATTATATACTTATGTGATCCTCGGTGAATAAATACATTTGTAGATTGGTTAAGATTAACTAAGTGGCCTGATTTGAAAAATAGATAAAGTAGGCCGGGAAAGAACCTAGTGGTAAAATTAGTAAGGTAATGCTCCCTGGATTCAATACAAAGAGATTTCCTAATGAAATTCCAATCAGATACTGGTGATAATGCTTATCCAATTGGCAAATCTCATTTGGTAGATTTCAGTTTTCACATCTAACTAGCACCTCAGAAAATTCATATCTTCTATAACCCACACACCTCCTGGGTCTGGTGCTCTGTCCTGTCTAGTGGCACCGCGACCACTTAGAGAGAGAGATTAATGAGTCTGTTCTACAGCTTTAGCTAATAGTCATGCAGTAGAGGCACATGCATTTAGCTCCAGAGATCCCAGATTTGGTCCTGTCCGCCGACAAGCAGGGTCTGGAGGAGATTGGCCGATGGGGTCTCCTGTGACTGTGGGGCCTATTTCCGATCCTCTGTCTGTTCATGCATCCGGGCAGAGTTCCTCCTTGATGCCTTTGAGGAGCAGTGGGCGCTGTCCGACGTTCTCTGCTCAGTGTCCCAGTCAGGTTCCCTTTGTTTGACCCTTGACCGCACTCCTGTTCCTGTTATTTCATTAGTTGTCCCCCGGAATCATTTGGTTTCCAGGCCCAGTGGATCTCCCCCCGCCTTAGGCTGTGGGGAGGTCCTTTAGCAGTGGGCGGGTGGAGGATCCCAATAGGACAAGCAGGGTCTGTCGGCGTTACACTTACATAATTGAATAGCAATAACAAAGTCCCGACCAGACTTTTTGGAGTCTCTGGCACTTCTCTCTTTTCGGGATAAAAACTCGGCTTCCAGAAGAGTGAGAGTTTTTTTTTTTAGACCATCTTAATTTCCTTTGACACCCCTCCTACCTAATGAACCTCTAATAGTGTTGTCACTCGGACTATGCTTGCTGTGCACTAGATCTCATTTTCAGAGAATGCCAGCCTTCAGCACAACAGTCTAGTGGTATGTGGCCAGGTGCAGCAAGTTATAGTTTCCCATCTAATGACCAGTTCAAACATAGTTTTGCGGTAAGGCGTGATCATGCCCGCAACACATGATACTTGGACTAGGTCATTGTTGGGATATTTTGCTCTGTTTTATTAAACTGTCCTTAATTTGAACTGGCTGGTTAGAGCAATAAAACTCAGCACCTGTGAGAAGTATATCAGATGCTGAGGGGACCTTTGTGCTTAGGTTAAGCCTGATATCTTGGGTCTGGGATTTACAGCCTTGGAGAGTTGAAGCTATAATACTGCATTTGTTGGAAAAATTAAAGCTGCTAAATCCATTAACGCTCCAGTTTTAAGGTATCAAATTCAGCATTTTTTTTAGTTTCCAGCCCAATTCATTTCCAACAGAAATACATTTTTAAAGAATCCGCGTAGTTTTCCTACAGTCTGTGGCTATAATACCTACTTCGTAGAAGGGTTTGGAAGCTTAATTAATTTGTTTGTTAGACATTTGTAAGGAGCTTTGAGATTTTTGGATGAAAGGCACAATGTATGTGCAAATTATTATTACAAAGGCCCTCTTATTTAAAATGCCAACGTTTTCCCTCTCCTCTCTGTGAAGACAATGGAGAGTAGGTCTGTTTGGTACAAGTTTTTTAGACAGGAGAACTGAAGGAGCCGATCAGCCAATTGATGAGATTTTTTTTTCAGAAGTTAAACTTACAAACGTAGTGCGTGTTTGCCAGTCAGGAATTTTGGGTTCAGCCTGCCCTGTGCCTGTGAGCAGTGAAAGGAAAAAACTGGTTGAAAACATCATGTAATGACAAGCTACAATTTTCTGTCACCAGGAGGTACAGAAAGCAGCCAGAAGTCTTCTGTTCCTAGCAACTTTTCTTAGTAACACTGTCCTATGCCTGTGGGGGCTTTTATGTGGCAGCTCAGCCACTTGTTAGTGGATTGGATTCTTGGCTGGCGGCTGCTCTTAGATGATATAATGGTGATCCAAGTTCTTTGAGTTATGTGGTATATTGCACAATATATTTCATGCAGTTGTTTGAAAATAATCATGTAATCTCTTTAGGGTACTTCTTTTTTTTCATACCTTTTAAACCACATTGTCATTCCTTGGGACTCCTACTGCTTCAGTATCCGATTCCTAAAGTGTTTTGGAGACAGGATAAACTTACATTTGTCTTCTGGTCAGCCATGGAACTTTAATAGCCTTTAGACTAGTTTTAGAATGCTGAGGTGCAATTCTGTGGCATTTCAACCCAGGTGAAACAATCAGATTGTTTACAATAGTGACAGTGAATGTTTCCTTCCATAGAGTCATGTTAAGACAAGTAAAATAGCCTATCTAACTTCTCTTTCTCATTCTCCTTCAGTTTCTTACCGAGATGGAATCTCGAGAGCTGAGAAGTAAGTAACCTGAGTGAGTGTTGTTTGTATAGATTAAAAAAACCCATTCCTGGTAAGTATCCTTTTTAAAATCTCAGTTTTACCAGGAGCATGGACAAATTTCTCAGAAACGCCAGCAAGACCTTATCTCCCTCTGGTTGTACCTTTTCTAGCTAGTGAGTGTAGAACATCGATGCTTCTGAAGCTTTTTGAATAGTTTCCCAAAGATACTTCTTGGAATCAGCCTGTGCAGCTCATAAAACTCCATTATGAGGCAGAGTGTTGTCACTTCACAGGTAAGACAGTGTAAATAAATAGTAAATAAATTCTCTAGTGCAGTGATTCTCTCCCCGCCCCACATTTTGATTTAAATTTTTTTGTGGACCCCCAAGCTCCCCTCTCCACCCCTTCCCCTAAGGCTCCACCCCTACCCCACCTCTTCCTGCCCTCACTCCACCCTGCCCCTCCTTTCCCTGCCTCTTTCCACCCCCTCCCCCGAGTGCACCTTGTCCCTGCTCTTCCCTCTCCCTCCCAGTGCCTCCTGCACACCTCTGAGCAGCAATTCCCTTGTGTGCAGGAGGCGCTGGGAGGGAGGGGGAGGAGTTGATCAGCGGGGCCCACAGACTCCCTGGAGTACCCTCACAGACGCCCAGGGGTCCGCGGACACCAGTTTGAGACATGTTGCCCTAGTGTAAATAAAACCTATCCCTTTGTCTTTCAGTGTAAGTCAAGAAACTCAAAAGTATTTGCAGTTGCAGATCTCTTGCTGGAATATTGTTAGGCTGAAGTGAGTGCTGCTAGCTTATCAAGCAGGCCAAGCGCTTGTTTCCAATGTACCAGGCTGAAGCATTCACACATTGCTGCTCAAGATCCAGCATATGCAAGGAAGAATTTGAAAGGTTGCTTTACTTCTGTTTCTACCCGATATGGTATTGCCTCCTCTGTAGAATAGCAAATGCACCAAGATCCACAATATACAGTATAAGTAAATGTATTATCAGTATGTGCAGAATTAAAGATACATTACCAGAAACCTAGCCAAGTGTATTGAGGCAGTTCTGCTTTTAATACCTCTAGGAACTGTCTTTTCAGAATGAGTGAAGGTCATACATGAAGGCACAGTTAAAGGGGGAAAGAGAATGGGGTGGGGGGGTGATCCATCCCTATTAACTGTGAAAAACAATAATGTTCTGATTGTAGCTACTCTGTATATGGCAGACTATGGTTCCTGTAAACTTAAGCATTTGTGAATCTGTTAGAGCATCTTAGTTTAAATCTAACTCATTTTCCATATCTCACAGAATTGCCTCTTCTAATGTAGAAAATGTAGCCTTTAGCCATAAACTCTTGACCCACAAACCCACTGAAAAGGATTCTGCTCTTCTGAGAACTGGAACTTGAATATTGACAAAACGTTGTTCACCTGGATGGCTATGAGGATAAATAAGTTTGGCAAAAGCTTAACATTTACATGGCTTTTTTGGTGTCATTAACTCATGGAACTAAAATTTGTTTAGAATGTTTGCTTTTGACACCCCTGGGACTTGGACGATGAGCTCTGAAGAGGAAGGAGTAAAGTATAACATTAGCTCCCTGCAGCAGGTGGACACTGCACAAATCAAGCCGCCTTATCTGAGACTAGCCATGAGAGGCATCAGGCAGGGCAAAGGTTTTGAAGTGTGCTGCTGTCTGTTGTAAGAAATGAGGCAGACCAGAACATGTTGCTAGATGTTTAGAGAAGTAAGGGAGATGGCATCTAAAATTTCAGTGATCCGTTTCTGCTAGGTACAACCATTGCCACAGGCCAGACAGTAGGAACAGAGGGACTCATCAGTATTAGTGAATTAATGCAGTTGATAGGTTGTCTTACAGTCAAAGCCTTTGCAAAGGAGGTTAATGCGGTTATAAATATTGGATGACCACTTGAATGTTTTCACGATTAGAGTGTACCAGGACACAGTACTTTCGGAGACACAGGAGGAAGGCTAAGGACCTATCTGACAGTCTGATTGTGAAGGCACAATAGCTACCTAAATGAAAATATCCTTCTAAGGATATTTCATGCTGGAAGTGGAGTTCTTGTGTGGGAGGAAATGGATATTATCCGGTGGAAGCTATTGCCAAGATCCTTCCATTATTCACAGGATCAACATACTCTGAGCTCTGGGGAGAGGCACTTCAGCAAACAGGGTTGTAGTCCAGAAGTTATTTCACTATCAGCCTCTGGCACAATGGGTCATTCAGAAGACTTCAGGAGACTGTGAATGGAATATTCACTGTCCAGTACTGTGTTGGGAACTACTGGGGCACTCTACCAGGGAAGTTTGATGTCTGTGAGAATAGAAGCCAGGACTAAGGTCTGGAAAACCCTCCCACCTACAACAGGTTGCTTTATAAATTGGGCGTTTGAAGCCTGGGCCTTTGAGGATGTAGCCGTTGAAAGTGGTTATCAATCCCATGCATGAATTTAGCAGCATAACAGCCCTGTTTAGCGCCCTGTGAAGAGAAGCAGTTCAGAGATTTCAAGAGAGCACAAACACTAACAAGAGAACTCCTTGCTGTACCCTCGTGATGACTTTAACAATGGAGACACCTTCCCCTCCCCCTCCCTCCCCAATCAATGTGCAGTTTAGAAACTCTCCTCAGCTCTCCAACTCAGGAGACCCCTAGGCAGGAGAACTTTAGAAAGTGGCTAAAAACAGGAGACAATGGGCCAAAATAGAATGTGTGATAGGTCTGAGTAGATTTAGTGGACCAAAGAATTTGGTTCGTAAACTGTGTCATCATTTGACAGCTAGCAATACGGACCTCTGGAGAGGGAAAATAAGGATGTCTTGAAGACTTATTCTTTTTAAAAAAGAGGTTAGGAATTGATGTAATTTTTGGAGCGAGAAAGTGAAAAGAGTCACTCCCCTTTCCCCCCCCCACTAAAAATCCAGGCTAGCTGGAGGGTATGAGGCAATGTTGTGAATTTCTGTGTGTGTGGTGTGTGTCTGCTTGTAGAGTAGAAGTAACAGGAAGCAAGGCTTTTAGAGCTTCTGCCAGAAAACCTCAAAGCTTTTGATGGTATTTTAAATGTCAAGTATATTTTAAAAATGAGGAAAGTAGCAGACTTTGTTCCGGAGAAGACAATAGAGACTTGATGGTATTACAGGAAGTCATGTGTGAAAATTACATAGAAGTTCGTGGTATAATACCCTGTAAAAAGCGAGTTCCTACCCCTTTAACTCACACCTCCTTAGGCGCATATTCCAAGGCACATAATAAAGAGTGTGTCATTCTGGTTAAATTGCAGAGTTTAGCATTGCTATTTAAAAAGCACTAAAAGAGAGTCCTTTTCTAAAAGCCTATGGCAGGATCTTCCACATGGCAAAGGTCTTTTTTTTTTTTTAATTAAGGTTGAACTTGTGCTTACTTGTGTGCACTTCACTTTGATTTACAATAAAATCAAGAAAGCTGGTGGGACAAGCCCATCATATCTAGCCTGGAAGATTCTCTGCACACTGGAGAACTAGTGAATGTGAAATAGCTATAGTTCCTATGCAGCAGGTGTACCAACAATTTCTTATCTGTGCACCTTTTGTGGCATTAGATGTACTTCAAAATAAGCAAGCAAATAAGAATTCCTACGGTGACTGCTATATCCTGGCAGTTTTCTTGGAGTGGTAAAAGCTTAGATTGCATGTTTAGATTGGATATACTGTAGGAAGCTTAGAATCCAAAATGACCCTGAGAATTCTACTTCAGCAAGCTGTCACTCCTTAACTGTTGGCCTTATACCAAACAACGATGATTCTATCTTGGCTGCATTCAAGCAGAACTTATTATAATCCACCCAAGACTAAATTGCATTCAGATAATTGGACAGCAGAGACACTGAATTAAAAAGTACAACTGTAACCCTGTTAGAGTATAAAAAATGTATCTAGGGGTCTTGAACTAGTGCCCCTACACACTTTATTCTGCAGCTTTTTAAGTATATTTTTTTGTCTTTGCAGAAAGGGTTGAGGAGAGAGTTTGAAGTGATCATGGACCTGCTCTAAAGTCCTGTTTTTAATTTTTTTCTTTAAAAATGTTATTCTTTTTCATAAGCATTGGAACAATGCATCACATTTTCATGCCCTGTAGTATTCTGAGGTTGAACAGGGAATACAAAGCTGATTGCATGTAATTTTCAAAATACGCTATCGTCTATCTAAACTAAAAGAGAGAATAACAAACTATCTTCAATACAAAAGACCACTGGGAATGGAGTCTTTGTTTTGTTGCTGGGAAGTATCTATCCTGTTCAAGATTTATGAGTCAGTAAATGGAGAAGGCATCCTGTGAACTTGATGCATGTCTTGCCCTCCTGAAAGTGTCCCATTATATGAATTGCAGAGAGAGGAAGGGAACACTGAAATCACCTTTTTTAAGTGCTCTCCTTTCCTCATTGAGCAGGCTGGAACATGCCAAGTTTCAGGAGTCACCAAATGTTGAAAACTTTATACAGAAGGAGGATGAAATTCCCTTCCATGCAGAGGGCCAGTACAAGGCTGAGGTGTCACTCCCCCCTTCTGCACAGCAGGACATTTCACCCAAAGAGCTGGCTCATATGGAGTGTTGAGCATCTTTAACACCCGTTAGCTTTATCAGGAAATGAAGGGCTTTGGCAACTCTCAGGATGAGGCTCTGAGCTTTTCCTGACAACTTTCTCCAAACTGGCTTAGTTCTTAAAAAAATTCGTTTGGGGCTTGATTCGTACATTCGAAGGCCAGGAAGGACCATTATGATCATCTAGTTTGATCTCCTGTATGACACAGGGCAGAGAACTTCCTATAATAATTTTAGAAAACATCCAATATTGATTTAAAAATACAGTGTTGGAGAACCCGCCACAATCCTTGGTCAATTGTTTCATGGGTTAATTATTTTCACTGTCAAAAATGTATGCCATATTACAAAGTTGATTGAAGTCAACAGGAAAATCCCAATGACAACACTGGCCTGAGGTCCTGATCCGGCAAAGTAATCCTGGGTCTGAGTAAAAAAGGAGTCAGGATTTCAAGATTTAGCCCATTTTTATCATTATTAGTTCAGTTTCACTTTCAGAATTTTGAAGATTATAAGAACCACCTGATCACAGATATTTGGATGCTGATATTATTTTTCTACATGCTGGAAAAAAGCTTATGGTGTTTTTGTCCCAGGGCAAAAAACTTGCAGGAAGTACGTTTCCCTTTCTCAAAATAAAGTTAGATAACGATCTGGGTTTTACAAACCATTTTCAGGTTGCTCAGTCCCTATTATGGGCCAGATTCTCTGCTAGTGTAAATCAGCATAGCTCCCACAGTCTTTGGTAATGCTAAATTGAATCTTGAAACCCAGCCATTTTCATGAATTAAAAGGACACAAACATTGTCTTGCAGACATGGCATTTTCAAAGAAGATTTGAATTGCTCTGCTTTCGTAGTGCAAAAACAGGCTCACTGAACCAGCTCACAAGCAAAACAGAAGAACCAAAAAGACAATATACCTTCCTTCCTCAGGGAGATATTTCAGGGGTTGGGGAAACACAGTTTCCTGTGTTCTCACACGGATTTTGATAATCTCTTGGGCTGTTTCAGAAAGAATAGAACACTAAATAACTGTTGAGAATAATGCTGTGTTATTGTGTAACGTGCAGTAGTATGAAACAACCAGCTGTAGTGGAAACTACTGAGTACATGTCCTACAAAACAAACATACACAGCATCCAGTCTGCCTTCAGTCCTTTAATAATACGATGGGACCGGGGAGGGAAGAGGCTGGGGAAGAGAGCAGAGAGAGAGATGTGTAGCAAGAATTATTATGAATGCGCGTGAAATGTTTAGGCAATTTTTATTCTTTAAAAATTCTTCTTCTTCTTCTTCAAGTGATTGCTCATGTCTATTCCACAGCAGGTGTGTGTGTTCGCCACGTTGCACCAGTGCTGGAAGTTTTTCCCTTAGCAGTATCCGTACTGGGGGAGCACTGTGGCGACCCCTGGAGTGGCTCCTGTATATCATGCTATAAGGGGAGCCACAGCTCCCCTGACCCTCAGTTCCTTCTTGCCACCAGTGAAGGTAGTCAGAACTTTGTGCACCAGCTCTGCTGCAGCTTTTTCTTCTCGACCTTAGTGATACTGTTCGTGGATTGTTTCTTCAGTTGTTAGAGGGGCTCGGGGCATGCCCCATGCCCCAGGATTCAATTTGTGCAGCTTCTGTTGTCATTCTATGCCTAGGAGTGACCTGCACACTGAGTGTCTCCGCTGCCTGGGTGAGACTCACATCAGCGACCGTTGTAAGATCTGCAGGTCGTTCAAGCCAAGGACTAAGAAGGAGAGAGACATTAGACTTTGAGCTCTCCTGATGGAGTTGGTGCTGGACTCGGCACCGGCCACCGTGTCGTTGGTGCATAGCGAGGTCCCTTCGACCAGTTGGCGCCGCTCTCCCTCCAAAAAGCAAGGGAAGGGCTCTGACTTGCAGTGGCACCGTGACAAGGAAAAGGGGGAGGCTGGTTCTGTGTTGGGCAGCCCTCGGTCCCCCTGGGCTCAAGACCTCTGACTCGTGTGGGGTGGAGCAGCCCGGCACCGTCGGCCTGTGCATCCCCACCGGTACGGATGCTCTCGACGCTGGAGGTGATGCAGGCTGCGAAGGACATTATGATCCTGCCAGTCCCGAGCATGCAGCTGGGCACGGGCCTCAGGTCTCATGGCAAGCCTCCATTGGGTGCCCACCAGACCTCTCCAGCCAGCTGCAGTTCCCACTCTGAGGATCGCTCCCCGCACCACTCGGCGCGCAGTGGCTGCTCGTCTGCCCACCCTTGATGCCGGCCAGACCATCCGGGTTGCCGTTGGGATGGGAGTCACGGGGACCTTCGACACCTCCTGCCAGTGAGCGTAGGCACCAAGAGAGGCATCGGGAATGCTCCCCTGCGTGGCATGGGTATAGCAGCTGCTCCCAACAGGATAGACGTTCCCGTTCCATCTCCTGATGAGCTAGACGTCGCGCTCAAGACACCCCCCCCGGCCGGGGTGCCTTCGCACCAGGGCACAGGACCTTGCATCGCCATCATGGGTACCAAAGTAGTTCTTCGGGTACCGTTCCCCGACATCGAGGTCCAAGTCCCAAGGGGAGACAGCATCACAGGCACCTTTCCTACCGCTCCTGGGGCACCGAGCATTTATCGGCAACCCCGGCCTTGGTACCTGGCCACCCATCCTTGGTTGACGCTGTTCAGCTGGGACAGTGCCATCGGGCTCTCAGCCGGGTCAATGGCAAGGGGCCCCATGGCAGGGACAGTGGTGCCAGTGGGCACCATGGCCACCGATGCCAGCAGGGACAGGGGTTTGTTCAGTCGCTGGAGCGTCTCAGGCTCCATCGGCCTCGTCCGGCTGCCTACGGGACAAGTCGGCCGGTCACGAGTTGGTGGATCTGCGCCCGGACTCTGATCTGGGGCTCGATGCCCCGGCACCGACTGAGGCTCTCGGCTCTGTGCAGGCCCTCTCCCCAGCACCGGACATCACCATATCGGCGCCTCCGCCATCAGTCCCACAGGAGGACTTCAAGGCGCACCAAGACCTGCTAAAGCGGGTGGCATCCAGCCTCCAGCTGCAGGCGAAGGAGATGGAGGGTCCGTCCGATTCCCTCTTCAACATTCTGTCTCCCTCGGCACCGGGCCACGTGATCCTGCCCCTGAACCAGGGTATTGCCAGCATCTTCAACACCCTGTGGCGAACCCCTGCCTCCTTGGCCCCTATCTCCAAGAAGGTGGAGAGGAAATACTTTGTGCTGGCCAAGGACCACAAATACCTCTATTCCCACCTGGTACTCAACTCGCTCATGGTGGAATTGGTAAACCACGGGGAGTGACAGGGCCAGCCCATACCCACCCCCAAAAATAAGGACACCAGACGGCTGGACTCCTTTGGGACAAAGCTTTATTCCTCTGCGAGTTTCCAGCTTAGGGTAGCCAACCACCAGGCCTTACTGAGCAGATATGACTAACCTTTGGGAGTCTCTGCCTAAGTTCGATCCCCTCCTCCCGGATCGGGATAGGAAGGACTTCAAGGTGCTGGTGGAAGAGGGGGCAGCGGTAGCTAAAGTGGCCCTGCAAGTGTCGTCATCGAATGCAGCTGACATTGCGGCCCACTCGATGGCTTCCGCGATTTCCATGCACAGGGTGTCGTGGCTCCTGTTGACGGAGGCCCAATCCCTGATGCAGGACCTCCCGTTATATGGGAAGGTGCTCTTTGCTGACGGACGTCAGGCTGCATGGGATGAAAGATTCCCACACTACCTTGCAGATCTTGGGCCTCTACATCCCTCCAGCTAAGGCCAAGGCCAGATTACTTCCGGTGGCTCAACCTGCAAGGACCATATACGAGCCCCTATGTAAAAGACCCAGAGGCCAGAAACGCCGGTCTCAGCGGCAGTCCCGCTCTGCCTTGCAGCCTGGGCCCTCCAAGGGCAAGAGGCAAGGAAGGAGGCAGTTTTGACTATTTGCAGGGGGGCACCGGGCCTATTGCCAGGGAGACCTCCTGTTTAATAAAGTTTGTGTTCTGCAACTGATTGTCTGCTTTCTGCAGGGCGTGGTCCTGCATAACATCGGATCAGTGGGTCCTCAGTACCATTTCCAAGGGCTACATATTGAAGTTCACCTCACTCCCGCCAAAGCACCCACCCTCCATGGTGGCCCCAGGGGACCTGGAGCATGTCTGCCTCCTGGGGCAGGAGGTGGACCAGCTACTGCAACTGGGGGCAGTGGAAAGGGTACCTGTAGAATTCCAGGGCAAAGGGTACTCCTGGTACTTCCTCATCCCGAAGGCCAAAGGCGGCCTCAGGTCCATCCTGGACCTGCGTGGCCTAAACCGATCTCTAGTCCGTTCCAAGTTCCGCATGGTGTCCCTGGCCTCTATTATCCCCTCCCTGGACCCGGGGGACTGGTACGCGGTCCTGGACCTTCAGGACGTGTATTTTCACATCCATATATTTGAGGGGCACAGGCGCTTCCTCTGCTTTCTGGTGGGGATGGACCACTACCAGTTTGAGGTCCTCCCATTTGGCCTATCCACGGCACCCAGGGTCTTTATGAAATGTATGGCTGTGGTAGCGGCCTATCTCAGGCGGGAGGGCATATAGATCTTTCCTTACCTGGATGACTGGCTCTTGAAGGGGGAGTCCCACTCTGAGGTAAAGACCCACGTGGAGCTGTTCCTATCGACATGCGCCGGTCTCGGCCAGTGCATAGAGTTCATTGGGGCCCTGCTGGACTTCTCGAGGGCCACAGCCTCTCTCCCCTTGGACAGGTTCGAGACCCTAAGGGATCTTATCGCCTCAGTCACGGCTTTCCCGGTGACCACGGCGAGGGCGTGCCTTCGAATTCTGGGGCACATGGCAGTGTGTACATACATGGTCCGCCACGCCAGACTCTGAGTGAGGCCCCTCCAGATCTGGCTAGCCTCCCAATTCTCTCAAGCTCGGGACGGCCTAGACAAGGTGCTCACGGTTCCGTCCCCGATACTGGCTTCCCTTCAGTGGTGGTCTTGCCTGAGCAATATGCTGCAAGGAGTTCCCTTTTGGGATGCCAGCCTGTCCATAGACCTGGTGTCCGACGCTTTGGACCTTGGCTGGGGAGCCCACACAGGGAACGTGCAGAGCCAGGGAACGTGGTCAACTCCAGACCTGTCCCTTCACATAAATTTCAAAGAGCTCAGGGCATTGCAGTTGGCGTGCGTGGCTTTCTACATGCACCTCTGCGGTAGGGTGGTCAGGGTCCTCACGGACAACACCGCCGCCATGCTCCTTAGCCCTCTGCCAGGAAGCCCTGAACCTATGGGAGTTCTGTATAGCCCATGATATCTCCCTGAGGCCGGCCCACCTCCCGGGCGTCCGCAACATGCAAGCAGACTGCCTCAGCAGGGTCTTCTCCCTGCAGTATGAGTGGTCGCTCCACTCAGAGGTCGCTCACCGGCTCTTCCAAGAGTGGGGAGTTCCCCATATCGACCTGTTCTCAACCCGCTAGAACTGGCATTGCCCCTGGTTCTGCTCCAGGGGAGGGGTGGGGAAGGGCGCGATCTCCGATGCGTTCCTCCTACGGTGGTCAGGCCAGCTCTTCTATGCCCCTTCCCCTGTCCCCCCTCATCGCCAAGGTCTTTCAGAAGATGAAGACGGACAAGGTGAGAGTCATTCTCATAGCCCCGGCATGGGCCCATCAACACTGGTATGGGCCCCTCCTACACCTCTTGGCAACCCCGCCGAGGGCACTGCTGCTCTGCTCAGACCTTCTTTCCCAGGACGAGGGCCGCCTCCTCCATCCCAATGTGGCCACACTCCACCTGACAGTGTGGCTGCTCCGTGGCTAAACAAGGAGAACAGGTGTTCAGAGCAGGTAAGGCGAGTCCTCCTGGAAAGCAGGAAGACATCCATGCATTGGACGTATGTGGCAAAGTGGTCCAGGTTCGCAAGGGGGGTGAGTGAGTGTGGGGTCTCCCCCTCCGCCGTGCCTCTTCAGCTTATCCTGGATGACATCCTATCCCTTAGGGCCCAAGGACTAGCACCTGCCTCGGTCAGGGTGCACCTGGTGGCCATATCGGCCTTCCACTCGCCGGTGCAAGGACATTCGGTCTTCTCCCACTCTGACCTCCTGTTTCCTGAAGGGCCTTGACTGTTCGTTCCCATATGCTAGACCCTCCATGCCACAATGGGACCTAAACCTGGTCTTGTCCTGACTCACGGGACCTCCCTTTGAACCCCTGGCCCACATGTTCCTGGTCTCACCTCTCATGGAAGGTGGCCTTCCTTGTAGCGATCACGTCGGCCCGACGTGTCTCGGAACTTAGGGCCTTAACCTTGGAACCCCCCTATACGATCTTCCACAGGGATACAGTCCAGCTCCACCCACACCTGGCGTGCCTCCTGAAGGTGGTCTCCACCTTCCATATGGAAAAGAGCATCTTTCTTCCATATGGAACTGAGCATCTTTCTTCTTTCTCTCCTAAGCCCCATTCCTCTAACGAGGACCGCAACCTTCACACGCTCGATGTGCACAGGTGCTGGCTTTTTATCTGGATCGGACCAAGCCATTCCAGAAATCCTCACAACTCTTTATTGCCTCGGCCGAGCAGGTGAAGGGGCAGCCTATCTCCACGCAGTGGCTTTCCCGCTGATCACTTCATGCATACGCACGTGCTATGATCGGGCAGGGGTGCCCCTGCCACAGATCATTAGGGTGCACTCTACGAGGGCTCAGGTTTCATCAGCGGCTTATGTAGCCATGTTCCTATCCAAGATATTTGTAGGGCGGCCACTTGGGCCTCAGTTCACACATTTACTTCGTATTACGTTATCTCCCAATCTAGGGATGACGCAGGTTCGGCAGGGCAGTACTTTGTCCCGAGCTAACGTGAACTCCTACCCACTTCCAGCAGATATTGCTTGGAATCACCTACTGTGGAATACACATGAGTAATCACTCGAAGAAGAAAGGACAGTTATCTCGAAGAACACCAGTTATGGAACAGGTGTGTTGCTCATGTCTATTCCACACCCCGCCCTCCTTCCCCTCTGTTGGAGTTGTCCGGCAAGAAGGAACCGAGGGTGGGGGGAGCCTGTGGCTCCCCTTATGGCGTGATATACAGGCACCACTCCAGGGGTCACCGCGGTGCTCCCCCAGTACAAATGCTGCTAAGGGAAAAACATCCAGCACTGGTGCACGTGGCGAGCACACACACCTACTGTGGAATAGACATGAGCAACACATCTCAAAGAACACCACTTATGGAATAGGTAACTGTCCTTTATTATTGGCAGGGCTGATAGCAGAAACTATTATTAAGGTTTCCTCACACTCCCCATGATAAGACCCTGTTTTCAGTTGCTTATAATTTTTGCCAAATTTTAACCATTTGAGCTGAAATTTTCCATGCCTGATTTTTTTCTGGAAAACATTAACTAAAATAGCTGTGTCATTTCCATGAAGGAGGCTAGGAAAAAATATATTTTGCCCACCTTAAAAACTTCTGGTGACCTTTTTCTTTGAAATGCTCCAGTGCCCACAATACTTTGAGCAGGGACTTGAACTTTGGCAGGGGTTACGGCCTTTGTGTCAGGGATGTGCCTTTTGCTAGTCCCATGAATATCTGCCTATATATAGCCACGTCTTTGAAAGCAGTTTGCACATGCTCAGCAAAGACTTGCTAGAGCTTAATAGGTAAAATCTCCAAAGATTCCATCCTCAATGAGCATGCTCAACTCTCTCAGCTCCTAGTGCTAACCAGGCTGTGCATGCACCATCCCCACAGAGCGACTGAGCATGTTCCACATCAGGACTGTGATGGCTCAGAAGGACTTTCCCGATAATTGCTGCTCCAGGCCAGGCGGGGACTGGGCACTGGAAGGAGAGCAGGGAACCTTTCTCTCCTGTGCTCTTGATGACTGCCTCCCCCGCCCCCCGCTGGTTCCCTTGCAGTGCGGAGGAGGAAGGAGCCACCTGAATCAAATGCAGAGGGGAGGAAAAGAAGTGGGTTGGGAAAAGGAGCCTCATCAGATTGGGCCTGGAAGTGGGGAGAGAAATTGGGGCAGTGAGTTGGAGTGGAGAGAGTGGGATTGGTTGGGTGAGGACACTGAAACAGCAAGATGGGTGGGGAGGCTGGGCCCGGTTGGTCAAGGAGCCTAGAACTGGTGACGGAAATGGATTGGCTGTGGGGGAAAAGAGGGAGGAGAGACAGATTTGAGGTAGAGGTAGAACTGGGACTGGCTGGACAAAGAGACTGGGTCAGGGAGCTGAGAGAGGTCAGGGTCTGACTGAGATTGGATGAGGAGCCTTGTGAGTGGGAGCCAGGGGGTGAGAGGGGGGAGAGAGATCAAATGAGGAACTGGGCCTGGCTGGGCAAGGTGACTGGAGCCAAGGAGTGGGGGGAAAAGGGAGAGATGAGAACTGGCTGGGCAAGGAGGCTTGAACTGGTTTGAGAAGCCTGAGGAGTGGAGGCTGGGACTGGGTAGAAAAGTAGAATGGGACTTGGAACCAGAAGCCAGAGCTGGAAAAGAGACAGGCTTGGGACAGGAACAGGTTTGAGGGAAAGAGGCAAAAGGGGTCAAGCTTTTGGAAAATGGGCAGAGGAGTCTTTGCCCGCTAGAGCACACTCCCCTCCAGTGCCTGGAATTAAACCCAAGATTCCTCCTGTCATTGGACTGTTTCGATTCCACCAGATCAGCATTTTCTGATGGAAGTTTGTACCATCGTTCAACACACTAGAGGTCTGAGTTCTATTTGGCTCTGGGCAAGTATGAGTGTCTGACTCTGCTTTATGCTTGTTTTATTTCCCTTGTTGACCTAGAAGTAGAGCAATCGTTACTTTCAAAGTACGGTTTTCATCCTGCAAACTCTACCTTCCTCCTGGGGTCCCACTGAGGAGTTTGTTAATCCAGTGTTTAGCGTGGTATCTTTCCTGGAGCAGCCATATTCATATGACAAACTGACTTCTTGTATGAATAGAGGTTTGCAGCATTGACCCTTAGAATATTTGTTGTTTTCTTAGCGCAGGCTGGCACAAGATGTTCCTATAGTTTGGAATAATAATAATGATTGTTGCTGAAGACGATGGATACATTTTAAAAGAAAAATGGTGATTCTTGCCAAGTTTAGTCTCATCCGACTGTCTAAGCTGCTTCACATTAGAACACTGGGGGGATTGTGAAAGGTGACATGAAAAGGATAGGAATCTCAGGAGAGCTAAGTTTATATCTGACAGAACCATTCTGTTCCCATTGGCCCCTATGCTGAGGGGTACTGAATACCTATATATCACGTTGTCTGCAAAGGGAGATATAGGGGCTTGTTGCCTCTCAAGGTCAGGCCCAATGTAACTTTGGGTAAGTAACATGTTTGAGGCACAAGGACATCAACAACTCACCCGTCGAGTTGGGTAAAAACAGGACCTCACTGAAAATCAGTTATTGCTGTTGAGTTAAGGTAGCTCCGGCACACACAGAAAACTTAAAAATAATTACGTTCAGGAGGCTTGTTAAAAGAGTCAAAAATGTGCATTGAAAAAGAAAAAGGAAACTAGTTTATGGTCCCAACCCTGCACCGGGATTCACTAGCATGCATCTGTGTGTGTGTGTGTGTGTGTGTGTGTATGTGTGTGTCTGACTTTACTAGGGTTCCCCGTGAATGATGATCCTGTCCTGATGCACAATCAGGTCCTTTGTTTGGATTTCCCCCCCTTCCTCTTTCTCATTTAAACAGAATTAGAACTCATGTGGAAAGTGCTCATATTACCGGGAACAACAGTAGGAAACTCTTTGTTAACCTTAATTTCCCATCTAATATTTCTCTGCAGCGTAAGTCAGTCTCCAAGGAGATAGGGTTGTTGACAATAACCCCAAATTGCTATATAAGTGTCATATTGTGCAGTTCATTAAGAGCAAATTGTTAAATCTTCTGCCTGAGTTTCCCCAGATTTGCTGCTCCTGCTTATTTGATTTTCCTCCTTTAGATACCATAATACCTCAGAACTTCTCCTGTACATTTATTAAATTACAGACCTGTGTCCCTGAGTTTTCTATCCATGAAATCATGAATTTAGATTTCTTTCAAGGGCCCAATCCTGCATCCTCCTGATCTCCTCCTCTGTGGTTCTCAGAATTTTTCCTTTCCTACAAAGCCAATAGGAGTTGAGGGAACTCAACATCACACCAAACATGCTCAGCATCTTGCAGGATCAGGAATTATATTTTCTCTAAATCTAGACTGTAGCACTTGGGACTAAAACAAGAAAAATGCTGAGCCAATGAGACTCAATGAAATCAACACTCTCAGGATTTCATCCGTAGAGTGGATTGGTTTGTGTAATTATGGTATCTTAGCTGCTATTAGCTATTAAAAGGTAGCTTCATGCAACTTGGAAAGAACTTAAAGGGAGTGGTATATTAAGATAGTCTTGAATTTGGAAAATGAAATATTCCATTAACCTAAAAGAAACAAAGCAGAGTTAAGTATCAGAGGGGTAGCCGTGTTAGTCTGGATCTGTAAAAGCAACAAAGAATCCTGTGGCACCTTATAGACTAACAGACGTTTTTGCAGCATGAGCTTTCGTGGGTGAATACCCACTTCTTCAGATGCAAGAAGAAGTGGGTATTCACCCACGAAAGCTCATGCTGCAAAAACGTCTGTTAGTCTATAAGGTGCCACAGGATTCTTTGTTGCAAAGCAGAGTTAGTGTATTCCTCTCCTGGAGGAATAGGCCTAATGCAATTCAAAGCTGTAGTGACTCACAGCAGTAGTGACTAGTGAAAGAAATAGTTAGTTTATTATAAGGTTTTTCCTGTGTGTTCTGATGTTTGGTAAAGTATATTGTTCTTACAAATGTTGAGCGGACATTTATCACATCCCCCGTCATAATTATTAGTGACAAGGCATCTGAATGAAAACAAATGGAAGAACTATAAGTGTTTACTTCAATGTGAATTCTTTCTGATAATGCCTCTTGAGATTCTTTCCATCTGATGTTTGTGGGAACTGAAAGAGGATTTTGGCTGTGGACATATTGGACGTATTACAATTGACATGAGTGGGAGTGGTCCCTTTAATGCATTCACACCTAGAAAGAATAGGCTGGATTTATCCCAACTGGGTGTTGGGTCCCATGCATCCGACGAAGTGGGTATTCACCCACGAAAGCTCATGCTCCAAAACGTCTGTTAGTCTATAAGGTGCCACAGAACTCTTTTGTTGCTTTTATGGACTTCATTGCACCTCTTCAGCCAGTTGCATTAAGCCTCGCTGTAGGTTCTCTTCCAAGTTCTTTGTGATTAGTCCCTTTGCATGCTACATTTTAAAAGTGATGAAGTGCTACCAAGTATAGGTTTTTTGGTTTGGCTTTAGAAGAACGACACCAGGGATGAATTTAATCGACTTTTCCTACTCTTAAGGAGCTTTCTGCAACCACTGTGCTTTCATTACATTTTCTACTAGTCAGATGTAAAACCACATGTTTACGAATTGCTTTATCAGTAGCTAGGAACTGCAATATGTACTAGTGGAGGAAAGAAACAAGCCTGGCAGTCCAGAAATGGATATATGCCCTTGATGCTTGTTTGCTATTGGCTGTTTATAGAATAAAGGGCTTTCCAAGAATTTTGAGAAAATAGATTCCAAGTCCAGAAGGGACCAGTGTTATCAGTCTGACCTTCTGTATAGCACAGGCCATAGAACTTCCCAAGAAAAAATTCCTAGAGCTTTTCCTTTAGAAAAACATCCAGTCTTGATTTAAAATTTTTTCCATGACTCCATGTTGCTTGCTAAGTATTGATTAGGAAGAGGAAATGCTAGCTTTTAAAAATGTTAGGTCTAATTTGGGCGGGGAGGGGGCTTCTAGTGTGTTTTATGGTTTGTCTTTGTTCTTGGTGGTCTATGTGGTTTTAAATCTTCTAAAATGATATGAGCTGAACTCAATCTTAGCGCTGATTTTTTAAAAAAATCGATGGTGTGCAGCTGCATATGTTTTCTGTCCCTGGTAATGAAGGAGTTAACATTTTCATGCCATTTTCTTTCATATTTATATTTTTAAAAAATTCTGAGCTTTTCATGCTGTGACCCTGGGCTTAGTCAAGACACGCTGGGGATGTGTGTCTACGCAGCAATGTATGTTTCCACTGTGTTTTGGAGACAATAGAAAATATGCCCTACATTTTTGTCTAACTGTAAACCAAAGACTGTGTAGGCTAGTAGAAAAAAAGATGCCTTTTAAACTGTAAATGCAGTGAGTACCAATCTTGGTGGTGGTGTATTTTTCTTAGTTCTTAGTCGTGCTTATACTCTGGGGGCTAAGACTTCAAAATTGGCTGTCTGAATTCCATCTTCAAAATTTGTACATCTGCTTTAGGGAGACCTCAGATGGCAGGTTAAGCTGGAGGATCAGGATCTGTCCTATAAAGTCTACTTTTCAGGAAGCTTTGCCTGCTACCGTATATAGATCTTGGTATGAACTAGGGAACGTATTTTGGTTGTTTATAGTCTATATTTCATGAAATAATTTGAAAAGAAAGTGTTTTAGTTGGACACTAGTTATAGTACCAGATTCATTAGTATGAGTCATTAATGTTGTTAATTTGGTCATGTAGAATTACATTTGTATTGCTTAGTTTCCCCTCTGACACACACTGTTCAAAACATCCTATATGTCATGTGTGGGGTGCCACAATAACAGGTGTTTCTAGCGTGAAGGGAAATTCCCCCACACTTATGGCTCAGACTCTGCATCAGTGGCTATTAAGAGCTTTGGCTAGATATGCTTAATTTCTTTGCACCATTCAGACAGTTGAACTCACGCAAGGGGAGTCAACAGTGCATATCTGCAGCTGTGAATGACACAGTTTTGAATCACAGAGCTAATGGGATCTACTGACTGCTAGACTATGTTACAATGGGCACTCAGTCATTAAGAAAACTGTTGCTGTAAGAAAATGATACTTATCAGAAATGTGATTGTTCCCTCCCCCCTCTCTGTTGCAAACAATAGATGTTGTGAAATTTGGCTTGGGACCATTCAATCCAGCTACAGAGCCTATTTTGATTCTGGAAGTACAAGACCTGGATATTAAAACAAAAGGTAAAAAGGAAATAGTGACTTGAGGTTAATGAAGCAAGATAAAGTATTGGAAGGAAAGAACACAGGGAAACTGGTGCTCAAAGCCCACTGGGAACATAGGGAAGCTGTGCCCACACATCTAGGAACGAGGCCACTCATTAGTTGAGAAAAAATAGGGGGGTACTGGGCCCAGTGATTAAAGAGGATCCCTCTGGCTCTGGAGTGGGAAGCCCTTATTTATCCCTGTGACTTCCTTTGCAGCTGGTGCTGCCTAATGGGGCCAACATGGTACGTGAGAAGTAGGGTTGCCAGGAGACAATGGAAGATTTAAATGGTACCTGGATCTCTGGGACATGACCTGTTCCCTGGGAGGTGCTAGGCACCAGCAACCCACATCAAAGTCAATATGAATTGCTGGTGCTTGGCATCTTTTTGGGATTTGCTTCTCTATGTAACAGACTAAAAGACAAAACTGTTTGTGGAAGAGCTGTGAAGAAAAGGTAGATGGCACTGGGATCCTTGACTGGTGTAAATGGACATAGCTCCATTACAATTATGCTAGGCGGATTTACACCAACTGAGGCACTGGCTCTGAGATTTCTGTGATTAACATTTAAAGAGAATTATAAACAACGCTATTTGCATCCAACATTTCAATGGAGAAAAGACAGTTTTTCCTCCCAGTGTGGTGGATGGATCACAACAGAAGGATAAATAGTCTCACTTCATTGAAATGAAAGTCTTCACCAGTCTTGTGTCTGTGGGGGGAAAAAACCTGGTGGTCTCTTTCAGATCCCAGAAGGTCAGTGTCAAAACAATCAGAAGACCTCATCAATCAAAAGTCCTCATCAATACGATTTCCTTGTTGTCTGCAGAGTTGCTGTATCTGTGTTGGTCCCAGAATATGAGGGAAACAAGGTGGGTGAGGTAATATCTTTTATTGGACCCACTTCTGTTGGTGAAAGAGACAAGCTTTTGAGGGATACCGGATTCTTCCAGACCTAAAGAAGAGCTTTGTTTAGCTCAAAAACTTGTCTGTTTCACCAGCAGGCGTTGGTCCAATAAAAGGTATTTCCTCACAAACCGTATCTCTCTGATTCCCTTGTTGACAGTCTCAAAAGGATGCCTTTTGCCTCTAACAGCCCTCTGCTCAGGGACGGTGCCATTCTTTTGGTCCTCTTATTGTCTTTTCTGATTTGGGGTATACCTTCAGTCTGAGCCTTCCACGGGCTTTGGATCATGGCCTCTGCACACACTTACAGATCGCCTAACAAAATGTTGCAATCCCTAAGTCTCTTTGTGGATCTGGGCCATAGAAACTGAGGCTAAAACTCCTGAAAAACGAAGTGCTGCTTAGATTAATTTTCTTCCAAGCACCTTATTGGAAATCTGATGTTACTGCTTCAGGTTTCAATTAAAGATCTGACAACAGTGAACATGCCTAAATAGTTTGTTCTCCCATCTCTCTACAGAAAGTAATTGGCACTGAACTCAGTACCATATGGTAATTACACACACAATGGATTTTGTTAGATATTCCTAACAATTTTTGCAATATATGGGGCTCAATCCAATGCCAGCTGAAATCAGTGGGGCACCTTCTATTGACTTCAGTGCACAGTGGCTCCATCCCTATGTGGGTTAGGTGGCTCTGAGCTACAAAATGTTTAACCAAGTCACTAGTTTGAATCCATCCCAGATTGGTAGTGACAAGTCTGAAGCTATCTGAAGGCTGATTGATGGCCTATGTAAAATGAGTTAGCAGTTTCAGTCCCATGAACAAGTGTCTATATAACAAGACCCTTCCTGGCAATGTGGTAGGGAAGATTTTTACCGCTACTGCCCATGGTATAGCTTTTCTGTGGATAAAAGGCTTCTCTTTCCAGGGATGACAATCAGGTATCTTTAATGCATCATATTAATATATTAGAATCAATAAGTAATATCTAATTAGCCCATGCGCTAAGCAGTTGCAAACTCTTGCTTTAAAAAGGTAGTTTTAAAAAATAACATCCAATATTATGTTAGCTACACAAGTATTTTTAATAATTAGTTACTAGGAAAAACAAAGAAATACATTGTCTGTTGGTTACCTCTTCTGATTTTTCTATATCCCTGTCAAACAGCCCCTTTACTCCAAATGGGTGACTTGAATTGGTGCCTTGGTTGCATTATTGTACATGTTGCTTATTTTCCTTGTGGAAAATTCAGCTTTGCCTTTTAGATTTAGAGATTTCCCTATGATTAGAACGTAGTGGTTACACACATTCTCTCCGAGTGCTGTGGGCATGTCAGTGTGGTAAAAGAGGAGGGTTTGCAATCTTTAGGATAGAGTTTCTGAATATTTATAAACATACTGAGAATTCCTTTCATAGTTTTATGCATTTCCCATGAGAATGAGAGGGTCCCAAGGATGTCTTGCACTTCTCAGAAGTGCACTGAAGTTGTATCAGTGCATACAATAATATATTGGCTTGCCAGCATTCTGGTGTGTACAGTCCCAGCATTTCAATTAATCAGCAAGGGATTTTAAGGAAGATGAAACTGAAGACTCAGAGAGCTATTGTCTGAATTCCCTGGTGGCCATAGAGCCTGTATTTTCATATCTCAATAAATACTAAGTCTAGGATAAAACCACTTTGGTCATCCAGTCTGACTATCTGCACTTTTACAGGATTGCTCACTCCTGTTATCTAACCTATTGTTGAATACCTGGGGTGATGGAAACTCAGCCACCTATTCCCCCGCTCAATTGCCCTTAATAACATTTTTCTAATATCTAGTTGTTTCCTAAATGTCTCCTTCACCAGCTTCAAGTCATTGCTCCTGATCTTCATATTGTATTGGACTGTGAATAACCTTGGGCGTAGGCACACAGGATTAAGCAGTACATATGCATACTCCTTCCAGCTCAGAGTGGGGGCAGGGAATGGTCAGAGCCAGCAGGAAATTGCTACCCTGCAAGCAAGGAGGGAATTGTGCCTCAGAGGACACACTTCCTCTTGCTCAAGGCTGTTCCTAAAGGCACAGCTTTAAGGATTTACTGCATATGCTACATAGGTACCTTTCAAACATAACCCTTTAGGCCCTGAGTCTGCAAATGCCTCCTGCCTGTTGGTGCCGAGCTGTCACGCAGCCGAGCAGGTGACCATCTGCACAGAGGCAGTTGCAGAACCAGGGCATAAGGGTTAGATTTTCAATGGCACTCAGCATTGGCCTAAATCTGCTCCTATTGAAATCAGCAGTAGCCCTCCTGCTCTTTAGGAGCTCCCACTGACTACAGCAGGAGCAGAGTAAGGTCGGTGCTGAGTGCTATTGAAAATCCCACTCTTTAGTTTTTCATGAAAATGCTAAAAGTACCCGTCCACTTGCAAGAGGGAACCGTCAGCAAAATGTTTGTTTTCTTTTGTCTGGAGCTGTCAAGGAAGTCTGGAAAGGCACATTAGGTCCAAATTACAGTGTTTGCTTCTCTCTCATTTAGAAAATAACACAATGGATTCAATAATGTTCAGTTAAAACTTGCTTCAGTTGCTTCTGAACTGCATATACGTACACAAAGTTAATTGACGGGCTGTGGTTAAAGAAAAATCCTGAAGGCTTTGAAATCCTGTTGTCAGATTTTTGTGCAATGCAAGGAAAATTATAGAGACACTGCTGTATTGCTGTATGTTAAGAGACATTTTTGAAGAGATCACACTCCCCATCAAAGGTAAGAAGTAATGTATTACTTACTTTTAAAATGAACATGAATGCTGTTCTTGTGAAAGACATCAGCCCCGCAGAATGTAGTCCTCTTTGAGCCAGATTTTCAAAAGTATGTAGGCACCTAAAGATGCAGATAAGCTTGCAAGGGGGAATAAGGGGCCTAAATCTAACATTTGGGTCCATGCCCTCCCCCACTGACTCAATCAATATTTACACCAAGTGAAACAGCTCCAGGAGCAGAGATTGAGTGTAACACCCCACCTTAGCCAAGAGCCGGGTACTGCCCTAGAATATGGGAAATGTGGCTTCAAATCTCTGCTCCCCATCAGGTGGAGGAGGGATTTGAATGTGGGTCTCCCACATCCCAAGTAAGTGTTGTGACCACTGGCGTAATTGGTAAAGGGGATGGGAACAACAGAACCCCCTCAATTTTTCTTGAGACAGGACTGACCTGGCTGAAGCACCTAACTTCCAGACAAGGGTCACAGCTGTGAATCCTCTGGCCTCGACTTAGGAACGTAGGCCCCACCCCTCTCCTCAGCATTTTCTATGGGCTAGTTCAGGAGGCTCAGTATGCTGGCTTCTGTGAATCCCTCTTTCAGCCCCATGGGGAGACTGTGCACCTTTTTTAGCTCCTGGGATTTTCAAAACTGTCTAGGTGCCCAACTTCCAATGGGGAAATCTCGCTAGCTGCCTATCTGCATCTCAAAGTGCCTAAATCTGGCCCTTTGTGCCGACAAGCAGTGCCAGCTTTCCAAGACTGCCTTGTAAATGAGTCTCAGAGCAAACCAGGACAAACAGCCTGTGGGGATTGGAGACCCTTAGTTCTACCTGTCTGTTCAGACTTGGGCTAAAAAGGATGCCAAAATCCGTTATTGTGATTGGTCCAGTCGAAGCCTTTTCCTGCTAATCCAGGGGTCTCTTCTGTCACTCCTGTTCACTTTGAATAGTACTGATGAGAATAGTCCCCCTGAGGTATCCGTACTCTTGTGAATAAGTAAATTAGAGAGGTTGGAAGAATTGGGTCCACATCCAACTATGTCCCAATCCTGCAAAATCCTTAGTTCCATGAGGAGTCCTAACAAAAATAGCCTCTTTGACTTCAACGAAATTGCATATAGAAGTCAGGGCTTGTGGAATTAGGCCCATAGTTAGGTGGATAACAGATGTTTTGTGTGGCACCCACTTAGGCATGTCCTTCTTTAAAAACACTGTGCATCAGCTGGTTCTTTGGCTAAAGGATGTAATGCAATTCTAGCTTTAAGCAGTCAATCTCAGCAGGTATGTGGTGAAGTCTGAGGACTTTTCATAAATTCTGCCTGTGATAGCTACAGAATGGTGCACTCTGTTTCCTGATTTGTTCCTAACTATGGCTTCATTGCAATGGTTCCAGGGAAAAATAAATTACTTAGAATTTATAAAAAGGTCACTCAGTTACTTAGTCATTATAATGACCCACTTGTAATTCCCTTCCACACCTTTATCCTTATGCACCTGTTATATGAGCATTCGTGTTTTGCACAGAATTGAATAGTGGTACACTGTACCCACACCTACATAGTGGGGCAAATTTGTCATTGGCATACCTGGACAGAACTCTGTTGGCTTCAGTAAGTGCACACTCAACTAGCTGTGCAGCACCTGTATTTTTAAGTGCATACCTGTTGATATGACATGATTTTCTCTTGCACATACTCTGTATGTAATTGTCAAATGATCATTCCTTTGTTAAATCCAGACCCATCTTTTTAAACACAGCAGAACACTACCCTTTAATTAAGGGGATTATGATGGAAACTGTTTGGATAGATTACCTGTTATCACAGGCATGACCAGTGGGGGTTATAATTTCACTGCACCCAGATTTAAAATTGGATGAGTTGTTTAATGCTGGTGACGTTTGATTTTTATCTAGCATTTGAAACAGATGCTCTCCATCTCATGTCATCTGGTCAAGTGCAATTTTCAATTAGGGCTATTTCACTGACTGAAAGAAACAGTATTACCTTTTCATACTGATCATGGTCCCTGATTGCTGATGGACAACACAGTGTAGGGGTGGTGCCTATTGTGAAGGGCCCCTCTCCCTCAACCAATACTTACTGACTATTAACACTTACCCAGCGCTGTTTCCTCTGTAGATCTCAAAGGAAGGCCAATAGTTTCCCCAGCTGTAAAATAGGGTGGATAGAGAGACACACTGCAAGCGTGTGCAGTGACTTTGTGGCAGAACTGGGAACAGAGCGCACTTCTCCTGATTTAGAGGTCTGGGCCTGCTCCACTGGGCTACACTGCCTTTATGCTGAAGCCTTACCGAGTCACTGGAAACTAATGGTCCTCAGCATTTAACAGGCTTGGGGCCTTTATTCTTAAAGATATATAAGAGTGAGGCCCGGCTGAAACAAGCTTTGCATGCTTCTAGGGCTAGAGCCACAAAGGGGCCTTAGACTCAGCAGTGCAATGACTAATGGTTAGCTGTCCTGTTGCCTAGTGAAATCCACCCCAAGTTGGCACCCAGGGTCCCTATTCAATGCATGGAGAGAGTTAGGCAGCCCCGCTCCACCCCTTCCCCAAGCCCCCATCCTAGCCCCACATCTTCCTGCCCCTGCTCCGCCTCTGCCCCGCCTCTTCCCACCCCCTCCCCCAAACTCTTCCTGACCCCACTGTCCCCCAGTGCCTTCTGTGGCTGGTGGGAGGCGCTGGGAGGGAGGGGAAGGAGCTGATCCACAGGGTTGCCAGTGGGTGCTGAGCACCCACTATGTTTCTTTCTGTCATAGCCGATGGTGGTGAGAACACTCACCCAGAAGGTGGGCGATCTGGGTTCAAATCACTCTGCCTCATCTGTAGTAGGGACTTGAGCCCAGGTGAGCACCTGAACCACTGGGCTTTTGCTTAAGCTTTCCAGTTGAAGATGTTTCATTTTTTAAAAATATTCATCTAGGTACTGGAATAGGGGCTAGACCCTGAGTCCCCCTTGTGGGTGCTCTAACCACTGGGCTACAGATTCTCTCCCTCTTCTTGCCTCAGTTAACTTTCAAGTGTTTTGTACAAAGCACAACTACATCAATAGAAGAGAGTGATAGGGCCACTCACTCAGAATAGCCTATAACCTGGTGGTCAAGACACTCACTTGGGGCAGGGGAGGGGGAGCCCTGATCTGGCTCAAGCAGAGTAGGGACTTGAACTGGGGTCTCCTACCTCAGTGTGCTGATAACTGAGCTGTAGCATATAAGTGAGGGTGGGGGTGGAGCATCCCCATTTTGTGTGAAGCCCAGCCTGGTACGTGGCCTCAGAACACCTGCTGGATTGAGCCCGCAGGAGAATGCCTACTTCGAGCATCTCAGTGGGACTTAGGTGCTGAGTAGCTCAGTGCTATCCAGACTTAAGTGGCTTTGTGTATGTGCACTGGCAGAAATGTAGGCAACTAGGGGACATTACTGGCAGGAATATAGAAGCCAGATAACCAATGGGTTTGAGGATCTACATTTTGGACTTAAGTGGTAGTTAGCTGCCTAAATCCTTCTATGGATCTAGCCTCTAGGGCAGAGGTGGGCAAACTACAGGCCACATCTGGCCCGTGGGACCGTCCTGCCCTGCCCTTGAGCTCTTGGCCGGGGAGAATAGGCCCTGGCCCCTCCCCTGCTCTCCCCCCTTCCCTGCAGCCTCAGTATGCCATGCCACCAGCACTCTGGCCTGCTGCTCCTGCCGGGCAGCATGGGCAGTGTGGCTGGCTCCAGCCGTGCAGTGTGGCTGCGAGCTTCTGCTGCTCTGAGCAGCACGGTAAGGGTCGGGGAGTCGGGGGGTTGGATAGGTGTGGGAGTCCCGGGTGGTGGTTGGGGCAGGGGGGATTGGATAGGCATGGGAGTCCTGGGGGGCCTGTCTTGGGGCGGGGATATGGATAGAGGTTGGGGCGTCAGGGGACAGGGAGCAGGGGGGTTGGATGGGGATGGGGGTCCCAGGAGGGGACGGTCAGGGGACAAGGAGCGGGAGGGTTGGATGGGTAGGGAGTTCTGAGGGGGGGCGGGAAGGGGGAGGGGCGGATAGGGGTGGTGGGGTCCAGGCTGTTTGGGGCGGCACAGCTGTCCCTACCTGGCCCCCCATACAGTTTCACAATGCCGATGTGGCCCTCGCGCCAAAAATTTGCCCACCCCTGCTCTACAGGCCAGGACAGATAGATCCAATGCCTTCTAACTTGTGGAATCCCAATTTAAATCTCAGTTGTGGCAATGTGCGGGGTCTATGTAGCAAGTCCAGCCAACCAATAGAGGACTATAGTAGTAGGTGGTTAAATCTACTGTAGTGTCTGGCCAACAGTTGATAGACACGTCAGTATTTCCTCATTCCGAAATTGTCCCTCATTGAGCAATTGGATTTGAAACAAATCTCACATTCTAAAGTGACCAATCTGAGTCTTTATTGCTCCTTTTCATATATGCAGCCCTGGCTCTTTAAATGACATTCCTAATTTCTCTCTCATATATTTGAGAGCCATAGTCAGAAAGGAATGCGATTATTCAAATGTTTCAAATGATTGTGACTTTGTAGAATTGCTATCATTCTTAGGTAAAATAGTAGTTTCTCTAGAGAATGAATTCCTTATTTGCAACGAAGATTTTATTTTTTCCAGCTAATACTTTAATTAGAAAAAGAACAATATGTTGGATTTGCTTTACTCTTGAAAATGGGGAGATCAGGGGAAGGAAGTATCTCTTGCAATGCATAACATTGTTTCCTCATCTTGATGTTTGGGACTTTAACTGGTGCAACTCACATTAATGCTAATGAGATGTGTGCTCCAAAGCCCTGCACTTTCATATGAGAATCCAAGCCAGTGTGCCAAAACATGTTTTGTTCTCATTAAATCACAATTTTCATAAATATTTACAGTACCAGCACAAATTAGGCACTCTGACTTTGCCTCAAAACATAGTATTAGGAGAGGGTGGAGGGTGGGAAGAAGATTAGTGGTTGAAAGTAAAGAATTAGCTCTACGGTGAATCGACTAAATCCATCCGAAATACTTGTTAAGAGTTTTATATGAGTCTAAATTAGGTCTATAGTGTACTACTGTCAACACTAGAATCATTAAAAGCAGCAAAGAGTCCTGTGGCACCTTATAGACTAACAGACGTATTGGAGCATGAGCTTTCGTGGGTGAATACCCACTTCGTGGGATGCAAGAATAGATTCCCTAGAATCATTAACACTAATGGGAGTTACACTGGTAGAGCCCTGTGCATCTAGAAAAGAATATAGCCCTGAATGTTTTCCCATTGTGGGGGTGCAAATATGGTATGTATTTAACTCAGTGAAGAATGTATTAGCTAAGAGAGGCTTCTTATAGGTCACTTACTGATCCAGGTGATAACAGCAAAGCACCACTGTTATAAGTACACCCCTACCCTGATATAACGCTGTCCTCGGGAGCCAAAAAATCTTACCGTGTTATAGATGAAACTGCGTTATATTGAACTTGCTTTGATCCGCCAGAGCGCACAGCCCTGCCCCCCCGGAGCACTGCTTTACAGCATTGTATCCAAATTTGTGTTATATCGGGTTGCATTATATCGGGGTAGAGGTGTATAGCAAAATGTATTTCCTTCTGCATTCATCATATGTTTGATACTTTGCAGCATGTAAAAAGACTTAATAGCCTTAAAATTAATTCTGCTCACATACCTGTTTAAGGGAGCAGGCAAAAAAGCCTATTGAAGAGTATAGTTGTGAATTGAGACACCAGAGAGCGGGGTTCTGCTTCTGTCACCTCAGTCAAGTCTCTTTACATTCCTGTGCCCCAGGGAATAATCGTGCTTACCTCAGTTGATGAAATTGCTGTATACGAGAGAAAGATGGTATTATTCATCTCACCAGGAAACAATGTGTTTCTTGAGGGCTGGTTCTTTAAACTGGCTAAATTGGGCCCAGCCCCTTTGTGTGGTTTCACTCAGATGAGGTGGTGGTCAGGGCAGCTGGGGCTCTACTGGAATCCAGAAGATCTTCCCCGCTCATGTTGGCTGTGGAAAGGCCCCCAAATATGTTACACTATCAATGGCATATTTGAGAGTTATACATTTTGAATGTTCTTCCAAGGAGTTATAATTAGACCAGAACATGTGTTTAAAACAGTGGTCAGTGTATAATAGGACAGAGATTCTTAGAAGAGGAACATTGTGGTAGTTAAGAAAGCACTTTGATTTGGCCACATTAACAAAGCTGAGGTTGTTTTAAAAGACATTGTGCCAGCTACTGCAGAGAACAGAGTGGAGTTGTTCCCAATGGAATGCATATAGCTGACGCCTTAAGGACCCAGAATGAGCAGTTATAAGCCCCATTCACGCTTCAGCCACTAGCTGGGAGATGTTTCTGAATAGGCCCTGTCTGCGCTATGGTACTTTTTCTCTGTTATCTACTTGTATATTCTCCCACAAAAACTTAGAGTTTGTTGCTAGATAGCTTACTCCAGCAACACAGACTCTGAAAAGCAAGGAAACAACAAATGGTAAGTCATTCAGCACCTGAAGTGCACTCCCCAAATCAGTTCCCTTTCTCAACCTCAGCTACTTTGCTTCCACCACCCACAGACCATGTATCGGCACCCTCATTCTGAGCAATTAACACAAGCCTTAACTCTGACCATGTGGGCTGGTTCTGTGTTTTGAAGATTAGTATACATCTGGTGTGGCTTTCATAAAATATATTGTATGAGGTTTTGTGTTGGTGAGTGTGTGTATAGGTGAGATCTAGTGTCAGATTGCAAATGGAGACTGTGAGAGATATCTGTCTGTAATGTTTAGGCTTCCGTTAGAGGGGTAATAAGTCTAACAACCTTAACTCTAATTACGGGATGGTAATTTCCCACATGAGTATATATCTACACTAATAGATATTCCCATAGATAGTGGTAGTGTAAAGAAGCAGATCCTTCACCAGCCACATGCTCCTCTGTAACAGCCTAATCCCTCTCTCTAGTGCAGGGTTGCTGTTTCATATGCATTTTTTTTACATTATGCCTTCTTGGGATTGGCCCTTTAAATTTAGCAGAATCAAGCCCTGAAGAAGCCCTACAGTGGCCATTTTGTACCTTGTTGCTGGGAGCTGAACCTCCCTCTATTCCAGCTGGTAAGTATTTTTAACATGTTACGTTTTTTTTCTGAGGAGATGGCCTATTCTTACAATAGTTATGGGTTGATTCTGATGAATTTTGTAGATGCAAATATGCATGTAAATTTGTCTTTTAAAATAACCCCCTGGGGCCTTTGCCTTTGCCTTGTATTTCTGTTTCCTCCTAATTAATGCTGTAACAGCATCTGCACAAGCAGAGTTGGTGTCTCAGGTGGAAGTATCCCTCAGTTGCCTACACATTTCTGGAAACTTAGGGATGGAGGCTGTGTAGTCTGATGGCCTGAATGCAGGGGTGGAAGCTAGAAACACTCACTGCTTTGATGTCAGTAGTGTTAGAGAAAGATGAAACAGTAATAATGAATCAGGACAGTGAGCCCAGCATTGGGGAAAAAATGCAATTGCACAGAATGCTCTGGCAGAAACGCTGTTTAAAAATTTTGTCTCATGGGACTCTCTCATTAAAAGCAAGTGCTGGTCCGTTCGACTGTGCTCCCAGGGCCCCTCCCAGCCTTGTGGCTTGAGGTTTCTCAGGTTTGCTGGCAGCTTGTAGAGGAAATGCACTTGCTGCTAAAGCTGACTCTCTGGAGTTTGCAGACTCTCCTCCTCAGATGTGAAATGCATATACCACAGGCACCACATCGGGGGCCTGATCCAGCAAGCACTTGCACAAGTAGCCCCCTGTGACGACTACTGTGAGTAAGAGTTTGCAGGATCTGGCCCTTAGCGTGCTTGGCTCAGAGTGTAGCTATTTCACAGGAAACATATGCACGTTGGTAGTTCACAGTGACAAGAAGGGTAGCATTTTTTAAACTGTTGACCTTTGACAGCTCAGTGCTTGCCTTGCAGGATATCTTTTCTATCAATCAAAACACACTGATAGGTGTGGCACACCCTTTGTTGTAGGGACTAGGAGCCTGCTTCTGCTCTCTTGGGGCCAGACTGGGAGGTGTAAGAAGAGGCTCAGTTTGCTTGTGGGGGCATTTTCCATGCTTGGATCTTGCCTTCTTAGTGGAGAAGGGATGCTCATGTGTCTCTGTGGTAATTACGCCCCCCCCCCCACACGCAGACTGTTAAGATGCTGCAGAACGTGGGCTGAGTGATATTTATCATCTCCCTTCCCAGCCCAGACACTCTTACTTTATCCTTGGAGATCCCTGAGGGACATGGGGGCAGCCGCAACCAGAGCGAAGTCTCTGGCAGCACAGTTCCATTGGAGCTGTAATGTCAGGTTGCTGGAAGGGCTGCCAGACCCTAGGGCTGGTTCAGGGGTATTGGGCCATCAGGTAGGTGGTCCTGACCTCCCATAAATCCCAGGCAATCTGCTACGATTTGGGGTGGGCTCCAAAACCTTAAATATAGGGAGGCAAACCCTTCCCTCTCTCCCAAACAGCATGCTGTGGAGCAGTCGCTGTGAGGGAATCCTCACAGAGACTTCCCTGGGAAAAGTCCCCTCCCTCAGGTTTTCACACATGGGACAAGGAATGTATGTGGGGGATCTGGCCCTTTGAAATCAGTGGTGAATATTCTGTTAGCTGTACTGGAAGCAGGATCTGGTCCTAAATCATATCTTGTAAGAAAGCACAAAGCAAGTCTGTAGTTTAAAACCATCTCCCTTGCGCAAAAAAAAAAAAAAAAAAAAGTTATCCGTCTGATCACTGGCAACCTACCATGGGGAGAACAAATTTTGAAAGCACAGGCGCTGCTGCTGATAAAAAAACACTTTTCTGTAAAATTACTTTTGTGATGGGGCGGTCAGGTATATTCTCTGCATATTGATCTCATTGAGAACTTGCACCTGCAATGGGTGATTTAGAAGAAAGAGAGGAAATGGGTCATTTTGACTAGGATAGCATTTTGCATAGGATGGACTACTTCATTTTGTATATTATTTTGTCATGACTTTCCCATTGAGATTTGCCATGCCCTTTATGTAGGAATGAATGGGTATTTTTATGAAAAGATACTTAACGTATTGTAGCAGCTCTTTATAAAGATCATTTCTGCCCTAATTAGGTAAGCATACTTAACTGTTGTTGCTCTTCTACTAAAATTTGCTGTAAATGGAGCTAGAGAGGGAGAGGGAGATAATTCAGACATCAGCTAAATGGACTTAATTTGCCTAATAGAATGACTAGTCATGGCCACTTGAAACTGTAGGTCTTCAGCTCAGGAATTGAATGGTGTTCTAAAACATTTAGTGTTACTGTTTACATTTGCATCAATATTTCCATTGTAGACAAGCACTTTCAGGACTGATACTTAGCATATAAAAACCTCAGCCAGGACATTTCTAAAAATAATGGACCCAATTCTGTCCTTACTCATCCGGTGATCCCCCACTGAAATCCATGAATATTGCAGCCAAGTATCTGAGGTCAGAATTGAGCCCACTCCAATTTGGAACAGCTGAATAAGAAATGGAGGAAAATCAGAATCAATCTATAGTGTTTCAGAAGCTTTTATTGGCGCTCTGGTGACACTTTGCAGATGACTCGTCCTGTAATTCGGAACAGATTTCCAGACAGTTTTTAGGTGTACATTTACTCTACTGTGCTCTCCGGTTGGGTACTTGCACACACAAATGTGGCTATCTAGGTATTTGTGTGAAGTTAGTGCATGGCAGTGTGTACCTAAGGGGTGAAATTCATACTGTGCAAAGGGCTAGCGCTAGGCACAGGCACCACTGATATCTTACTTAAAACAAATGCTCTAGTTCAACTGCAAATTACTTGGTTTGATGCAGGAATTACTGGGTGAAACTTTACAACTTGTGTTATGGAGGAGGTCAGACTAGATGATCATAATGGTCTTTTTAAATATGAGTCTTAAAAGAAGATTTAAATGGTGCCCAGACTTAGTGGCTAGCCCTCTGAACAGGGATGCATTTAACCCAAACTGTCAGGACATTTGGCCTGCAATCAGCAAGGTGAATGTACAAATGTCATCTTGGTGCTCAGGATGTATTTCCTGCCCTTGACTTGCATATAGAATTTACTCAGTTCTCACATCCTCAAAGCATTTATTTTTGACATGTCTGCATGTGATGAGGCACCTGTCCCACACTGGGCTCTAAGGGGTTAATAGAGCCCTAGGAAAGATACATAGGAAGCAGCCAATCAGAGTAGGGCTTAGAGGAGCAGCCAATCAGGGCCCGGCAGGCCCATATAAGAAGAGCTGCTGGGCAGAGCAGCTTCAGTAGCTGCCTGGAACTTGAGGAGGGAACATCAGGCTCCTAGCAGGAGGAAGGAGCAGTGCTGGACAGAGCAGCACTGCCAGCATGGGCTGGGGAAGCTGGAGAGAGCTCCTGGCCAGCTGCTAAGACTGGTAGGCTGAGGACCTGAGGTAGGGCCGAAGAAGGTGCTAGGGGTCGTGGGGAAGTGGCCCAGGGAAATGGACTGAGAGGTTGAAGGGGACACAGCACATGGCTGCTAGCTGCGGGGTCCCTGGGCCAGGACCTAGAATAATGGGAGGGTCCGGATTCCCCCCTCACTACCAATTGCCACTGAGGAAGGGGCTGGACCATCGGACTGCGGTACATTCCCCCCAGAAGGGGGTGGGGGGAACAGAGTGGTACACGGTCGGAGGGCTGTGTCATGAAGAGGACACTGAGGTCCTGGGAGTAACGTGAGTCCTGGAGCAGAAGAGATGGTGGCAAGACATCACCAGAAGAAAGTGCACTGGTGAGCAGAGCTAATCCCAGGGACAGCCAGCAGGAGGCATCGCAGTGGTGAGTCCACTCCGTCACGCTGCACTGTAAACTCAGCCTGGGCTCTCGAAATCGAGCAGTTTTCTTTCTGCTTTGTAAATTGGCACCAGCACCTGTGGTGCTGGAATTAGGAATTGGCTGGTTATTTTATTGTTAATGAAAGAGGCAGGAGAGACTACATCCTTTTTTTTTTCTTCAGCTGTACTGCCTCTGCAGAGCTAACAGTTTAAAAAATGTAGGGCCTTGTGGTACTCTCCTGGTGTGAGGCAGTGTTGACTAAATCACCATTCATTTGCTTGGGTTCCTCTGTTGGAGCTTCCCCACTCTGAAGTATGTGGAGAGCACATAATGGTGAGAGCCTCAGACTAAACAATGGCCTTTGGTGGATTCACTGTAATCCACATGGCTCTTGGTAGATTCATAGATTCATAGACTCTAGGACTGGAAGGGACCTCAAGAGGTCATCGAGTCCAGTCCCCTGCCTGGAGTTCTGTGAGGAAAACATTCTGAGAACAGATAATATACCACGGTGCCATTCTAGTAATTTCTCCCACCATCATCACCACCACGTCTAGACTATGCACCTTTTGGCACTTTGGGGGTGGGCGAGGTGAACATAAAACTTAATTGAGAAAAGAAGCTACAAAATGATGTTTTTCTAGCAGTGATTTCCTGGAGCATTAGCATTTGGATTAGGTATGGTTGCTGCAGCAGGTGCAGCATTGACTTCCAGGCCCAGACCCTCTTCTTTTGGAGCTGTTGCAGCCTGTTTATGGAAATGACTCAAGAACTCAGAAAACTCTAAGTACTGAATCCAACGGAACCATTGCAAATTACCATCACGTGCGAGGCACTGCCATACCCAAGAATGTCCAGCTGCACCTGAGTCACTGCTGCTCTGGTGGGTTGATTATCCTCCTTGGATAGGTTTTCGCTCAACAGATCACAGAAATGCTGTTAGGTTAATTATCCATATTTTAAAATTCCCCAAGTGCATATTTGCATAATTAGCATGTTAAAAATATTCATAAAGACGTATTTACTTGATGGAGTGTAATGACATGATTTGCACTTTTATAAGGGACGTTCTGCCTTTCACTGAGTCAAACAAAACATTTTAAAACATTTCTTGGAGGCAAAAGCATCTTGGGAGTCCAGCCCTGCAGTCATTCTGCATGGGACTCCCAATGAATCATCTGATCCTGCCCGTCACTCAACATCGTTGCTTCTCATTGAAGACAGCAGGAGCAGTGGGCACTTGGCCCTGGGAGGGGAGGTCACAATAACTGGGAGTTGAGAATGTAGTTTGACTTGCAGTATCCTCACTCAAGTCTGTAACCAATGCATAAGTCCTGAGGGTCCATACTTACCCTAGCTGTATGCTGGCCCAACTGTGACTTCACAGTGGGATATGTCCTGATTTACAGTGATTTAAGGGAGAGGAGAATCAGACCCCTACTCTCTTAGGCAGACTTTCTTCTTCAGCTTTGTAACATTAAGAACATACTTCTTAATCAGCATTTGTATTTAGAAACATTTCTTACTTTTACATCCCAACTGAACCTGCCTCCTGAACTTCATTCTTCCAAGGCAAATACATGGGTAGAATTTTCTTCCACCAACATCATCATGGTAAATCCCAAAGGGACGTGGCATCCTGAAAATTGAGCTACATCCAGATTGGTCATAAGGTGATTGTATATTCAGTTTATCTTCCAAACTTAGTCTTGTGCCACCAAAACATTTGGTGCCCATATGATTGCCAGCCATGTGGCAGCATTCCCTGGTACACGCTTCAGAATTCATTAATCTTTCAGTCTTAAAATAGGTCAATACCAAGGAAGCCCCAGAAACCAAACTCATGCTGATGGTGTTTAGCTTCACATATCCGGCTTTCTGATCACGTCCTGCCACTTGATACGGAGGACCTGATGGCGATGACGAGAATAGAAAATGTCAATCCAGAGTTCCTCAGCCTTCCTGAGAGTCCACATTTAATTTCTGTACAATAGAGTTGGTATAACTGTGGGTTCCATAGACTCTCAGCTTGATGTTATGACGTACCCACAGAGACTGCCGAAGGACCTGAAACATGGCAGCAGCTGCTGCTATATAGGCATCCTCCTCTTTTGAGCATTCTCCAGCACTGTCTAGGATGCTTCCCAACTATGTGACAGCTGCCCATCTGGACAGGTTAATATTGAGCTGATTGTAGTCTGGAGCTGGATGCTGTTTGATGGTAATGGCCAGGGACTTAGTTTTATCTGGATTAATAACCAGACCCATGCATGCTGCTTCTAGCCTGACCAGACTGACAATCAGCTGCAGTGATTCATCACATTGAGCCCACAAACCAATGTCATTGGTATATTCAAGATTTCCAAGCAGAACAGTGTTCAACTCAGTGCCACCGACAGCTGCCTCCTCCAGCTTATCCAGCAGTCAATCTATCTTTTCTTGGCGGAAGGAAGATGGTTCTGCCGGAACTTCCTGCCCCTCTTTAAGTGGAGGAGGGATTGCAGGTGACAGACGATTGAGGAGCATCTTCTCACTGATGTAACTGATCCTGCATCCTCAGGCTAGTGCTGCCATAGAATTGTTTCAGGAAATCACAGTGATTCGGTCCATTACTCTGAAAATACAAGCTAGAATTTAATTGGACACGTGAATATTTTTATTTAAAATGTATTTACATTTCAATTTAATACTAAGCAAAATACAGACACAACCTCCTATCCCAGACAACACGCATTTATTTCTGAGGGACAAAGTCTGACCAGTAATTTGACATTTTTAAAAAATAAAAACGTTTTATAGTAGCTGACAACTAATCTTAATGGATGTGTGTGTTTGGAAATATTTCTGTCAGGAACCAGCTGGCCTTTTAAACAGCACAGCAGAGCTGGAAAATCCCTAGGAACCAAAATATCGGACATTTTTATTTTACTGATGACCTGTTCGGTTTGCAAGGATAAACCCAGTGTTCTTAATTGGGCTTACAGAGAAGGGTGAGCCCTGTGCTGTCAGGGGGGTACAACCAAGCGTGTAGTGTACGTATGCTGCAGGCCAACTGTGAGTACTGATGACAATCACTCAGGGCAGGTCTACACTTAATGCTGCAGCAGAGAGCACGTCAGTGAAGATGCTACTATGTCGATGGGTGAGTTTCTCCTGTGGGCGTAGTTAATCCACCTCTGTGAGAGGGGGAGAGCTGTGTCAATGGGAGAAGCCCATCTTTTGACATAGCGCTGTCTAGACCAGGGGTTAGGTCGCTTATAACTGGATTTTTCCCACCCCATAGTCAGGTAGTTATACCGATGTAATTTATAGTGTAAACCGGGCCTCAGTCATTGGCAAGAAACCTGCTGTACTTGACAGTGCACCTCAAATCAAATTTAGGGGAAAATCAGGTTTGTATGAGATCCTGTTTTCAGGTAGGGCTCAGTAAAAGGAGGGGAAATAGAAATGGTTTTCTGCACAGAATTGGTGTGGCTGGGCTGGTAACCAGAAGGATTAGTACAATCAGGCCAGCATGGTAATGGATAAGAAACAGAAGAGATAAGACCACAGAGTCATGCACTGCTGCCCATTAGTTAAACTTTGAGTTACTCATTTAAAGCCCTACTTGAGCAATTCTGATGAGGTGCTGAATGTCATCCACTCCTATTGATGCCAGTGGCAGTAATGGGTGCTCAGCACCTTGCAGTATCTGGCCATTACCTGAGTCTGGCTTTCAGTCACTGTTTAGGAAAAGAACTTAATGTCTTTAGACCAGTAACCGCTTTCTCCTTATACATTGTGTGTGTGTTCAGTTCATTCCAAATCCTGATCACACTTTGTTTGAACAAGGCCATATTTATCATTACCAGGTAATCAGCATTCAAGATGAAAGAGCATGCACTTATTCTTTTAAAAATGAGTCATTAATGAGTCCTCATTAGTATAAGGAACTGGTTCTGGAGGACCTCAGATTGGGAATGGGGGAGAGAGGGAACTTCAGTCGTATTTCTTTTCATCTTTACGCAGTTATTGTTACCATAGCAGTTTGCTTTTGTCTTTGTTGCTCAACTACAGGGAGGGAGGGTTGGCATTTTTGGGTGGGCACTCTTTTATCTTTATTATTTTTTTCCGATTAATAAGACCCAAACACCGTGGAGAAATATGCTCTCCAACTGCTTGTTGTTGACACTGGCTAGCAATGGAAAGCTGGTCTTCTAATTGCCAGCTGTGCTCAGTCTTAAATTAAATACAAGACCTTCAAACTGTCCCCTCCTTGGGCAAACACCTGAGGAAACACACAGGCCTCAGAGGCCACCTCAGTGCTCTACCCAATTGCCAAAGTATCTAGCTGGCCTCCTCCAGTTACGTGTGTTAGATACAAAATCTGCAACGTATTGAAATGGGAAACTCTGGGGGTGGCATAAAAGAAATGTGATCTAATGTAATCGGTGCTGCAAAACAAAAGGAACTAATACAGAATTTAAATTCAGCTCACCATAGGGCCTTTTTTAATGATCCTACCTGCACTGTATGAATATCCCCATAGTACTAATGAAATTCCCAAAGCACCATCTGAGTGTGTGCTACGTTCAGTCTAAAACCTGGGATGGATTATCTGGCGGTAGTCTTGTCTCAGGTGTTTCTAAAGTCCTGATCAGTAACCTCAAGGGGATACCCCTCAGGGGGTACGCCGCACGTGCGCACTCATACATGTACATAAAATATGAGCAAGGCCTACAAAGTAAATCCTGTAGTGCTTACTTAGTATTTACTCAGCTTTACTCAGGCAAAAACACCAGTCTCACTGGCGCTTTTCTAGCAGAACTACAGAAATAACAGGCTAGGATCTCTGGGGACAAGAATTGAGGACAACAATTATCTAGGATATTTACATCTACTCTTGCGTCTGGCTGGTATGCTATTGGCTGCTAATAGGCAAGTGCTGGTAACGCATAACTTTTCCCGTAAACCTTTTCTAAACCATATAGTTTTGTAATGCAACAAAGTGAGTGCCTGGGGTCTGGCTTGCAAGAACTAGAATTTTTCATACAATATGTGCATCTTTCTTGAAGCCACAGGATTTGCAGGCATGCTGCAGCCTCTTTGCACTTGGCTGTTCATTCACAGCAGCACCGGGCTTGCTGATTTTCTTGTCAGCTAATAAAAGCAAAAGTAGGTGGCTCAATGGGAGCACTCAGCCATCATCCATCTGGGGGTTGAGTGAATGCAGTTCTTGAATAGAATAAAATTTTAATGGAGGACTTATGATTGAGGGTTTTTTTTTCCTCTCATTATCTGGTTTCCATGGAACGCCTTTTCAGCAGAGTAGGATAACAGCTTCACTATTTTTCATACAAAAGGTAATGAAGAAAGAAGATATGGATTTTTCTCTCTCTGTTGGTCTCTCTCAGGCCATGTCTATGCTACAATCTTTAGTTGATGCAAGTTACGGTGATATACAGCCACCAAAGTTTGTATGTCACTTGGACACATGCATATGCAAATGGGGGAACGGGTCCCGCTATTGTGGGGGAACTTTCCTGGCTTCTGCACTACCGCAGTGGAATCCAGTAGTGAAACGCTCTGAGTCCTCGCTCCAATTTATTTTACCTCGAGGCCTGCCTGACCTTTTCCACTCTCCCATGCGGCTGAGCCCTCATAACCCCAACAAGGCAGGTCGCAGGATTCCTGGCAGGCTTAACCCCCAGTCTTGTGATCACTTTGGACAGGCACTAGAGTGTCCTCACGCTGTGGTACTCTCTCCACATCGTCCCTTTCCCTGATCCGCTGATCACTACATTAAGTTCAAACCAAATACAGTTTATTAAACAATAATTGTAAGTAAAATAAGGAAAAAAAAGGAAAAGGTTAAAGGATCAAGGGATCCCTCCCTGTGGACACAGGGAACACCATAAACAGCAGTCTGTGGAACTCAAGAAAATTCACAGGCTATTTCTTACTCATCCCAGGCCTCCCTCCCAGGATCTGGCTCCACAGTAATGATACCGTGGATAGGCCACCTGCTCTGGTGATGGCCTCACACCCGCAGGCACCCTTCTCCCCAGTATTAGTTTTCCTGTCTGGGAGAGGGGGACATGAACCTAAGTCCAGCTTTCAAGGCCCTTTTATCTGGCAACATCTCCCTGTGCTGGACCCTCTCAGGCAAGGGTCCCATCTTGCTCTCCTCAGCCACTCAGTGCACCTGGCTGCAGTGTTACTTGTGGCACAGCCGGCATCTGCTATCCCTGATCTGGCCCTCAGCAGTTCAGCCCTAACTCCCCGTTTGTGCAGCTGGCTTGTGCTGCTCCAGGTCTGGCTCCTCTGGTTCTGGCTACTGCTGCTGTCTCCTTAGCTCTGCCCTTCTCTGGCACAGGAAGCTCCAGCTCACATGGAGGATGCGCCCCTGGGCTCCTTCCTCCCTCATTGGCCTGTCTGTCCTGTCAATCGGACTGACTTGGAGTGCTGGCCTCTCTCCATTGGCCCTGAGGGCTCAGGATCCTGATTTCTCTTCAGCCCTTCCCCTTTCTTTTGGTATTGGGAGAGGGCCAACCAAAAAAACCCACTAAGTTTCATTAAGGAGCCAACAGTCCCCTTACATTTAACTAGCTGCTTTAATTGGCACTGCACATGTTCACCAGCAGAGCTTGTGTCGATGCAAAGTGTGGTGTACCAGAGGTAGATACCCCAGTGTGCCACTTGCTGCTGTTTGGTCCAGTGCCTTTTGGAAACTTTTCACAATGTGTTGCGGAATAGAAATGACTCGCCCAGGACTTTCTGGGTGCTAGGGGTTAAGTTCCCAGCATGAAACTTTCTCCATCCCCTAATGCCATCTATATCCCATAATGTTCATGCCTTTTTAAAAAAATCCCACAAACCTGTGTGGCACTCTTTGCTGTCTGCCATCTCTGACAGAAGCATGGAGCCCACAGAGCTCTTCACTATTGTCATGAATGTTGCAAATACAGGACATACGATTCTCCTGTATTTGCAGACCCCTAAGGAGCACCACAACAATGGCTGACATGACAATTCCTTGGAGGATAGTTTGCTGAGGGACACACTGAAAAATAATTCAAGGTTGTTTGTCACATTTATGGCGCAGCTGTAGACCACAAAGTGCTGCTTCTGGGCCCAAGAAATGAGCACTGACTGGTGGGATTATTTTGTTATGTGGGTTTGCACAGTGAGCTGCAGAACTTTGGAGGCAAAAGGCCACGTTCCTGGATACGTATGCCAAAATCATAGCATAAGGACACCAAAATGAGAGTTGCATCGATAGTGGAGAAGTGAGTGGCGGTTGCACTCTAGAAGTTTACAATGGCAGATTGCTACTGGTCAGTGGGGAAATAATTTTTGAGTTGGAAAATGTGCATTGGGGGCCACTGTCATACAAGTGTGCAGGATCATTAACAGTGTCCTGCTACACACAGGACTGTGATGCTTGGCAATGTGCAGGATGTAATGGATGGATTTGCAGCAATGGGGTTCCCAAACTCTGATGGGGTGGTAGATGGCGCACACATCCCTATTTTGGCACCAGACTACTTTGCCACAGAGTACATCAATGGATGTACTCTTCTATGGTCATGCAAGTGTGGTGGATGACTGGGGATGCTTCACTGATATCAGTGTGGGCTGGTCAGAGAAGGTGCATGGTGCTCACATCTTTAAGAACACAGGACTGTTCTGAAAGCTACAAATAGGTATGTTCTTTCCTGGATTAACATGGGTGATATTGAAATGCCAGTAGGGATTCTGGGGGACCCTGCCTACCCCTTGCTCCCCTGGCTTATAAAGCTGTACACTGGCTACCTCCACAGCACCAAGCAAAGATTCAGCTACTGGCTCAGCAGGTGCAGAATGACAGTTGAACATGCTTTTGGTGGATTGAAGGGACGCTGGCATTACTCACAAGATTGGATCTCAGTGAAAAAAATATCCTAATGGTTATAGCTGCCTGCTGTGTTCAGCATAATATCTGTGAGGTAAAGGGAGAAAAGCTGTCACCAGATTTAGAAGGTGGAAATGGAGTGGCTCTCAGCTGACTGTCAATAGTCAGACACTAAGACCATAACAAGAACTGAACATGGAGCTCTGAGGTTGAGGGAGGCTTTGAAAGTGCATTTTAATGGTTGTCCACAGTACAGTTCTGTACTGGACTGTTCTCTGGACCTGAAGCTTTGGGTGCTGTTAGGAATTGTGTAGTGCTTGCTGTACATTTATAAATATGACTAGGTATTTTCATGAACCTAGGAGTTCTGTGGTGCTCTACGTTTACAAGTATGGTGTGCTTTGAGCACCGCTATGCATTCTGCAATATGTGTTGTGAACTAATAAAGATTAAAAAAAATAGAAATTTGGCTAGGAAAAACTGCAGAAAATTTTCTGCATGGACTTATGGGACTGCACTAACAATATACCACATACCCTTAAACATGTCAGGTAGATACCAAGCTCCCAAATTTCCTGTTGTGTTTGGTGGAAATATATCCAGCTAATCATTGAACAATCAAACTCAGGAAAACCTGTGACAACATAAATTATTTTCTAGACATTGTAGACTTGGGCTCTGAGCCAGAGTTCATCCATAGTCCTATCCAGCAAGTTAAGGGAAGTAGAGGTGAAGATGTTACTTTTGAGTGTAAATTGGCAGGATTAATCTCGGTACCATCCAGTGGTTGGAAAAGAATCTTACCCCTGCATAATGACTCAAAGAGGAGGAGGATGTAAAACCTATGCCTCCTTGCCTACAAGCTCAATTACCCTTATACATAGGATATCTTATGGCACTTGGCAAAATAAAGCCAACTGCAAAAACTCAGTAACAAGAGGGAGTTTGACACTACACAAAGAAGAGTATGAAGGATGATATGAGGCATGTATAATAGCCTTATTTATGTCCATATTTATATTATGGAATCAAAAGCTGTATATTGAATGTGACATTTGATCTTAGTCAGTGATCCAATAATTGACACTGACTACGATAATCCCATACACAGTGATGTAACTTGTCCATCTCTGACCCAAGGATCTACCAGTGGACTTACAACAACTTCTGTACTAGGAGTGTTGGTTAATCAGGTTCAATTTATGCATATCCCTGTTGTATTAGATTTGTCCCATTGGCACATGTGGATGAATTCAGCTATTGCAAGCATGTCGACACATTTGTAGACACATTAATTATGTTCTGCAGGAGAATGCTAACAAAGTGGTTAATCTAATATTACGGGGGATAAAGGATTTGTCACAGGAAGAAAAGTTTATAATCTATAACATGCATGACATAACCCATTTGTTTAATAAGACTCAGTTTAAGATTAACCAACCTTCAACCTAAATAATGATCAGCACAAGTACCAAATATGTGTATGGAGAATGTCATAAATACCACTGCTAGTGCATTGCAATTTTTAGAATTAGGAAAGATTCCAGACTTAATCAAAGATGAGCAACTGTTAAATTGGTATTGTCCAAAATGTTTCAGAAGCATGGGAAGGAATGATCCATTTGTTTGGCTTTGTGTGGTGCCGCATCCCAGTTAAGACACTTAGAACATAAGAATGACCATACTGGGTCAGGCCAAAGGTCCATCTAGCCCAGTATCCTGTCTTCTGGCAGTAGCCAATGCCAGGTGCCCCAGAGGGAATGAACAGAACAGGTAATAATCAAGTGATCCATCCCCAGTTGCCCATTCCCAGGTTCTGGCAAACAGAGGCTAGGGACATCACTTGTTGTTTAATTAAAAACTGTATGATAGAAGGACTTTGCTATGTCTTATTCACAGTCTCATTCCTTGCCTGTCTTTGATCCAGATAAGGATGTGTACAGCTGCTGTCCGCTCCACAGGTCACCTTGAAGACAACATCTACAAGAACACATCAGTGTGCCTCCTTTGGTGGCCTATCACACACAACCCAAACCTGGCAAATCACACAGATGGTTTGTTGCCTTGAAAAGGGGCACCAGTACGTTTGGAAGTGTAATATGTTGGAGGTGGACAGCACATTGTATGGACTGCAGGGAGTGAGTCAACTACAGAACTAATCATCATCTTTATGCCTTGTCAGGCTTACTAAATGGAAGACACTCACGGAGAAGGTAACCTAGGATGGAGATGGCTTATATTGTATGGTAACCAATCATTAAAAGTACCTATATGGTCAATTGGAGTGTCAGGTTCTCCGATCCAAATTTGTGTTTTACCCCAAAACAACATACTAGGACACACAGTGATATCTCCTGTCTCTGATTTTGAAAACGCAACCATTATTATATCTGATCCAACCTATCAGGACTTAACTGTCCAAAGCACACCACCATTTCTTGTTTATATATCCCCACTAAATTTACAATTGAAACAATTAATGGATCAAAAAGCACACACCTTAGACAAATTACCAGTAATATCAACGAGGCAGAACAATCATAGAACTGGAAGGGACCTTGAGAGTCATCTAGTCCAGTCCCCTGCACTCAAGACAGGACTAAGTATTATCTAGACCATCCCTGACAACTATTTGTCCAACCTGCTCTTAAAAATCCCCAATGATGGAGATGCCACAACCTCCCTAGGCAATTTATTTCAATGCTTAACCACTCTCAGAGTTAGGAAGAGGTGGGGAGGGATAGCTTAGTGGGGGATTGGTCCTGCATTGAGCAGGGGGTTGGACTAGATGACCTCCTGAGGTCCCTGACAGCCTGTGATTTGAGGGGGAGGGATAGCTCAGTGGTTTGAGCATTGTCCTGCTAAACCCAGGGTTGTGAATTCAATCCTTGAGGGGGCCATTTAAGGATCTGGGGCAAAAATCTATCTGGGGATCAGTCCTGCTTTGAGCAGGGGGTTGGGCTAGATGACCTTCTGAGGTCCCTTCTAACCCTGATATTCTATGATTCCTAATGTCCAACCTAAACTACCCTTGCTGCAATTTAAGCCCATTGCTTCTTGTCCTATCCTCATAGATTAAGAACAATTTTTCTCCCTCCTCCTTGTAACAATCTTTTATGTACTTGAAAACTGTTATCATGTCCTCTCTGTCTTCTCTTCTCCAGACTAAACAAACCCAATTTTTTCAATCTTCCCTCATAGTTCATGTTTTCTAGACTTTTAATCATTTTTGTTGCTCTTCTCTGGACTTTCTCCAGATCTTTCCTGAAATGTGGCACCCAGAACTGGACACAATACTCCAGTTGAGGCCTAATCAGCATGGAATAGAGCGGAAGAATTACTTCTTGTGTCTTGCTTATAACACCCCTGCTAATACATCCCAGAATGATGTTTGCTTTTTTTTGCAACAGTGTTACACTGTTAATTCATATTTAGCTTGTGATCCACTATGACCCCCAGATCCCTTTCCACAGTAGTCCTTCCGAGGCAGTCATTTCCCATTTTGTATGTGTGCAACTGATTGTTCCTTCCTGAGTGGAGTACTTTGCATTTGTACTTATTGAATTTCATCCTATTTACTTCAGACCATTTCTCCAGTTTGTCCAGATCATTTTGAATTTTATTCCTATCCTCCAAAGCACTTGCAACCCCTCCCAGGTTGGTGGTATCTGCAAACTTTATAAGTGTACTCTCTCTATGCCACAATCTGTAACCCATTTGATAAATGGAGATGTTATGAATACAAATTGGATTAAATGGATGGATTATTGTCCAAATAGTTGGAAAATGAATTATTTTCATTGTATTGGAGTGCATGCAGTGTAAAATTAAGAGATTAAGTAGAAAAGGTCATGACCCCACATCATCAATGACTTAGAGAGATGACAGTTGCATATTGCCGATTCATTATCTATGAGGCCTACTGCAGATATATATCAGATACCACTGCATCTCTACGCTCCAGTTACAACTACACAACCAGAATCAGTCCATCAGGTCCCTGAACCACCATATCAGGAAACTGAGATTGGCTTTGGAAAATCCCCTGTCCCCCCATCAGATAATCAACCATCTGCATTGTAATATTCATGATGGGGTCTGTGACATGCTATACCTTGGGTGAGCATCTTGTAACCCCCATATTCCTCATCTGTATATAATTGTGATATTGCATATAAAGCATGCCATGTGAGGTATTAGGGAAAAGGTTATGAGTGGCTGAAAGTCACTGTTCTGTCTAAAAATGTATATCTTTAGTGCATATGAATTTATGAGATTGTGTTGTATGGTTGTCACTAAATCATGCTATAAGATGGGGAATCAACCAGATATTAGCTCCCCAGAGACAACAGCAAGAAAGTAACCAATGCCCAGGTGGGGTGTCAAACAACCCATCAACAGCCATTGTCCAGCAAGGGAGCTACAATTCAATGACTCACCTGCATAAGGCCACACGAAGGGAATTGCTCAGCCTTGCCTGGGGACTCAGCAATGCCCACCCGACATGCCTGGACTTGTGTTCTCCATGCACATGGACTGAGGATATAAATTAGAACATGGGGGCCCGTGCTTGGCCTTTTGTCTGCCCCCACCTATGCTGCAAGCAACAAAGACACTCTGAAGACTCCAACAGGGCAGATTGGCCCAAATTTAAAGGACAAACCTATATATTAAGGACTGCAATATCCAGTGGGGTGAGGAAAAACTACTTAATCTAGGGTTGAGAGTTTAGACTGCATGCTTATATTTTATTTTGTTTTGGTAACCACTCTGACTTTTTGCCTATCACTTATAATCACTTAATCTATCTTTTGTAATCAATAAATTTGTTTTACTGTTTATCTTTACCAGTGAGTTTGCATGAAGTGTGTGGTAAATCTGCTCAGGTTTGCAAAGGCTGGTGTAGCCTTTCCATTGATGAAGTGGTGAACCAACCAATAAATCTGCACTGCTTGTCTTGAGCAGTGCAAGACGGTATATTCCTGAGGTACAAGGCTAAGAGCTGGGGAGATTTGGCTGGTGCTTTACTCTGTGTGATTCATGAGTGGCTCTGGAAGCATTCATGCGATCTAGCTGGGTATGGGCTTCCCCATGCAGTTGTGCTGAGTGATAACCGTGCCTGGAGGGGCTTACTGCTTGTCACTAGCAAGGCATTGTGAGAGATAGCCCAGGCTGGAGAGAGTTAAGGGGGCACAGTGGTCCCACAGTCCCAAGCCGCATTCCAGGGATTCCCGTCACAGGGCTCATTAGCAATCACCCCATCAAAAGGGGGCCTTGTAGCCTATAGAGTTAGCTTTAGCATTTTATAATGCAAAGGAGCCCACAGGCCTGTATCCTGTAAGACATTAGCTTAAGCTTTGAGGCCTGTGAACTTTAGCACAGATAAATGGCCCAACAGTCATCCTGAGTTTTGGGGAACTGAGAAAGGTGGTGTTTAAAGGGGAAGGTTATACCAGGTAACTGCAAGAACACTGAACAGATACTAGGCTTGGATACTTTAGGATAAAATGTTGGCACTGCGAACTTGCCTTGGCAATGAATTGACTTAAGTGATGATTAGTTGAAATCATTAATATACTAACATATAGGATACCTCGACATTATTAGGGTGAGGAAGTTGGATATGGATAAGGGAGGCTGGGAGTTTGAATGAATGTTCATGACAGCCCAAAGCCCTATAATAAGGCCAAACCATCATATAAGAGGGAGATCAAGCTAACTCATTTGGCATGCCAGGGACAGGGCTGTCTCTTACCGCCAGGTGCCTAAGGAAGGGTTCGAGTCTGAGCATATATGTGAGGAATGGTACAAATTATCACCTCAACTCTATATTTTTGGTATTTTTTTATGTTGCGTAGAGCTTTTCTGTCTTTACTAATTGTGCTAACAAAAGTGGTTAAAGCTCTGCTGGGCTCTCAGTGAGCGGGTCTCCTTTGTGCACGCAAGGGTTCACAAGAAGATGTTGAATTTAATAACTTTGATTCTGTTGTGCCTGATTCTGGGATAAGAACCCTACACTCCCCCAGCTCTTTAAATCCAAGTTAATTGGAAATCAATAATAATCCGTAACCACCAAAGATTCAGGGAACACTGAACAATCTCTTCCCCCCACAGGCCCAGGAGATCCAGTACCTTCTGTCTACTCCAGGCAGGAATGTGTCTAGAGCATGTAGCTGGCTTGGTCAGCAGTGCAGTTGCATGAAATAATGGAGAGCTGCTAGAGGTGCTCACTACGATGGACAATCAAGAAAAGGCATTTCAAAAATACATGGGGGGGCTTTAAAGTGGGGATGGCTTCTGGTCTCTGTAACCCCTGGGCAGTGGAGTTACAATTATGACTATTTTTGTCACTCTCACATGAAATGGGGCATTGTGGGACAGCTGCTGGAGGACTGTTAGGGTCAATACAGGTCATGTAGTGTGAACCCTCACACTGCGTTGACCTCAGTAAGTTAACCATGGCTTCATGTTGTTGGAGGAGGTGATTTTACTGCCTCACCTTAATGGGACACTTACATGGGCTGGAGACAATAGTGCATGTGTCTACATTCAAATATAGGTTGATGCAAGATAACTTATGTTGACCTAATTTTGTAGTGTAGACCAGTCCTTACAGGTAAGAATCTGAGATATGGAAAATTGAATTGACCAAAATGAATTGAGTGACCAGTTCCTCCTGGCCTACATCTCCCATTATAAAATCCACATACAGTCAGCATAGGGTGACCAGACAGCAAATGTGAAAAATCGGGACGGGGTGGAGGGGCGTAATAGGAGCCTATATAAGAAAAAGGCCCAAAAATTGGGACTGTCCCTATAAAATCAGGACATCTGGATACCCTAAGTCAGCAGCTGGTCACGATATAGCAAAGTATACAGATAATTGCAAATCCAACCCTTCTCTCGTACTACTTTAAGTGATTGTTCCATTTCAGAGCTGAGTTAGTATGGAAATACACAAAATATGCCTGTTTTCACTAGATTGACTGTCACTGAAATTATGTGATTATGTTGCATGGAGTGCCCATCTAAATCACATACTCAGCAGGCTTTTCTGGCAGCTTTTCTTTTGTCGTTTGCCTGTAATAACATGAAATATATGTCTGATCTGTTTCACAGTACCATCTGGATCCCAACAGTGTCTGAAGAACTCACTGGGACTCTATCAGCGTTTAATAAGGATGCTTTCTTAATGTGTGAAAATATTAGTTAAGGATGAATTATATTTGAGAAATCATTGCCTGCCAGTTGAGGATGCTTTGCATCTCCCAGGAGGCACTAAGGCCCAGATCCTAGAAAGGTATATAGACACCTAATTCCTATTGATTTAGGCACCGAAATAACTTTTGAGGATCTGGGTTTAAGCATCTTACAGCAATGGGCCTGATGTCAGCTGTCATTGGGACATTTATAGCCAGCCAACGAGCAGGTCCCTACAAAGGAGTGTTTATATGAAGGTTTAGATTGTATCTTAATAGCCAAATGAACCTGAATCTTGTTATTGCCAATAACTGCCATATGAGTAACATAGAAGCACTCCTGTGTCTTTGAGAGGGAAGAGTATATTCCTACCAGAATGTTAGGACTTCATGTGATACGGAATTATTTAACACTATGGCAATGTCTCAAAACATCTCTGAACAGGACCATTAGTGAACTCAGAAGCAGCTCCTTCTTGTACTGTAAACTTTCATGAGAGAAAGAGACATCTGATTTGAATGATGACTTCTCTCTCTCTCTCTCTCTCTGTCTCTTTCCAGGAACATAACAGCCTGTGTGAAAAATGACAATGTGGAGAGAGCCAAATTGGAATCTAGAGATTTGCTTATAGGACAAAAGGGAGATGGGCATTCAGATAATTTGTTTGTATAATGGCTGCTAATCAAAATATAATCAAGTTGGACTGAGACAATAGTACAGTAGATTATTCCCAAAGCTTTCAGATACTGTGGGCCAAGTGTTCCCGTGTTACACCAGCACAGCCTCATTTAAGACAGCGTGTAATGAAGAGGAGAACTTGGTCACAAGGCTTCTGTGCTTGAGCCTGTCGTCTGAGGTACAGAAAAGGAGAAAGGTGTAGTTTTGTATCCCAAGAGACTAGGACCTACTTAAATCAAAGCCTTGGGACACCATACTGAGGTATGTAACTGAGATTTATGGATTATGTATGCACTTTAGGTGAAATTCACCTCAGCAGAGGGTCAGCGGATCTATGCACTACTTAAATAAACCCAACTTCTAGCCCTGTGAGGCTGGGATGAATTTCACCTTTTAGATAAGAGACAACACAACTTTACCTTTACTCCCAAAGTTCTGTCCCAGAATGCACAGGGCTCAGTGTAGAACCTCAAATTATTTGAAGCAGTTTATATTTTGGGACATTCAAAATCCTGGTCAGAACTTTGTATTTATAAATTAATGGTCAAAGGCAACTGGACTAATCTGATTGCCAGACTTGTTGAATTAATTAGCTTTAAAGTAAATAAAAACAGTTTAGTCTGACGGTGCCTGCAGATTACTACGTCACATGATTCAAACACGTAACAAACCACACTCTTCAACGCTTTCTGGTTGGGGTGCTGTTTGAATGAATTGGCTTAGATCTGGTAGGAGCCTTAGAAAAAAGCAGTTCTGGGTGTCAATATATACCGGGGTGGTGGTGGTGGATTACATTACTATGTGTCTCGAGGCTGTCCCGTTACGGAATACCACGGCCCCTACTATAGCAGCTGAACTTCTAAAAATTTTCTCCCAGTTGGAAATACCCAGGGAGATTCTGGCTGATCAAGGAACCAACGTCTCATCCAAACTGATGGCAGAGTTGTGCCGGTTGTTGAATATCTGAGCCCTCAAGATCTCTGTATGTCATCCACACACAGACGGCTTGGTGGAGAGGTTTAATGGGATATTGAAATCCATGCAAAGGAAATTCGTAGATGATGACCCATGACACTGGGACAAGCTACTACAGGCCTTATTGTTCACCAGGTGGGCGGTTCCCCAGGTCTCCACAGGCTTCCTACCTTTCGAGCTGCTTTATGGAGGCAGCCCCAGGGTTCCTCAACCTCCAGAAGGAGACCTGGGAAGATCAAGGATCCCGGGTCATGTGGTCAGTTCCCTACATACTTAAAACTTCGCAAATGACTCTAGAAGTTGGGAATGTTCACCTGAGCGAATCTACTGCAAGCTCAACAGACCCAAGTCTGCCACTACAACTGAGGATCGAGGCTGGGCACTTTTGAACCAGGGGATAGTGTCCTGCTCCTGTTACCTTTGGCCGAGTCCAAGCTACTCGCTAAATGGCAGGGCCCTTTCAAGGTGGTCTGCAAGGTAGGGCCAGTGAATTATGAGGTAAGACTACCAGGAAGAAGGAAGGAAGTCCGGACTTACTACGTGAACCTCCTGAAGAAGTGGAAAACTTAGCAAGGGCTGCTGATCACCCCGTATCCCCTGGAACTGGAGCTAGGTGACCCCATTGTCTCTACACCTGTCACAATCGGGGCAGAGCTGGATCCAAGAGAACAGGAAGAGCTGCAACAACTAGTTCAGGCCTTCCCCACCTTATTATCAACCTGCCCAGGACGGACTAGACTGGTAAGTCACCACATCGTCCCTCTTCCAGGCCAGAAGGTCTGTGACAACCACCGGCCCCTGCCAAAGAAGATGTGGGATGTGGTCCAGAAGGAGCTAGACCTGGGGATAGTAGAAGAATCGTGAAGCGAGTGGAGAAGCCCAATTGTGCTGGTCCCGAAGCCAGATGGGACCATACAATTCTACATAGACTTTCAAAAAATTAATGCAATCTCTCGATTCAATGCTTATCCCATGCCACGAGTAGATGAGTTGCTTGAACAACTGGGCAATGCCAATTTCATCTTGACCTTAGACGAAGGAGTATTGGCAAATCCCCTTGACTCCAGCTTCCCATGAAAAGTCGGCCTTCCCTATCCCATTCAGACTGTACCACTTCGTGACCATGGTCTTCATGGGGCTGCTGCCACATTCCAACGACTCATGGATCAGCTATTACAACCCCACCACCAGTACGCAGTGGCCTACATAGATGATGTAAAGTCATACGTGGGAGGAACCACTGCCTACAAGCCCTGGGGGAAGCCAGGCTCATGGCCACCCTGGCCAAATGCCACCTCGGACGACAGGAAATAACATACCTGGGATATACTGTGGGGCGAGGGACCCTATGTCCATTTGTGGACAAGGTGCAAGTTCTGCAGGACTGCAATCTGCAGGACTGCCCGATGCTCATGACAAAGAGACAGGTATGCCAATTTTTAAGCCTGGCAGGGTACTGCCACTGCTTTGTACCAGATTTTGCAATGCTCATGGCACCTTTGTTAGATTTAATTAAGAGATCCCAACCCCGAAAGGTCCAGTGGTCAGCAGAATGTTAGAGGGCCTTCCAGGACCTAAAAGATAAACTGACTAGGGCACCAGTCCTAGATCACCCAGACTTCGCTAAGCCCTTTATAGTGCAGATGGATGCATCTGAAGTGGGGCTGGGAGCAGTATTGACCCAGAAGATCGAGAGAGAAGAACATTCCGTCCTCTATTTGAGCTGGAAGCTTTTTCCCTGAGAATAGAGGCATTCAGCTATACAAAAGGAGGCCCTGGCGGCAAGGTGGGCAATCGCTGCACTAAGATACTACTTGCTGGGAAACCCATTTCAGTTGGTCACAGATCATGCCCACTCTGATGACTCAACAGTATGAAAGATACCAATGCTTGAATTATGAGATGGTACCTATCACTCAAGCTGTATGACTTCAGTGTCGCCCATCAACCAGGTAGGGCACACGCAAACATGGAATTTTTCTCCTGGATGGGAGGCAAGGAAGGAAAAGAGGACCCACCACCAGACATCCTCTTAAAGGGGTGTGTGTGAGATGGGGTGCACTTGCTCCACACTGGAACTGTGAGGGTTAATGACACTCTCTGGGCCAAGGAGGCCATGCATCCACTGCCCTGCTGGGCATGCTCCAGCTGAAGACTAGGTATAAAAGGGAGCAGCTCAGGTCATTCAGGCTTGGCCACCAGAGGGGAAGGACCTTGGGCAGAGGTTCCAGCTGAAGAGCCATCCCAGCCATTGCCTGTGGGACCTGGAGAGCCGGAGAGTCAGACTGGAGGTCTGGCGAGCAGAGTCCAGGGAATCATCCCTGCTGAGGAGCCCAGGGAGTCCGATACCCCATGGACTGCGGCTTCAGGAAACCCAGTAGGAAGTGAGCCAGGGAGGGTGAGTGAGTGATATCTCCCATCTGAGTGAGGTCAGCGTGTTCCAGTGGGATTCCCTGCTGACTCAGTGGCGGACCACTCCTCCACTGTTAGAGCCCTGGGTCGGGGCCTGGTGGAGTCAAGTGGGCCCGGGCCCCCCTACCCAGGCTGCCACCCCCCACCTGGAGGCAACCCCCCCGGTAATGGCTGCCAGGCTGCACTGCCCGTGTCTGGAGGCTGTGATACTGACTCTGGCTGCGAGGCCACACTGCCCTGGATGCAAGAGCCACTGTAATTAACTCTGGCCACTAGGCCACATTGACTTGAATGCAAAGGGTGCTGTAACTGACCCTGGCCATTGGGCCACACAACCTTTAGAGAAGACTAGCCATATTGACTTTTTCGATTAGTCCTCATTACCCCAAGACAAAGGCTGGTCATAAGGATGTGACCGCGGGGAAGTAATTACCCCGCTCCACCCCAGGAGAGGATGGGGTGCACTTGCCCCATGACAGCCCCATTGTAGTTTGGCTGGTTAGTAACTGAGCCAAGGCCTGAGGATTTGGGCCCAGTTCCTTAAAGGTGTTGAATGATTAACTTCCATTGATTTCAATGGGAGTTAGGTGCCTAAATACCTTTTGAGGACCTGGGCTGTGGTTTTATACCGTTTTATAGACTGAAGGTTCCAGGTAAAATGAAGTGTTGTTAACACCCTGGAAGAAATATTTCAGGTACCTCCATCTTATCTGAGGAATGCCAGGATACTAAGACTAATGACACACATGGTGTAAATGCCTTATGATAAGAGTTTTCCTGAACCTGGAATTAAATTAGAACCTTAGACCCTGATTACAGACTGAACATTGGCTCATGAATCTTTATAACCAGCTCATCTGTGAATCACCCTTTTCACTCACTCATCTGATATATAGTTTTATTTAATATGGCATGATTTAGAACTGAGACATTTTTATGATTAAATGATTTTTTATGATTTTATGATTATGAGGAAACTTTATCTCCTCCTTGGTTTGAAGGAAATCTGAGGCTTACCATGATCAAAGCAATGGGTATGGTCCCATTCAGTTTTGTATCATGAACAACATGTTGTAATTGATGTAATAACTGGAGTAAGACATGACAGGTTTGTTTTACTGTCTGTTGTAAACGTGTGATCCACGAATGCAATTTGCCAAGGCCTTTGAAATGCAGCCAGCTGCTTACATGGAGTATATGTATTTAGTTATTTCAATTAGCCAGCAGATCTGAACTATATTTAAGATTCAGATCAGTTAGATGAAATACCCCTCCAATTGCCTCCCCCACAACAATTAGCGATATCCAAAATCCAGCCCCAGGTCTCACGTATCAGAGGGGTAGCCGTGTTAGTCTGGATCTGTAAAAGCAGCAGAGAGTCCTGTGGCACCTTATAGACTAACAGACGTATTGGAGCATGAGCTTTCGTGGATGAATACCCACTTCGTCGGATGCATGTAGTGGAAATTTCCAGGGGCAGGTATAAATATCAAGTTTCTTCATGAGGTTGATGGATTTCCACTCCATACGGCTAAATGCATCAATCTGCCTGGGGATTGGTTTCCCCTTTGAGCAAGGGGTTGGACTAGATGCCCTCCTGAGGTCCCTTCCAACACCAATATTCTATGATAACAGGGCTGGACTCAGAGCAAGGATGAGGTGCTTGGAAAGTAGGATTAATGTGTCTAAGAGCCAAACCCTTTGTTAATTGGATGCTTGTTGCAGATTTTTCCTCAAAGGTATTTCAAGAGCTAATCTTGGCTGTCAACTGCAGTGATGGCTGGACATTGGGGGGCGGGGGGAAGCTAAGGATGGTTTCAGGGTCAAACTCAGCCCTAAGATACTTTTACCCAGCTACCAGTGACATCAGTGGGAGCTGTATGCATGTATCTGAAGGCCAATATACCATGCTCTCAAGTATTTATGGCTTTAACTATTTACAGTGTTAAATCTTGGCTTCTTTAGACCAACAAAGCCCAGTGCCAGAGTCTTAGCCTCTCCTTCCACCTTTTCAGCTGACACTGAAGATTAGATTCAAGCTTTAAGCCTGTAAAGCCTTTGAGGGAAAACCTTAATGAAGATCTGAGCCATTTAAACTCTGATCAAATTACTTTGATAGCAACGTTTCTGTTTTGGATATTGCACGTGGATCAGATTTTTATACATTCTCATTGCAGATGAGGGGGAACCTCACCCCCCAGCCCCATTGTGTTAAACTGAATTGAATAAATAAATAAATACATGAGTAGATTCCCTGTAAGCAGCTGGCCTCATTTCAATGGACTTTGTGAGCTGACGCGTTGGATTACAGGCTTACAAGAACTTGGAAAGATTTTTTTTCCTGCTTTGCACATGACAGTACTAAGAGGAGATCTGAGATCATAGTGCTATATTCTGGAGAGTGCTCCAAGAGGGGAAGTGTGGACTGGAAAGCATGGCTATGATCCTGGAGGGTGATGAGTGCCTTTGAGGTCCATAGAAATGATTGGGACTTGAGAGTGCTCAGCATCTTACAGGAGATCCTCACTGGATCAGGCCCAATGATCGCCTGAGGTCCCTTCCAGCCCTCCATTTCTGTGATCATCTGCTCCAGCCTACCACAGTGAAGCAGGACCAGGTATACTTAGACCATCCCTGATCGGTATTTGTCTAACCTGTTCTTAACAACCTCTAACGGTAGTGATTACACAACCTCCCTTGGAAGCCTATTCCAGCGGTTACCTATCCTCATAATTAGAAAGCGATCCTATTATCTAACCTAAACTGTCCTTGCTGCAGATGAAGCCTTCTTGTCAGACATTCAGTGGACATGGAGAACAATTGATCGCTGTCCTATTTATAACAAATCTTTGCATATTTGAAGTCAGTTATCACATTCCCCACCTCAGTCTTCTCTTCTCAACTGTCCCGTATTGTTGGCTCATATTCAATTTGTGATCTACTATAACCCCCAGATTCTTTTCACCAATACTACACCCTACCCAATATTCCCCATTTTTTAGCTCTGTATTTGATTTTTTTTCTTCCTAAGTGCACTTGGTTTTATTGAATTTCATCTTGTTGATTTCAGACCAATTCTCCAATTTGTCAACATCATTTTGAATTCTAATCCTGCCCTGCAAGGTTGGTGTCAGTCACAAATTTTATAAGCACATTCCCCACTCCATTATCCAAGTCATTAATAAAAATGGTGAAGGAAATAAGTTTTGAGTTATATTAGCCAATCCTTCCCCTTAATTGCCCCACAATTTCAGTGCTCTATGTCATTTTATCACCTTCAAGTTGGCACCTTCACAGATGCCATAATGGTGAATGGTATTTGTGCATGGCACTTCCAGGTAGTGCTTTGAAAACTGCCCCTTATTGTCAAATAAGCAATGAACTTCTGGTGTGTGTGTATGTGTAACCCTTCTGCCCCTCTGAGTTGGTAGCAACTAGGGCCGGGTTCAGTATCCAGGGGTTCCGTTTCAATAACACAATGCAAAACCGGCTCGAGCCCCCACCCAGTGACCTGGGACAATTACCTACCGCCCCCCCGGGCGCCTCTAGGAGGCAATACTTCCCCACTCGCAAGCACAGAGTCCGAGTGTAGCAAAATCCTTTTAATAAAGGAGAGAACCAATGCGGCATCACGTTGGAGAGACACCACAAACAGGACTATACACAAACCATAAGCAAAAAACCCACCTCCAAGTACATTTGGCACTGTCCTTTCCCCCTTAGGGTCTTAAGTCCAATCACCCCAAAGTCCAACAACCCAAAAGTATCTGTCTCTGGTCAGTGCCACCCCAGAGTTCAAAAGTTTATCTGCAGAGTTTTACCCCCCCCCCCAGCCTGGGTGGAAATGGGGGGGGGGGCGCACACAGGGTGTTAAGGGACACCTTATGTGGGCCAGGGCCGACTGCCCCGCTTCTCCGTGGAGTTCTGCTGCAGCCTTCACCACGACTGGCTCCACTCCACCAGCTGTGCTGTTCCTCCAGCAGACCCGTGAACCACGTCAGCCGTCCCAACAAACCGCTCCACACTGTTCTATGGGCTGCTCCAACATGCTGCAGGCTGCTCCACTCTGCCAGCCGCTTAGCGATCGATCTTCAGGTCCCCCCACTCAGTGATCTCAGCTTAGTAAGCTTAGCTCTTTTAGTGGTTTCAGCTTGTAGTAGGGGAGTCCCAGTGCCACGTTGGCCCAACGTGAATTCAGGTCAGCAGCCTCTAGATGGACTCCTAAAGGATTCAAAATTAGTTCTGCTCTTTAACAGTGGAGAGAGGAGGATGTGCAATTGGTGTTCCAGGCCCTCAAAAGGGGCCCATACCATCAGGTACACACACCAGTCCCCAACCTCTCTTCCTTTCATTGGGTTTTGGAACCCATGTCCCTTGTCTAGCAAGTACTATTTAATGTAGGTTGAGTCATTTCTGTCATAAAGCAGTCTCATAGTTCCTCATTCACATAATTAGGGTGATAGCACTTTTTTTCCTTCCTGTCCCAATAACAAAGAAATTGGGGATCCCACAGCTATGAAAATAACCATCCCAGGCTGCTGTGTGTTATGCTAAGTGGAGTGGGTTTACCAATGCAAATGCACATTCTTGAAATTCCTTTGCCCACTCCTCATAATTTACCACTGGATGTCAGGGTAGAGCTCATCCTGACTCTGCTTACATATGTTTGTGTTTGTGGGCATGTGAGGTAAGGATGAGCAGGGGCGGCTCTAGACCCCAGCGCGCCAAGCAGGCGCGTGGGGCGGCCCTTTCCCGGGGGGGCGGCATTTGGCTCCGGTGGACCTGCCGCACGCATGCCTGCGGCAGGTCCACCGGAGCCTGGGATGAGCTGACCTGCCGCAGGCATGACTGCGGCGGGTGCCTGCGGGAGCTCAACCAGAGCCGCGGGAAGAGGGGACCCGCCGCGGGACCGGGGAAGGGCGGCGCAGCGCACCGCGCTGCTTGGGGCAGCCTGATTTCTAGAGCCGCCCCTGAGGATGAGGGAGCATCTAAACTTTCCCTGGATCCTTCTATGCTTTCTGTAACGTGAGGAAGAATGTTGCTAGCCTTTCTGGTTGTATAACTTGCAGTCATTATATAAATCAATGTGTTGCTGCTTGTCTTGGCCTGAAGCCTTACTGCACATGAAACTCCACTAGTAGTAACCCCAGGTGTGAAGTGAACTTGCCATAATTTCTTTAATGGGGTGTTTCTGTAACTTTAAAACCTAATTGTGACCATTCAAAGGTTAACGCCATTAAATAACTAACCCAAAGCAAGTATCAGAGGGGTAGCCGTGTTAGTTTGGATCTGTAAAAGCAGCAGAGTGTCCTGTGGCACCTTATAGACTAACAGACTATTGGAGCATGAGCTTTTGTGGGTGAATACTCACTTCGTCAGATGCATCTGATGAAGTGGGTATTCACCCACGAAAGCTCATGCTCCAATACGTCTGTTAGTCTATAATGTGCCACAGGACTCTTTGCTGCTTTAACCCAAAGCAAAACATTCAGCAAGAGATATGTTAAAAGGTGATTACAAGTGATGGTTTTGCCCAGCTATGAGATTCTGGTTTGAGCTTCACTCAAGAGACTGTCTATGTAAGGGAACATTATTCATGATTAACAATTGAGTTAGCTGACATGATGCTCACCTGGACTTGATGGTTAGTGTAGGCAAGGCTGAGTTGTGTTAGTACCATGTCAGCTAGTCATGACCCTGCTTAAAAAAAATGCTGAAAAATTCCCTCTGGTCGCTCCAAGATTTTGTCAGAAAACCACAGCCAGGAGGAGCTGAGCTGTGTCACATCAATGAAATTGAGCAACAGCAACAACTATCTCTATATGCTATAGCTTCAATCCTACAACTGGATCTGTGTGGGCCGACTCGGAGCCCCCTTGAAGTCTGCCTGCATCGATTCAGCTGCGGGATTGGAACCTATATGGTATTTCACAAAGGTCTTTGTTTCTGTTGTTAGTCCCTTGATGTTTAATGCCAGGAAAGCTGAAAATGTCATCCTTACAGGCACTCCCTTCCCTAGCACTGTCAACATCTCCATGCTCCTCCTGTCACTGTATAAATCTTTGCCTAACCCGGTTGTCTGCAAGTGAGATTTATTGTTGAGAACTAATGAGTGAAGAATCATTGTCTTGGATTTCAATGGGCACCGTCTTGTCACTAGTGGCCACTTTTCCTCCAGCACTAGGCAAAAGAGGCACAAAGGGCTAGAATCACAAGGTGGGACTTACACATCGCAGTGCTGAGCATTGCAATGCCTAACTTTTAGTTGTTCTGCTGCCTAGTGGAATTCACAGGCCTGCATTAGCTGCCCAGGTGCCCTATACAATGCATGGGGAGAATCAGGTGCCCAGAAAGGGGATTCACAGAAGCAAGCAGGCCGAGCAGGGAGCTGCCCATGCTAGCCAGTAGGAAAGGACAAGGGGGGGTGTGCGGTCTAAGCCCCGCTCCTCAAAGGGAGTTAGGTGCCCAAGTCTGAGTCAGAGGGAGGTGATTTCTTCCATTTGGGAGTCTCAGCTATGAACCCTCTCTTGGAATTAGGCACCTAAACCCTTTCTCAGGAAAAACAGGAGGAGGTGCAGCTGTATCTCCTTTTACCCAATATGCCAGTGGTAAGAGCACTCGCCCCAGGGCCGGCTCCAGACCCAGCACGCCAAGCGCACGCGTGGGGCGGCATTTTGTCGGCAGGGCGGCAGGCGGCTCTGGCGGACCTTCCGCAGTCATGCCTGCGGGAGGTCCACCGGAGCCGCGGGACCAGTGGATCTCCCGCAGGCATGACTGCGGAGGGTGCGCTGGTCCCACGGCTTGGGTGAACCTCCCGCAGTCATGCCTGTGGAAGCTCAACCGGAGCCGCGGGACCAGTGGACCCTCCGCAGGCACGTTTGCAAGAGGTCCCCCGGAGCCGCAGGAGTCAGGAACGGTGACCGGCAGCGCACCCCCCGCGGCGTGCGGCCGTGCTTGGGGCGGCCGGATTCCTAGAGCCGCCCCTGACTCGCCCAGCATGTGGGAGACCTTTGTTCAAATCCCCACTCTGCCTGATGTGGAGCAGGGACTTAAACCCAGGTCTTCTGCCTAATCACTAGGCTGTAGGATATTCTGGGGTGTGGCACTCTCAGTCTCTCCTGTGGGAGCTGTTCCACTTTACATAAATATCCTCTGGACCTGAGTGAGAGACTGACTCTATCGCCCAGTGATGAAGGCACCCAGTTGGGAAACCTGGGTTTGAGTCCTTGCTCGATAGCAGGCGGAGTGGGGATTTGAGGCCAGGTCTCTCACTCCTGGGTGAGTGCTTTTATCTCTGGGTAGAAGGGAACTGGGCCATTTTATGAGGGGCCTGATTCAGTACGCGTGCTCTAAGGTGACATCTGAGCAAGTCAACTGGATGGGGTGGGAAAGGTAGGGGAGACCCTAGTTTGTGACTCCTGCAAGGGCTTAGGAGTGAGTTAGTCACTGAGTTGTTTGGCATTGTCAGGACTTTGTGCATGTCCAGCTGTGGAACTTTAGGCTTGTAGGGAACTTTACCAGTGGATATGTAGGCCCCTAAAGTCCTTAGGCACCTACAGGGTTAGGTGGCAGCTGAGCAGGGGGTTTGTGAATGTCACTGGTCCTAATTGTTGGATATAGGTGCCTAAGGGGATAGCTAGGCATCAATGGGTATGTTTACACTGCAAAAAGAAAACACCCACCTCCCTGCCTTGCAAAGCCGTGAGTCTCAGAGCTCGGGTCAGCTGACTTGGGCTCATGTTACGGGGCTAAAAATGGTAGTGTAGATGTTGCCATTAGGACTGGAGCCTGGGGTCTGAAATCTGGCATCTGGGGAGGGTTTCAGAGTCCGGACTCCAGCTCCTGTGGCGATGTCTGCACAGCTATTTTTAGCCCTGTAGCATGAGCCCAAGTCAGTTGACCCAGACTCTGAGACCCGCTGCTGTGAGAGGTTTTGGTTTTTTTCAGTATAGATATACCCTAAGTCCCCATTGTGAATCCAGCCCACCTTAGGGAAAATGGAAACCTCTCCATTTTCTGCAACTCTCTCCATCTAAGGTACTTACATGGCTCCTCAGACCGTAGGCACTCAGACACTCACAATCTGTAGTGTATTTATCCTCACAACAACCCGGGGAGTAGGGAAGTGCTATTATCCCCATTCATACAGGTGGGTAACTGAGACACAGCAAAGTTAAGTGATTTGCCCATGGTCACTGGTCACAAAGGGAGCCTGAGGTGGACTAGGGAATGGAAATTGTGCCTCCTGAATCCTAGCCTACAGTCTTAACCACTGGGCATTAGACTAGTTATATCCTCAAAATAGACCCATTATGTCATTTGTAATGGGGCCAGATCCTCAGTTTGTCTGAAGCAGCATAGCTCATTTGGAGTCTGAAACTGGGGGATGTGACCAGCATTAGGAAGATCCAGTTGTATTTTGCATCTTCATTCCTGATCTGGAAATGGGAGTAAACAGCACATGATGTTTGCAGGTTCAACTAAGTTGGGATGTGAGAACACCAGGGATGACAGAGGAATGACAAAAAGTGACATAGTCTGTTAAAATATCGGCAAAAAATAACAACGCGGGATTCAACGTTGAAAGATGCAAGCCTAATCCATCAAATGAAAATTCACCCAAAGTGTACACTCAGTGTGGGAGAGAAACCTGGAAAGCAGCCATGCTGAAAAAGATTTTGGATGAGTCGTTAGCAACAAACCGATATGAGTTTGCAATGTGTGATGGAAGCAAAACCAAAAAGGCCCACTGCAGTTTTGGGGCTGGATATTCAGAAGCATCAAATCATAAAATAGGCAAGTGACAGTACCCCACTTTATAGTTCAAGTGCAGCCATAGCTGAAATATTGGGCCAAATTCACACCACAATAAAAATTACACACACAAAATTAGGTAAAAATAACTTTGTTAAGGTTGTAAAGTCAAGCACTCAAAAGTTAGGAAATGCCAGAATTAAGGTTTCCTGGGCAGCCTTCATTAGACCCCCTTGTTCTTGTCCATTATCATACAGTCATTAATACATGATCATGTCTTCCCTGCTCCCCCCACAGGAGCCCTGCTTCAGTCAGTGCAAAGAACAAATGTGCTCTGGTGATGAATCAGGCTCCTCATCCCAGTCCCATTCTCCTCACCTAGACAATCCCAGTCTCCACTCCTCAGGCTTCTTATCCCAGCCCCAATTTCCTTGCCATGCAAGTCCTAATCCCACCTAATCCCTAGCCCAGTTTCCCTCCCACTTCTTACCATCCCAGGCTTCCCCTGTCCCAGTCTCTTTCTTTACTTCTTCTCACCTGCTGCTCATCTGATCTTAGTCTGTCCTTGCCCACTGGTTTCCTGGGTCCCAGTTTCAGTCTCTTTGCTCAGCTCATCCTAGTCTCCCCATAGCTCACAGTCCCAGTCTCCTTGCCCAGCTAGTTTCTGTCCCTGACTTCCACATTTTTTAATCCAGCCAGTCCCACTTCCAGTTCTTCTGGGCAATCTACTCTCTCCGCACCCCCTGGTCCTCCTCTTGTCTCCTCTGCATTGAAATCAGGCAGCTTTCTCTTCTGTGCTGCTGGACCAGCAGAAGGGGCATTGCGGGCACAGGAGAGACAGACCCCCCTACTCACAGTTCAAATGCTTGGCCCTGGCCTGGCTTATGGTAGCCCAGAGTTGCAATTGCAGGGTAAATCCTGCTCATCCCCAGGATGGAGCATGCTCAATATGCATGGAATCTTGGGGGATTTTAGCAGCAATGTTTCAACAGGTCCCTACTGGGAATGTTTGAACTGTGATTTTTCAAAGGCTTATAAATTGGCCAAATTTGGGCAGACTTTCATGGGAATGGCAAAGCTAAAAAAGTTTCCATGAGGCAAAAGCCACACCCCAGCCAAATTTCAAGGCCCTGTTCCAAATCATGGGGTCGCTAGATTTTTTTAAAAGAAAACATTGCCAGAATCTTTTAACATGAGCAAAACAATGTATTTGGAAAATTTAGGCTCAAATGGTTAAAGTTTGGCAAAGTTAAAAGCAACAGAAAATAGGGTCTTATAATGGGAAGTCGGGCAACCTTAATATTAGATAGTGCTACCAGCCCTGCCTTAAATAATGTTCTACAGTAAAAACCCACCATATTTGCATCTGGTGGAACAGATTCTGATTGCACATTATTTTATACTGCTTCAACTCCACTGACTTAATTGGAGTTAATTGTGATGTATATGTGTGTAAGAGACATCGGAATCAGGCCCTGTGACTTTGATGATTTGATGAATTTATGGAGCCTACACAATGGTTGCCAGGTATGAACAATTGCTGCCTACCACTCATATGGCCCCAATCACCATTTAGTCCCTACAGGTTTCTACCTTAGCTGACTGGACTGCAGAGGAACCCAACTGTATGGAAATGCAGCAGGGTTAATAAAGGTGACAGATTCTAACTGGGATGCAGCTCAGCCACATGGGAATATGAGTGAAGTGGGAAATAAATTACCATGTTATGCTGATGAACTGTGAAGGGAAAGTTGTGTGATCTGTGAGTAGGGAAAGAAAAAAGATCAGAGAGAGGTAAAGCCGTCTTGGCAAACCCAAGAATGGCTGAACTGTGTAAATAATTTTGGTTTATGGTCTACAACTATTTGTTTCTGATCTGACAAAAGGACATTTATCTGTACTGATAGATTTAGAGATATTATACACGAGTACACATATTATTCCTTTGTCAGCTAACCAAGAAACAGCCAATCTGACAGCTGCCTTTTTCTCTCTGATGGTTTTGCTAGCTGTATGTGAAATTTTCATGAACACCTCGTTATAATAAATGGCAAACAAAAGGAGCTAGTTTCAAACTTATGTAGCACGTTTTAAAGAAATGTTTCCAGAAGGGTTGGATGGCTATGGGGATTTGTAATAGGCTATATAAATTCTTTCATTTCTAGGTTTCTAATTCAAATTTAGGCCAGGTTGGTAGTAGGCGAAAGTCATTACAAACGTCTGATGGCAATTGAATGGTTTACATAAAATAAATTGGTGGTTTGAATTCCGTTCATAATGTGCAGGTGTCCACTTGGCACAAACCACCATCAGACCCTTGTTGGCAGTCTCAGGTCAAGGACTGAATAGGCCTGCAGGCTGAACTGCTCTCATTCCTGGAAGTGGTCCTTTCAGTTGCTTCTGAAGTAGGTTGGTGGTGCAGTGTTGGGAAAGCATGCATGTTTCCTTTGCTCTTCTGGGGAAGGTCACTCATCAGGATTGAGGAATTTGGAATCTTTCAAGTTCACTTAATTCATGTACCTTCCCCCGCCCCCATCTCACTGCTTCCAATAGCGGGTTATTGAATCTAGCATCACACAGGAGATGACATTTTGGGTTTTATTTTTAGAAAAAATGAATCGTAGGGGTCAACGGAGATGCATCCACATCGGGTCAGAATTTGGCCCCTCCAGTCTAGATTTGGAGCTATAGCAGACAGTAGAGCTAGTCAAAAATGAAATATTTACATGAAAAAATTGTGTAAATTTTGAATATTTGAAAAATGGGGCCCAGCTTTAGTAGACAGCAATACATTGCTGAGGCTAGCAGTGGTAAGAAGTGTGTGCTAAGCTTTCATAAGATTCCATAGGACTAGTCCAGTCTTATGGGGGTCTTCAAAATGCAAACTTTGGTTTTGACCCTAATGTTCCGATATGGATATATTTTTCATTCAGGCCCTTTGGAGAGGGAGGGAAGGGATAACAGTGAGGATAGGGTGCTTGATCCCATTTCGGCTGAAAGATAAACAACAGGACAGATGTATCAGATATTACCCGTGTGACAGCCAGAACGAATGCCAGGTACCAAGCGTGATGAATATAGAATAACCAACCAGGCTAATCATATTTTTATTTATCAGCTAGAAGGCTTTCTGTGCTGTTCCATGTCAATACAATACTGATGTAACCTAAAGTGAAATTTGTTTTCATATGTTTAAGAGGCTGACAATCCCCCATCCTACCCTCCCGCCCAAACGAAAAAGAGCTGCGAGGTTAAAGTGAAAGAAGTCAGACTCGTAATTTGTTGAGAGAGCTAAATAGGGTGCACATCATAGTGTTCATTTCTGACGTGTGGGCAACATCTCTGTGGTGGTGTCAATCTAAAAACCAGTGTGCGTTATAACTCAGAGGCAACATTAACTGGCTTACACTAGCTCTTGATTTTAACTCCTTCCTTGCCACATTCCAGGGTTAGTCTCTCTCACAAACAGCAGAACACAGAAGCATTTCTTTGAAGCAGCAATGGGAGGAGGACTTGACTTCGGTGTGTGGTGAGTTGTTCCCACATGCACCATGTGTGATTAGCAGGACTCACATGGTTAGCACCCAGAGCACAATACTAAAAAAGACTTAATTGACTTGGCACTGAGCAATAATGAAAATATTTTCAAGACTCTGGGGGGGGGGGGATGAGGAGGCGAGATCTCTGATGGGAAACAGTGTCTGACAAGCAGTAGCCTTCTGCCTAGCTACAAGACTGTTTTTAATAGCATGGATTTCAGTATATGTTATGGATATTTATAGTGGTTTTTTAATCTTTGCTAGAGAGAGTATATACTGGAAGTGCCCAAAGGGCTCTGTACAACCTCATAATAAAGAGTAACCTTTCTCCCATTGTACTACTGCCGTGAGGAACAAAGCCTTGATCTTTCCCAAATGTGGGTGTTTCAGATGTGAGGTTTTGTTTTGAGCCCCTCTCTAGCGCTAAGCTTGAGGCATTGGAATTGCCTTGTCTAGCACTGGGATTTTAAAACCAGGGCAGCCCTTTATTTTAGTTAAAAAGGGGAGGTTTTGGAACAAAATGTTATATTTTTAGGGAAGAGGTGGTGTCAGGGTAGGTTTGAAGCCCACCATATGCTGTCGCTTTGCACTAGTGCAGATTAGTGCTTGCTCTGGTGATTTTTGTCAGCTTCAGAGATGAGCTATTAGCAAATATGCTGTCTGATAATAAGCTGTTGTTAATCCCTTAAATAAAAGCCAGTGACGAACAGAAATGACAGCCTGTGGGAATGTTGCTCGTACTTTGAAACACTTTTAGAACAAATAAAATTGGCCTCTGCAGGGCTTGGCAGCATCTCCATCTTTAAAAAACAAAACAAAACAAAAAACTCAGCTATAGTTCTGTTGTCATGGTTTTGTTGTTGTATTGCTGTTGCACCTAGAGGCTTCAGCCGGGTCAGGCCCTCATTGAGCTGTGCAAACAAATAGTAAATGATGGTCCCCATCCCAAAGGTTGTTGATTAGGCCCCAGGTACTTGAGCATGTGGCTAACTGAGTGTGTGAGTATTCCCATTGACTCCATTGGGACCACACTTGCTTAAAAGGTTGCTAGCTGAATTGGGGCCAGGCTAAGTTGTAAACGGAGGCCAAAACCTTGAGTTCTTCCTTTGCAAAATCTTCCTGGCAAGAATGGACCTCTTCAAGTATTTAATAAGAATGTCAGGGCCCAGCAGTATTTTCATATCCTATAAAACGGGACCGAGAAGCCTGCCAGTTGCCAGAGAGGGTACGGAGAGAGCCAGCGGCCTGCCAGCCCCCTTGCTCCTACCACCCACCATTAGGGAGCTGCTTCAGGGCACTGAGACCCTAGAAGCTTCTTCCCAGCTCCCTCACCATGTGAGGGAGCAGCAGCAGCAGGGCTCCTTACTCCCCTGGGCAGATCCACACCAGCAGGAGCAGAGGGCACACTTTTAATCTCCAACACCCTCTTCAGAACTCAGTCTTTCTGGGCATCATCTGCTCCCCTTCTCTGCTTACAAGAACTACAAGCTGCCTTGGCTTTGCCTTGCCACTTTGTTTTTGCTGCTGCAACCCTGAGTCATGCCCATAGCCCTAGTGATTAGCTTCACTAGCTCCCCACCATGCTGCCAATCTGCTGCTTCAGTTTAAAAACAAATCCTAAGGATGTGTACCTTAACCTTAAGCAACCACACAATCTTGTTTGTTACCTTGTCCTTCCTTCCTCCTCTCTGTTTGTCTTTATCATGTGCCATGTTGTGTCTATACTTCAACTGTGATCTCTCCCGGGCATGGGTCATATCTACTATTTGTTCTGTGAAGTACTTAGCGCACTTTTGGGGAACTCTGACAAATAAATAATAATAAAGACCTGTGGCCAAATTCTACTGTCAGTTTCACTGGTGTCAACCCAGAGTAAATTCACTAGGTAGAATTATTCCGTATTTACAAGTAGCAGAATTTGGCCCTTGATCCTTAATGGTCTAGGAAAGTCTGAAGTGGGACTAAATCCCCAATATTTGTTATCAACCTGCAAGACCCCCTTCTGTTCTTTTCTGCTATATTTATCATTCCAGCTCCTATGATGCCCTGGCAGTTGAGCTGACTACAACACTACCAGTCACAGCTGGTCCCCTCTCCATGGCCTATAGAGCCACACACAGAAGATTATCGAGTTTTGTTTTTTATTTCAATGGAACGCTCTGTATTAGAACAGATGGCACAGGTTTTACACAAGACCACTGCCACTCCTGAAAGTATCTCCATCCAATTACTGGAGATGAGTTTTTTGCAAAATGCTGAATTTGGAGCAAAATTGGCCAAAACAGTAATGTTGCTATTTTAATTTATTGCACAAGTTGGAGTGGGGTTCTCAGAAAAAACGTCAATGCTACTGTACCTAAGTGTTACCATGTGGAAGGTCAGTGTGAACTCCTTTGATTAGGTTCCAGATGGAACACCCTGTACGGAAGCAGTATTGCACAAACATAAGCTCTTACCATTATACCCAGCTACAGTTACAATGGGAGGGTTTCAGTGATGCATCCCTGGTCTTTTCCCATATTTGCAACTGTTTATAGTGAGACGAGGCGGAGGGGGGAAGGGGAGTTGTGAGTGCAGCAGGTGTTTCTGGAATAGCTGCTTCCTTTTATGCACCTCAGCACCATTGATCGCTGACACTTGCTGGCAGCACAAGCGGATGGCCTGACAATGGTAGCTACACTCCAGTAGCCTCAGATGCAGCTGTAGCTCTTCAGTGGTTTTCTATTTATACTGTTTTGTTTTAAGGCAAAGATTTGTATGGATCCATGAGTATGTAAAAGCCAACTTGTAAATATTACTGAGGCAGAGTAGGAAGCATAAGATATGCTTGGGGTGGGGAGGGCGTGTTCTGGGCTCTTACAGCACATCTCTGGGTGGTGTGGTGTAAGGCATAAAGCTGAAAGCCAGATAAGTGTAACCATCCCAGATGTATAGTGATCTCCGAGAAATGCCCCAGATGAAAAATAAAGAAATGGACAGGTGCATTGTTGACATGGCTGTGGCATTACTGGCATCCAGTAAGACGCTCCACTGCTGCGCATTGTTCCAGGTTACTTAGTTCTATATACTGAAAGTCAAAAACTAATGTTTTCCATCTGCTCAGTCATATCTTGCACCTCACACTGTGTTTTATCCAAACATCTTACCATCTACCATGCACATTTCTACTAACCCCGTCCATTCAATATTGAATGGTGTATCTTGTAGCTCCCCAGGACTGGGTAATTTAAGCTAAATGTTCCAATTTTAGTTTCCAAGATTTTCCCTAATGGAGATGCGAAATAGTATAATCAATGTAGCAGCACAATTTTCTTGGCTTAGCACAGGTGCCTTGGCCTTGCAATTGGATCTGCTAGTGTGGCACCTTATGCCTTTTTGTAGTCCAAGGGCATCCATATGGCACAAAGTCCTCACTAGCATATCTGATTGAAGGATCATTAAAAACAAACAAACAAGTTCTCCCTTCTTCCTCAACCAATGCAGAATAGGTAATAATAATATGAGGTAATCATATGAGGCTAGTTTGTAGGTCATGAGCTCCTTGGGGTAATCAGTTGCAGCCATTTTTACCTAGGAAAACATCAAATGGAAGCTTACGTCACAGTAGGAGAACCAGAAAAGTTCTTGGGGTGTGATCCTGCAACTCTTATACAATAGTTCCATTGAATGTAATGGGTTTACTCATGTAAATTAAGGACTGCAGGCTTGGGTCCTTAGTGACAGGCAATGGAAAACAGAAAGTGGTAATACTTTCCTGAGTACTTGGGGTATTCTAGGCTGCACAAATATCACGCCAGTGTGTAGAGTACAAACAATACGTGCCCCCTTAGTGGGGGTATAAACAGTGGTGTAGCCAGTGAGGCACTGCTTAGGCGTGTAGAGTACAGACACACCAGAACCTTAGGGTACATGGTGTAGACAGATCTCTCCACACCCAAGCAGTGCTCCTCTCTCTACATTGCTGTTTTAGGCAGTGTAATGTCCCACTGCTGAAATCTTTCTTTGCTGCAGGGAAAAGCTGTGGCAATGGGGAAAAGCTCCAGAGCCTTTGCCCACTGCAGGGAGCTGTCAGAGCCTCTCCTTTTTTCCTTCTTGCTGCCAGAGCCTTTCACTGCCATGTGTAGATTCTGGCCACAGTGTGGACACAGTCTGCCTTTTACTGCAGCACGTAGCTATGTGCTATGTGCCTCTGTCAGTGATGTGCAATGTTGACATATCTTTCGAAGAATAAAAATTTGCAAGATTTGGTTCAGGCAGCGTGTACAAAGGGAGAGTACTCGGCAGCTGCAAATCTACCAATACAAAGATATGGTATACTTCACAGTAATTACTACTGGGTCTCTTCCTGTGGGCATGTGTACACTTGGAGATGGGGATGTGATTCCCTGCTCCAGGAGACATACTCACACTAGCTCTCATTGAGCTAGCTAGCACACTAAAAGTAGCGTGTAGCTTCAGCAGGGGGACAGGCTAGCTGCCCCAAGTACGTGCTGAGGGTGCTCAGATGAGCACTCAGGGTGGCTACAGTCTGTTTGTAGTGTGCTAACTTGATGAGAGCTAGAGTGAGTGTGTGTTTCTGAGCTGGGAACCACCTCCCCCAGCTCCGAGCGCAGCCATGCCCAGAGTGCGTGCGGCAGGAGGTAGACGCAATTTCTTACTTCCTTTTATTAGTAGGTTTGTGTATGACATTTCACTTTTATTCCTGTGTTTGGGGTTTCTGTGCCTTTGTTTTCTTTTCCTCTCTTTCTGGGAGGCTGGTGGTTCAGACTTTGTGATTAAGTTTGGCATTGCCTGACTTTCCTTTCCTTTTTCTTCTCTGCCTCAGTATGACTGGGATTTGTTTTTTCCTGCCTCCATATTGTAATGTATTTGTCTTTTACAGTCAGCACCTTGCTATGCTTCCGATTTCAATAGGGCACGATTAGACACATTTCCCCTTTGAGATATAGTTTGTAGATTCTCTGCAGTGATTCTCGGTCTCTGGTCCTATTCCTCTTCCATCCCCAAGAGAGAAATGGTAGAGTGAACAAGACTCTCCCAGGCCCTGATCTTGACTCAAGCACACACAGAGAATGCAGTTGTGCGCCTTCTCACATGCAGAGATTATAAAGCTAGAAGGTACCATTGTGATCATGTAGTCTGATTGCCTGCATAACTTGGGCTGAAGAAATTACTCCTGTTCAAACTACATCATGTCTTTTAGAAAAACATCCAATCTTGGTTACAAAATTGCCAATGATGAAGAATCCACCACAACCCTTGAAAAGTTGTTCCAATGGTCAATTACCCTCATTGTTCAAAGTGTATGTCTTACTTCCCATCTGCAAATAGGAAGATACTAGGTCACTAGGAGGGTGGTGAAGTACTGGAATGGGTTACCTAGGGAGGTGGTGGAATCTCCATCCTTAGAGGTTTTTAAGGCCCGGCTTGACAAAGCCCTGTTCGGGATGAATTAGTTGGTGTCGGTTCTGCTTTGAGCAGGGGTTGGACTAGATGACCTCCTGAGGTATCTTCCAACCCTAATCGTCTATGATTCTATGAATTGATCTAGTTTTAACTTCCAGCCATTCCAGCATCAAGAAGCACGGCCACATCACCCCCATCCTCAAGCAGCTCTTCAGGCTCCACATTCACTTCAGTTCAAAATGTTCCTCCATTGGCTGAACCTTGCACTCTTTATCCAGACAAAGTCTCACTGAAGTGAGTGGGAATTCATCCTGCAATGCTTTTGCAAACACAGCTTTCTCATTTGTAAAGCAGTTGTGAAAGCCCACCTCATACCCCATGGACCGTCTCCTCCCCACTCTTTGAGAAGCAGCCTTTGTTCACACCATCTCAGCACCTCTGGGTTGTATCTACCCTGAAAACCTTAGGGACATCTCCCACAATAACACTATCATGGCCACAACACCACTTATCATTAGTAATGGTGGGATTGCTCAGGTAGTTTGACTGCAGGCATTTTTGTACTATGCTGTGTACACGAGCTCTGAATTTAGACAAGGTCTTGGTGTGAGAAACTTCTCTATGGCTCTTGCCATTGGGACAAAACTTCCCATACTGCCAAATCCATCCATCTGTCCATGCACACACTTATATGACAGTCCTCACCATAATATCTGTGTGCTAAATCTGAACTTTAGCTCCTTTCATAATCCACCCAAAAATGCTTTATTCCTTGTGTTTCTTACTCCGCCACCCTTAAATAATTACTATAGCTGATCACTATAAAGTGTTAGGGATTCAATTACTGTGATATGTGCTGTGCAGAATAAAGCTGTAGTATAAAATACAAGGAGGAAGAACAATGCCTCCAGAACAGTAGGGGGAGCACTTGTAGAGGGTGCAGTATCCATCTTGTCCTGAAGGGGGCCAGCGATAATAGCTGACTTAGTGGATGATAGCTAGGAGCATGGCCCTGCACTTCCTTGATGTTGTTGAGGAAGCTCTATGTGACCTCTCCCTTTTGTGCAGGGACTGATTGCAACTGTTCCCTCTGTCTTTGGTGATAACAAGTTTCTGTCTATATGTTAGAGGATCAGTGAAAATAATGAAGCCAAAGCAAACAATTTACAGAAATAGCTCTTTCCGTTAGGAGCACAAGTGGCACAGATTTCTCTGCTGTTTTCTTGGTCCCTTACCAGATATGTCAGATTTATTTCCATATGGCATCTATCTCTCTCAGTACACCCACACTGAATATATGCCCTGACATACCAGTGGCCATACAGAGCCACAGACACATGTTCAGAATTCCTTAGTCAACTGCACAGGGGGCTGCGAGGCCTGAAAGAATGAACACAGACATATGGCACTGTTGAACTCGTTGCCTGGAGAAAGAGAGAATTAAACAGAAAGAGATGCACTGAAGTAGCATGAAAATCTTTGATTTAAACCCACTTATAACAGGCTCCCTTCTCTGCCCTTTGGACCACCACAAGCAGGCAGGCTGCTTTTGAGTTTATAAGCATCAATATGTTATTTAGCAAGTCCCCTCCACCAGTTCAGCCTTGTGCAGCAAAATATAACTGGAAGGAAACTGCCCCTTTAGTCCACTATCCAGTGAGGGAGAGGGCAAGACCTCACAATCCTGGAATTCTGCATCTCCTGGCCCCTGCCAGCCTCTTCCCCTAGCACTTCCTTCCAGTTCTTTAATTGTTCTCAGCTTATGGGTTATTGCTTGTCTGCCTCCTGCCTAATTAAGCCATTGAGCACCCACCTCCCAATCAAGTCCACTCCAGAGGGGGATCACTAGTACCTTAGTGACCAGAGTGCTGGGTCAGCTCTAGGCTCCTACCACTCTGTTGCACCACTAGAGAGGGGAATTGGAGCGAGGGCTGTTGCACCATCCTTTAACTCTCAGCTTTGCACCTAGATCTTGCTCCAAGCATTCTGTTGAGATACATCCCACTGAAGCCAATGCAAATCTTTGCCTTTCGTCCCTGACCAGGGGAAAAGTGTGTGATGCTGTATGATTAAAGATGACCATTTATATCATTGATATCGCCAGTGTTATACAATTGCAACAACTCTTGCACAAAGTGTATCGTGTAAGGTGTCAATAGAAAAGTTACAATATGCCAAGTATGATTATCATGATTAAATCCATGTATCCTCTTTGTATCTGAAGTTATGAATATTGGCTATGTACTTGTATTTTAAATGTGTTGTATTCCTGGGTAACACCCTCAGAAAAATTGACATCAGGGCTCGATAGCTATGTGTTGATGACCCATTAAGGACACTCCGTTCTCACAATGGGCCATAGAAAAAACTCATCCCCCCCCAGATCGCTCTTCCTGAGGATGCCTCAGACAGTGAGGAGCCAGTGGCCCCTCCTATGATTCAGCAAAACATGTAGGAGGCATATAATATGCTCATGTGACCCTGGGCTCCATCTTGGGCCAGTAACTTTCCACACACAGGGGCTGTGGGCTTTGTTTGGGACAGTAAATTTCCATGCACATGGCAGAAGATATAAAAGACCCTTGTGATATCTCCATTTTGCTTCTTTCCTGCTCCTAATTCTCTGGACTGTGGATTTACAAATAAAAGGAGTATCTTGAACTATGGACTGAGGGCCTTCCAGTCTTTTGGAGACTTTACAAGCCAGGAGCCTATTCCATCACTGCTACAGACCTGATCTAAGGACTTGGCAATAATTTGTATGTATATGATTTATTAACCATTTTAACTCTATTATTAATACATCTTTAGCTCATTTACTAAGGATTGGCTTGACAGCATGATATTTGGGTAAGATTTGAGCTATACATTGACCTGAGGGGAAGTGTCTGATCCCTTGGGATTAGTAAAAACCTCACGTATGGTGAATTAGATTTTCAGTAACCCCTCACCATATTATATCTGTTTATTTGGATGGGAGACAAGGGCTGGAACACTTAAAGGGGTCAGGGTTTGGCTTTTGGTTAACCAGTGTGGTATTGCAGAAGTTCTTTTGTTACTGGCTTGGTGCATCTAATTATAGAATAAACCACCACTCTTAGGTATTGTCTGCCCTATTTCTTGCAGTCTTGCCCTGAGTGAGGCATTCTCAGTTTGGCCCATCCCAAGCAACCAGTCACAAGGTGTTCTCAGAATAGTAGATCTTGTGTATCTAGAAAGTGTCCCTCTTCTGTAGTGCTACCTCATGGCCAGGTGAATTATCCCAGACCAGGGCCGCCCAGAGAGGGGGGCAAGCGGGGCAATTTGCCCGCAGGGCCCCCGCGAGCCCTGGCCCGGCGGCGGTCTGGGTCTTCGGTGGTGGGGGGCCCTTCAGTGCTGCCGAAGACGCGGAGTGGCTGAAGGGCCCCCCATCGCCGAAATGCCCCACGAGCCCTAGCCCAGCGGCGGTCCGGGTCTTCAGTGGCATTTCAGTGGTGGGGGCCGTTCAGTTGCTCCGGGTCTTCGGGGGGGTCCTTCAGTGCTGCCGAAGATGCGGAGCAACTGAAGGGCCCCCACTGCCGAAATGCGCCAAAGACCTGGATCGCCGCCGGGTGATTACAAGCGCTGCAGCTCCTCCGCTTTGCCCCAGGCCCCCTGGTGGCAATTTAATGAAGGTTTCCTTTTAGAAGCAAGGTATTTTTAAGATTGGTCAAGGGCCGAAGGAAACACTTCCTAGCCAAAGAGGCTCAGCTGGCAGTTAGAGTGTAGTTAAGGGCATTTCTCTAGTTTGGGGTGATTAACTTTTGAGCTTTCTATCACAGTTGGCCATAATTATATTTCTTTTACATTCTATTTCATTGGTGGGTATTACCAGTATATTAGCAATTACTGGGTATGGTCCCACAGGCCTTCTCAGAATGGATAACAAGTTTCTCATGGCAAAGAGTGAGATTTTCGAGCTGTGTGGATAACTTATATAGGCCGAAGTAGTCATGCTGCCAGTGTAGGACTTACAGGTATGTCAGAGCTCAGTCTTCCTACCTTTCAAGTTTGAAAGTAATTTTGGTGTGTGCCCTGGTAGTTGAAGGCGATGTTGCTAGGTGTGATGTTAGATTAAAAGAATTTGGGGGGCATCCACTCCTTTCCCAGAGAGGAGGGGCAGAGTGCTTGTGAGTTGAGAAGTGGAGAGGGGGTGGCCAAGAATAAGGTAGTGCCAGTGAGCAGAAGATGGTGTCTCACCGAGTAGGAGATGACGACCAGCATGGGCTAGGAGATACAGTGGATGTGTCTGAGAGCTATGATCACAGTAAGTGACAGCAGACCCAGGCATATTTATTGTGTGGTTACATGGTGTTGCTGAGGCACATACTTAGGAGCCTGACTTTCTTTAAGCTTTAATAATTTGTCTTTAAAAACATTTGCTGTTCAAAATATCACAAGGAAACAGTTGTTTTTGCCATTTAACCCCCACCCCCTGCCCACACCTTACCTCTTGCTACTTTTGGCTGAAAAGTCTTCTTAGCTGGGACTTTTATTTCCTTCTACCCTTCTATAAATCCCAAATGAACCAACATAGGTAGCTGTTCTCTGCACAACCTGTATCCAGGCTGATAACTTTCAGCATGATTGATTTTTAAAACCACTGAGATTTTTAAATCTTTAAACATTGGGTTGATAATGAAATAGCACAAGCATGTAGGGACCAAATCAGAAAGGCTAAGGTACAAACTGCCTTACTACTAGCAAAGGACATAGAAGGCAATAAAAAGAGGTTCTATAAATACATTAGATGTAAAAGAAAGATGAAGGAAAGTATAGGCCCATTACTTAGCGGGGAAGGCGAGTGAGTAACAGATGACACAGAGGAGGCTGAAGTGTTTAATATCTTCTTTGCTTAAGTCTTAACTAAAAAGGTTAATTGTGACCATATGATTAAAACAGTTAATATTAACAACAAGGGGGAAGGATCTTGGGCCAGGATAAGGAAAGAATAGCTTAAAGTATGTTTAGATAAATTAGATGTATTCAAATTGGTAGGAACAGATGAAATTCACTCTAGGGTATTTAAGGAGCTCGCTGAAGCAATCTCAGAACCACTAACGATTATCTTTGAGAACTCATGGAGGTTGGGGAAGGTCCCAGAAGACTGGAGAAGGGCAAACTGAGTACCCATCTTCAAAAAAAGAGAAAAGGAGGACCCAGGGAATGATAGACCAGTCAGCCTAACTTCAATACCTGGAAAGATACTGGAATAAATGACTAAACAAACACTTTGTTCAAACCTAGAGAATAATACGGTGATTATGGATTTTTCAAGAACTAATGTCAAACCAATTTAATTTCCTTCTTTGACAGGGTTAATGACCTAGTGGATGCGGGTGTGGGGAAGCAATAGACGTGATATGTCTGGACTTCAGTTTTCACACAGTCCCACATGATGTTCTCACAAAGCAAACTAGGGAAATATGGTCCAGATTAAATTACTGCAAAGTGGGTGCACAACTGGTTGAAAGACCATACTCAAAGAGTCGTTATCAATGGTTTGCTGTCAAACTGGGAGGACATAACTAGTAGGGGCTCGCAGAGGTCAGTCCTGGATCTGGTATTAGTCAATATATTAACTGATGACTTGGATGGCAGAGTTTGTACATTACATCACATCAAGTGGGGAGGGGTTGGAATCATTTTTTAGAGCAGGATTAGAATTTAAAATGATCTTCATAAATGAAGAATTGGTCTGAAATCAATAAATTGAAATTGAATAAAGACGAGTGCAAAGTACTACACTTAGGAAGGGAGGAAACAAGTCAAATGCACAACTACAAAATAGAGGATAACTGGCAAGGTGGTAGTTGTGACAGGTTCCCCCCAGGTGCCACCTGGAACTGGGGTACCACTGAGCCCTCTGACTCACCCGCCTGGGCTCCTTCTCACACTGTGCTGCTGTGACAAGCTGTAGACCCGCTCCTGCTCCTACACTTCCATCAGCATTCACACAGGTAGGGACACACCCAGCTGCAATTACATGCAGGCTGACCAGCCACTGCATGAACCAACAATTGCGAGGCTACAGCCAAAATAACCACCAGCTTTCCAGCCTAGGACCCCAGAGTTGTACCGTCCTGATGTGGTCAACCCCCTGACCAGTATGAATTTATTATCCAGTTCACCTCCCCCTCAATGTGGAGAGGAAATGCAACAGCCTTTGCCCATTAAGCTAAGATTTCCAAGCACTTCATTCCATACTCACTGGTTTAGATTAAAACATAAAATATGTTTATTAACTACTAAAAGATAGATTTTAAGTGATAGCAAACAGATCAAAGCAGATTACCTAGTAAAAAACAAAAATGCAAACTTAGCTTAACATACCAGAAGGATAGGATTTGAATTAACAATCTGTCACCCTGACTGATGAGAATCTGTAAGCCTGCTTGTATCAAGGCACAAGCTGCACTTGCTTTGCAGCTTTGGTTCCCCACCCCCGTTCCAAGTCCTTTTCTTTTGGAGCGTCTCCTGAGTGTTCAGTTGTGGGGAGTGAAGAACAATAGATGATGTCACTCCCAGCCTTGTATAGCTTTGGCATAGGGCGGGAACCCTTTTTTTCAAACTTGGTTCCCAGAACAATTTGTGGAAAAATACAGACATCTCAAAATGGAGTCCAGAGTCATGTGGCCTGGTCACATGCCCTTGCAGAGTCATAGCAGCCATTACTTACAGGCTGGCCAAAATGTCCACAGGAAGGCACACCGGGTGTGTGGGGGGGAAATAAGCTTTGCCTAAGGTTTATGGTTTACCCTGAATGGGCCCTTCACAGCTTGCTATCTAGACTGGAAGCATTTTGCCTAGTGGGTGTCACCCAGGTGTGACTACATGTGAAAAAAGACGGGGTTGCAGTGGATCACAAATTGAATGAGTCAACAATGTGACACTGTTTCAAAAAAGACAAATGTCATTCTGGGATGTATTAACACACGTGTCATATGTAAGACCTCAGAGGTAATTGTTCTCTCTCTTTGGCACTGTTGAGGCCTAAGCTGCAGTAGTATGTCCAGTTTTGGGCACCATAGTTTTAAAAAAAGATTTGAACAAAATGGATAGAGTCCAGAGAATAGCAATGCAAGTGATAAGTTGAGAAAACATGATCTATGAGGAAAGTGTGCAGAGGCGGTCAAAAAAGCAAACAGGATGTTAGGAATCATTAAAAAGGGGATAGAGAATAAGACTGAGAATATATTATTGCCCTTATATAAATCCATGGTACGCCCACATCTCGAATACTGTGTACAGATGTGGTCTCCTCACCTCAAAAAAGATATTCTAGCACTAGAAAAGGTTCAGAAAAGAGCAACTAAAATGATTAGGGGTTTAGAGAGGGTCCCATATGAGGAAAGATTAAAGAGGCTAGGACTCTTCAGTTTGGAAAAGAGAAGACTAAGGGGGGACATGATAGAGGTATATAAAATCATGAGTGATGTTGAGAAAGTGGATAAGGAAAAGTTATTTACTTATTCCCATAATACAAGAACTAGGGGTCACCAAATGAAATTAATGGGCAGCAGGTTTAAAACAAATAAAAGGAAGTTCTTCTTCACGCAGCGCACAGTCAACTTGTGGAACTCCTTACCTGAGGAGGTTGTGAAGGCTAGGACTATAACAATGTTTAAAAGGGGACTGGATAAATTCATGGTGGCTAAGTCCATAAATGGCTATTAGCCAGGATGGGTAAGAATGGTGTCCCTAGCCTCTGTTCGTCAGAGGATGGAGATGGATGGCAGGAGAGAGATCACTTGATCATTGCCTGTTAGGTTCACTCCCTCAGGGGCACCTGGCATTGGCCACTGTCGGTAGACAGATACTGGGCTAGATGGACCTTTGGTCTGATCCGGTACGGCCTTTCTTATGTTCTTATGTTCTTAAGGTTGAAAGAAATGGCCATGTTTAGTCTAGAGAAGAGAAGTCTGAGGGGGAGATAAGAAGTCGTCAAATATATTAAGGGCTCTTATCAAGAGGATGGTGATCAATTGTTCTCCGTGTTCACCAAGGGCAGGACAAGAAGTAATTGGCATAATTTGCAGCAAGGGAGATTTAGGTTAGATATTAGGAAAAACTCTCTATTAGGATAGTTAAGCACTGGAACAGGTTACCTAGGGAAACTGGAATCCCCATCATTTGAAGTTTTTAGCAGCAGTTCTCAAACTTCATTGCAGTGATCCCCCTTCTGACAACAAAAATTACTACATGACCTCGGCTGGTGGTGGTGGTGGTGGTGGTGGGCGGGGGTGGGTGGGAGAAGGGGCAAAGCCTGAGCTCCACCATACAAGGCTGAAGCCCTGCAGCCGCATGCCCCAGCAAGTCTAACACTGGCCTTGGTGACCCCATTAAAATGGGGTCAGAACCCACTTTGGGGTCCCCACTCCCAGTTTGAGAACCATTGGGTTAGACAACACCTGTCAGGGATGGTCTAGGTATACTGAATCCCACCTCAGCACGGGGAGCTGGATTAGATCCCTACATTTTTGTGATTGTATGAAAGCTCTAAGAAGACTTTTCATAACAATATACCAGCAGAATGCCCTGGCACTGTTCTAACACAAATGCCTTTGTACAGAGAACATGAGGGAGTCTGATAGTTTGGAATTAAAGCTAAGCCCTCGGGAGGTGCATCGCCAGCCTGTATTTCTAAGACAGGAATCTTTTGCTTGGGTCCTTCTCCTGCTTTCGTTCAAGAGAATGGGACAGTTTCCCACTGAAGTTGATGGAGCAGATTCAGCTATTAGATGCACAAAGGACTCTGCCATACTCCACTTTAGCGATTTCTGAGGCCAAGTAGAGTTTTATTTGCTTCAGCCTTGGGGTGGGAATGGGGGAAGGGAAGCCCCTACAACAATGTCCTTTTATCTTAAGAAATGTTAAAGTTCATTTTTTCCCCACTGTGGTGGTTGGAGCTGTTGGTATTTGTGCAATGGATCTGAAACTGAAAAGGGAAATATACTGTAATTCTTTCACCCCCAGGGTATTTTTATAGCTAGAAAGTTTGGGGTTCGGGTATAGGATTCCTGGTTCATGGTGAAAGAGTAATAAACTGCTGGTATTCTTTGATTACGAAGCAGGAGGAAGCAGACTGCTGCACTCTCCTTTATTTTTAAATCCTTTTTTTGTAAAAAATAAACCAGTGAGACAAGTTGCTTGGCCTCCTTGAGGGAAGGGGGATTATTGTATGGTGGTGGGGGGGGGGGTGTTGTGAGGCATGGTGCCAAAGTCTGAAAGGCTTTAACCACCTGCTCATTGTAATAATCTCCTAGAAATGCACTGCCTGAGGTATTGGGTTCCTATTATGAAATTGAAATTTGGGGGGAAATGGAGACTAAAGGTCACTCCTGTGCATTTACTATGGATTAATGGCTTAGGGCTTGCTCTGACATCATTAACAGCCAATCAGATGTCTCTCTTAGTGTCCAAAGTTCTAAAGCCTTGTTTCTTTGTGGAATCTGCTTGTGCTGTGCCTGTTTCCAGCCAGTGCAGTCAGCTTTCACCTCTGTGAGAACTAATAGCACCGTCAACAAGCAAACCAGTGTGCAAGTTTCCCCAAAGGCCTTAATAAATACACTTGTAACAGTCTTTCCACAGGGCCAGGCTTGAGAAGAGAGAACTTTCAAATTTCAGCATGACCAGAAGCAAAGAATTGTATGTGGGTGTGTATCACTCTAGTCTCCGGGGGTGGCCCTTGCAAGTAAAGATGGAAATGTGCACCACTCTTCATTATGACTATTGTAAGGCCATGTCTACCCTAGACAGCTTACAACGGCACAGCTGTACCGATGCAGCTGCCCTGCTGTAAGATCCCCTGTGTAGCTGCTCTGTGCCGATGGGAAAGAGCTCTCCCGTAGACACAGTTAACCGCCCCGCAAAGAGCAGTGGTAGCTATTTCCGCAGGAGAGCATCTCCCACTGACATAGTGCTGTCCACACTGGTGCTTCTGTCGGTGTAACATATCTCGCTCAGGGGTGTTTTTTTCACACTTTTGAGCGACATAAGTTACACCGAAAAAAGTGCTAGTATAGACATAGCAGTAGTGCTGCAGAGGTGTACACATTCTTGGGTTTTAAGCTCATTTGCTGTATCTGCCCTTCGAGCAGCGTGCATGTGTGACTGATGAAAAATCAGACATTTTTATTTACAATGCATTGTTTCCCCAGTATAAAGGCAGACAAAGAACACCCATGAACCTAATAATATCTTAATTGGAAGGATCACACTAGTTTAAAATTTAGCACAGGACAAAAAGCTGGGATGTGGAGGAGTCAGAAAAATTTTAATAGAATTATTTTTTCCTTGGAAAATATTTTCCAGTGAAATCTTTCATGTTTTTTTTTCTGGTTAGCTTTCATTTTTTTAAAAAAATCCTACAATTTAATTTGTTTTCTAAGCTCACAGTTATGATGATACATGGCTAACTAGGGCCTAGGAAGCTACTGCTAGCTCACTGCACTTCTGTCTTACATGAGCACCTGGTCACTCTTCTTGATGAATGTTGCTTATTCTTCCCCATTCTTCTTTCACAAGGACCAAGTCAGAAGGTTGTTCAAGTCAAAGCTCTTAGAATCCATTAGTTATTTTAATGTTGACAAAAGGAGACTGACAATCTATTTTCCCATCTGTGAAATGGGGATAATATTTACCTCGCTTTAAGCACTCTGAGATCTAAATATGAAAAGTGTTGTACAATAGGTATTTATTTGGATATTTTTATTGGTGGTTTTGTGATGGGGATCAGTAGTTCTCAAACTTTTGTACTGGTGATCCCTTTCACATAGCAAGCCTCTGAGTGCGGACCCCCCCTTATAAATTAAAAACGCCTTTTAATATATTTAACACCATTATAAATGCTGGAGGCAAAGCAGGGTTTAGGGTGGAGGCTGACAGCTCGTGACCCCCCATGTAATAACCTCGTGACCCCCTGACAGGTCGCAACCCCCAATTTGAGAACCCCTGGTTTATATCCTATGGCCAATTGCTCTGAACTATGTATTCCCCAGATTAAAGTGCTTAGATCAGGGGTTGGCAACCTTTCAGAAGTGGTGCGCCGAGTCTTAATTTAGTCACTCTGATTTAAAGTTTCGTGTGCCAATAATACATTTTAATGTTTTTAGAAGGTATCTTTCTATAAGTCTATAATATATAACTAAGAGTAGGTCCATACTTACCTGCCGGGTCGACGCGGAGAGTTCGACTTCTCGGAGTTCGAACTATCGCGTCTAATCTAGACGCGATAGTTCGAACTCCGAACGCGCTCCCGTCAACTCCGGAACTCCACCACTGCGAACGGCGGTGGCGGAGTCGACGGGGGAGCCGCGGAGTTTGATCCCGCAGCGTCTGGACAGGTAGGAAATTCAAACTAAGATAGTTCGACTTCAGCTACGCTATTCGTGTAGCTGAAGTCGCGTACCTTAGTTCGACCCCCCTCCCCCCGTAGTGTAGACCAGGCCCAAGCTATTGAATGTAAAATAAATAAGGTTTTTAAAATGTTTAAGAAGCTTCATTTAAAATTAAATTAAAATGCAGAGCCCCCCCCCGGACTGGTGGCCAGGACCCAGGCAGTGCGAGTGCCACTGAAAATCAGCTCGTGTGCCGCCTTCGGCACGTGTGCCATAGGTTGCCTACCCCTGGCTTAGATCATATTTCCCCTACCAGTAAAGGGCAGACTGCCCCTGATATGTATTGTGTGCTACCTTTATCTTTCTATTAGACCTAGCATTTTCTGCATATGGTGATCTTAGGTTGGCATTTCTAAGTACCTTGTTAGAAACTGATGTTATCTTGTCATGTTTCCAGTGAATATTTCAAATTAATATATTTAATAGCCATAGAAGTTTTTATTTTACTTACTAGGTCTGTAAAGTAAGACATTAGTACAGCATTCCCAATATTTTTACAGATGTCAGAAATCTCTAACAATTTCTAACTTGGCTTATGTAATGCAGGGGTGTAAAGATGCTGAAGCGCTTAAGTGTTTGCAGAGTCCTGATCTAACTCAGTGCCTAGGACTGTCCTCTCTTTGAGTTTCTAAGGGGTAATTTATTGTGAAGCGGGGAACCCTTCAATCTCTGAACTCCAAGTGCTTGAAATTCACAGCCTGTGTGACTGATACTAGGAACAAAAACCAATTTAGAGCCACTTAAGGGAATGTGTGTGGTGGCGGTTGTTGGTCTCTGAAAGTGAGTGAGCAAAGCTGAGAAGTGAAAGTGAACTCAGAGCCAGTTTACACCAGCGGGTAAAGATCCTAATCTATTGGCCCAAAGCAGAGTAGGCCCAGACTGTCTCGAGGAACTTCTAATAAAGCTGTGCTGCTACTTGAGATTAATAAATGATTGTTGGTGCCATGAGACAAATCTCATGCTACTTTCCATGCCAGCACTACAAATCAGCTGTTAGTTGATTGAAAACATTTTGTTTCTAACTTAAATCTGTTTTGAGTACCTTATAATATACACATATTTGGGGCTTATACTTTGGGCTTCCTCAGGATATTGAAACATCTGTTCCAAAAATGCATGCAGGGAGTGGGGGAATTGTTTTGTCTTTAATACCAAACATACCAGGAAAAAATGCGAACAGAATTAGATTATCCAAAAGTTTAGGAGGCTGGGGAAGCCAAGAGGGCTTTCGATCCATTGTTTGACTTTGCTGGATAATGTGTTACACAATGCACTTAATTCATTAAACAAAACTAGAGAAGGACAAGATGATAATTTGGTCAGTTGTCCATTTTCAGTGACTCCTACAGGCTGAAGAACTTGTTGTTTTTTATAGTTAAAGTAGATCATAACAGGAGAGGACCTCTGCAGTGGTGGTGGCTGTTGTCAAGGATCTTCTTATTACATGGTGGTAGAGAATCACATCACCCGGGACAGGAAACCAGGAGGGGTGAGGAAAATGAGGATGAGAGAATAAACATATTTGGAAGGAGGGCACATCCCCCCCCAAAAGGCTCCTAGCCAGCCACATACATGGGTGTTCAGGTCCTCACCTCCATTTCTCTACATACGGTCATTTCGACTTGGTTAGGAGGGAGAGTCTGTACTGATAGAAACCCATAAAAATGGAGGGTTGGGGGTTCTTTACAGAGCTCATTGGGGCACAGAACTTCCTGCAGATGATGAGTGAAGAGTGGACAGGGGACTCCCACCTGGGATATCCCTCTTCATGTGCTGCTGCTTTACTTACTGATGGGAATACTGAGAACCCCAAGGACACCCCAGCCAGCTACCAGCTCCCCACACTGATGCCACATCAGATTTTCCTGTCTTATGAGCCCCTGCTTCACCAGCCATTGAGGAGAAGGGAAAGGAGGAGCTCTTGGGAACAGGGCTGACCAGGAAAAGGGAAAAGAGAGGGTGCTTTTTCTGAATAGAGAAGGGGGACTTGTGCTTTGCTGTTCTCCCTCTTACTTAAAAATAGAGCTGGTCACGTTTTTCTCTTCCCCCAAGGAAAAAGTCCTGCTGGAGAAAAAAAAAGTTTGTTGAAATTTCCATGGAATTTTTTGACTTTTTAATGAAAAGAACTTTTCAATTTGGGAGTTTTGGATTTTTCAACAAAAATTCAATATTTTCCTTGGTGAGCTGATACTTCACGTGGAAAATTTTTTTGTTTATGAACTGCCCCAATTTTCCATCAAAAAACAGTTCTGAGAGAGAATTTTCAACCATCTCTACTTCAAATCCTGATTGTCTTGATAGCCAAACACTTGGGAGGAACATCTGATTTTTGCACATATTGGAGGGAATCTTTGGGGAATCTTTGCAAAATTGTTCAGAAGGTATATTATTATAGCCTCCGTCCAAAACAAGGTTCAGTTTTGATGGGATTCATCTCCCTCTACAGTGTGCTTTTGCATTTAGATTGCACTTAGGTCCATGTTATAATAACCCTCCACAGTCTTCAGGACTCCTCATAACAGTCAGTTACTAAGGAGAAGTGGCAGTACACAGACTTCCCCACACTGTTTCTAGACCTGTGATCTACTGAACTACAATTAACTAGATGACAAAGGAAAATCTAGGAGGCTTCCAAGTGCTGCCTTTAGCACCATGCTCCAAAGACACTTGGCATAACTCATCATTGCATTATCTTGGAGATCAATCAGATGTATTCTCTCTGATCTGCAAGCTGAGGAAGGGGGATGCGGAATATCTCAGATACTGTGTATTGTTAAAACACTTTTTATTTTAGTGTTATGGTACATTTGTATGGAGAGGTGTAGTCTGCACATGGGACTGGGAGATAGGAACTCATGAGTACTAGCACAGGCTTTCACGCTTACTTGGTCTATTGCCTTGGGTTCTCTGTCTGGGGTTATTATTATTACATCCTTTCTGCAGCAGTGTTGACACATAAGCTGGCTGCTGGTCTCTTCTATACCTTTCTGTTACTAGGTGCTGCTTCCATCTGCTCGGTGGTGTGGAGGTGGACTATTCTGCCAACCCTGCTAAGGACCTGTCAACACTTGAAATGATGCAGCTGTGCCACTGTAGCATTTCAAGTATAGATGCTACCTATCACGAAAGGCGAGGTTATCCCATCACTGTAGATAATCCCCCCTCCTGAGAGGTGGTAGCTAGGTCGATGCAAGAATTCTTCCGTCAACCTAGCGCTGTCTACACCGGTGGTTAGATTGGCTTAACAACATTGCTCAGGGGTGTGGAATTTTCACATCCTGCAGTGCTGTAGCTATGCTGATGTGAGTTCCATGTAGACGAGCCCTTAGTGGTATTCTTAAGGTTTCTCTTGGGTGCCCTTGTTTTCTCACACCAGTTGGTATCCACTTGATCATTTCACGTGGGAGTCTGTGTGTTGGTGTCTGGAGTACGTGCCCCAAATATGTCCAAAGCTTCATTCTGATTCTTCTAGAAATGAGTTTGTAATGTTCTGGGGTGCAATTTAGACCAGTAAGAGGGGTGCCTTACGGTCAGAGCTGTCCCTTGGGTGGGACGAATCAGGACGACTGCTCTGGACCCTGCGCTTTGGGAGGCCCTGCGGACTAGTGCGATTGGCCGGTGTGGTCGGTTCCAGAAGACGTAGGCGTAGGAACTAGAGGTGTGGGGGTGCTGCAGCACCCTTGGGCTCCCAGCTGCCACCCCATGCGCCTGAGGGCTTAGCTGCTGCCCCATGCGCCCGAGGGCTCGGCTGCCGCCCCATGCATATGAGGGCTCAGGAGCTGCCTGTGTGCCACCGAGGGAGGCGGATTTGTCCTGGGCTCTGCACCCCCCTAGGGACAGCCCTGCTTACAAGTGCTATGCTGCTGTAGCCCCAGCCGGGGATGCTCACAGCTAGCCTACAAGCATGCAGGTCACATCTGAGAGTCTGTGGGCTAGACAACCCTGGTTCAGCAGCTCTGACCCCAGCAGCCTGTTTACAGCCTCACAGCCCCACTCTGGCTTCCACCAGTCTTGGTTACAACCAGTAACGTGACACCCAACACACTTCCAGTCCCAAATTTCCCCCAAACCATGTTTTCCAATCTGTCCAGACCTCACCTAGACAGCTCAGAGACATAATAAAATTAGTTGCTGCTTTAAAGAGTCAAAAGCACAGTACAGCTTATTAACTTAACTGGGATAAATACACCCTTCCCTTCAAACTCAGCACTGAGTCAGTTTATAGTAAAAATAAAACAAATGTATTAACAAAATATACATAGGATTAAGTCAGTTCAAGTATAAGGAATGAAAATAAAATGAGTTATAAGAAAAATGAAACAAAATACACTCTAGTGGCTAAGACTTAACTTAAGCTACAGTCCTTGTTCAAGGTGGATTTCTTACTAATCTTTGTTCTTTCCAGCTGTGGCTGACTTTCTCTCAGTCAGGACCTTCCACAGCAGCACAAGGAGCTGGTTTCCTTTGTCTTTCTAGGTGAAAGATCTTTGCATAAGCAGATTTCTCACCTATATTCAGTTTCCAGACATATAAAACCCCCTATCCCTTGGTTGATGAACTTATGTATCTCAGCTTGCAAGAGCTCTGTTTCCTTGTGTCTGTCTAGTGATGGGTGCCAAAGATGGCTTCTGTCCTTGCTTATATCTTCCAAAGTTCAATGACCTTGTTCCAAGAGATAGGATGACCTCATGCTGTTTTTCTCTTCCTGCGGGCTTCCCATCCCCCTGTACATAAATGGGGTTTCCATTGCTTTGATTCAGCCATATTTAATTTACATAGGAGACAGATAAAGAGCTGTAACATTCCCTCCTGTCTGGGAGAGACCTGTTTCTTCCTTTGTTTAAACATAGACTGCGATGAAGACTTTCCAACCAATGCCCAGAATCTTTCATAGGCACTTCTCTTGGAAGGCATCTAGTTTTCTATCTAATGAGATTATATTTGAATTGAAAATTCTCAATATCTTTGATTTCCATATGTTTTTAGGTTCATTAAATGCTGTGGAAGCCTTTCCTATTGTGATAGACTCAGGCCAGTTGGGTACAGAAGAATAGCTGAAGGCAGATATACTGGTCACTGGATTAACAGTTTTCTGTTCCCTGACTGACCAGAGCAGGGGCTGCTCCAGGCTAATGAGAACACCTGACTCTAATTAACCTGTAAAGAGTCAGGTGAGGCCATTCAGTTAATGTGACCACCTGACTCTAATTAAGGCCCTGCTGTTACTATAAAAAGGGCTCACTCCAGTCAGGCAGGGGAGACAGAGGAGAGGAAGTGTGGCTGAAGGGCTGGTTACTGAAGACACCCTAAAACATCGTTAAAGGAGCCCTAAGGTAAGGGTGAAGAAGGGAGAAGCAGGAGAGCTGTGGGGAAGTGGCCCAGGGAAATGTAACAACTCTGGCAGTGAAAGGTTGGCTGCCAACAACTGCTACCATTAGGGTCCTTGGGCTGGAACCCGGAGTAGAGGGCGGGCCCGGGTTCCCCCCAACCCACCACTACAGGAACAGCTCCTGGGAGGGGAAGTCAGGCCCCTGTCAGGACAGGAGGCTGGACAGAGACTGTGGGAGTTCTCTCACCAACCTCCTTGCAGCCTATGATGAAAAGGGCTCAGTAGACTGTAACCCTGGCCCTAGAGAGAGAAGGGCTACGTGGAGGGTCACAGTGAGCCACTGAGGTTAGCATAAACCGCCTAGAAGCGCAGGACCCACAGGAGCAAGGTCAGAGCTCTGCCACAACATCTTTGATGTAACTTCCTCCTTGAGAAGTCTGTTGGCCAATATGGTGGTGCCCAGGTAGGCGAACTGTTCTCCTTTCCTGATATTTTTGTTTTCTAATATGATATTACTGCTTGACATCTGGACTTCAAGGTTTTGTGTAGTATAAGTAATTCTGAGCCCTGCTTAGCCTGCTATTTTCCCCCTGTTATCTGCCTTTGTTCATAGCTTTTCAGGGGTGTTGCTCCTTAGCACAATATCATCAGCAAAGTCTGGGTCTTCTAGGCATTTGCCATATACCCATGCTATACCAGTACTTGTGTTGCTAATACTCTTCTTTAGACAGTCAATGGCAATGTCAAATGACAGTGGAGATCAAATGCAGCCCCTGTTTCATGCCAGTGCTGATGCTGAATCACTCTGTTGTTCACCCTTACAGAGCTCTTTGCAGCTCTGTACTAAATGGCCATGACGATGTTGACGCCTTAAGATGGGATTCCACGGGACTGAAAAATATTCCAAAATGTATGTCCGTGCAGGCTGTCAGATGCCTTTTGAAAATAATCAAATTGATTATGAGGGGAGCTCGCCATTCTATACATTCTTCTGTGATGGTCCTTAGCATACCTCCCAAGTGTCCTGCATTGTGCAGGCCAGCCACATCTGGCCCTGATTTTTAAGGATGCCTGCATTGCCACTGCAATGTCCCTATTGGCTGCTCTGCAAGTTTCCTGGTTGCAAGCTGCACATCTTGGGGCACAATGTCATTATGTCTCATGCTTGCAATCAGTCATTGCTGCACTGCAAACAAGTAGGGTTGCCAATTTTGGTTGCATGTATTCCTGTAGATTTCATCACATGACATAATCTTTAATTAAAGATTAATCTTTAATTGCTGGAGACTCCAGGACAATTCTGGAGGGTTGGCAAACCTACAAACAAGTGGGGAGAGGTCAGCCACCATGTGAAGGTGGCCACCAGGGAGCTGAGCTTGCCCAATCTATACAGTGAGGTGCAGTGGCTGGCATTGGAGGAGCTGATTGCAGGTGGCTGGGGTTTTTTGTGCTAGGAGAAAGTGCTTGGCTTCCTCTTGTAGCCCGAAATCCAGGACATCCTGCAGGTGGCGATGCTGCCTACCAGGGCTGAGGAAGGGGCATCATTTAAAAAAAAGTGTTCAGATAAAATAATGTGATGTCCCTCATTTCAAGGCGTGTTGTCTCTCATTGTCCTTCATTTCACAGTCCAGGGGTTGAGAGTTATGATCCTTAATGTTAATAACTAGTCTACAGAGGATCTCTTGGACCTGAATCCAGCCAATTCTTCTCTAAGCTTTGCATCCACTGCTGCTTTTCATACCATGTAGTATCACACTTGCGGAAGGTTTTCCCTACACTAGAGAGTAATGTAACTCCTCTCCCGTTGTTACAGTCAGTAAGATCACCCTTTCTGGGCATTCTGACGACAATTCCATTTCTACTGGCCAGGAGGGTTCTCTTTTTTGCAAACTTCATAGAACAGTTCTGTCAGTTTCATAACGGTGATTAGTGTCAGGTGCTTTTAGCATTTCTGCTGTGATTTGATCATCTCCTGCCAATTTGTTATTTTGCAGCTTCTTGATTGTGGCCTGTACTTCTGACCTCTCTGCTGGCCCAATGTTAATGTCAAGTTGATCAGGTTCACATGTTTAATTGAAGTCAGGTTCTGAAGTGGATCTGGGACTGTTGAGGACTTCTTTGAAATGTTCTGCCTTTCTATTTGTCTGTTCTGCGTCATTTTTCCATCTTCGCTTTTTATTGGTCCATTTTATTGTCTGGGAGTCCCTATCTGTAAAATGGGGAGAAGCACTATGTATTATTATTAACCAGAATGATCGAAGAACATATTGTTTTTCCTTTGAGGTTGGAGGGCTCTCCATGTTCTAGCCACATCCCTCTGGCTTGCTCCCCATGTTTCTCCTACTTTACACACTCTCTCTCCTGAAAGCCCATCATCCTTCCTGGTGGCGGAAATTGGACAGAGCCCTCTTTAGAGACTGTCGGTGCCAGGTGACTTCCAGCCCTTGCCAGACTCAGAATGCAGAAGACTAGAGACAGATATTGAATTTGGATCTTCTTCATGTCAGTGCAGAACTTTGCTGCACGGCACAGAACACTTAAGTGACTTGCCCATGACTATACAGGAAATCTATGGCAAAGCCAGAAGTAGAGCCCACGTCTCCTGATTCCTTGTCCTGGCCTTTAGCCACAAGACAATCCTACCTTAATAAATTAGGTGAAGAATGGGATCACCCAGACACAAATCCATGTGTAAGAACAATCGTTCAGAAATCCCTAGTAGATGAATTCTTGAATTTTGGAGAGTACCAAAGCAGGTGACATTAAGATATCTGGTTTAATGCTATAATAATGCTTTGTACTAATATAACCCCTTCCATCTTTAGGCCCTTACATCTGAGATTCTCCAGTGCTTGACAAACCCCAATGAAATAAGCCTTGCAGCAGCCTTATGAGAGAGGGAAGTGCTATTTGCCCCTGTCCTGGGGATTATAATCTGGCTTCGGCTAACATCAATCATCATTAAAGTTTGTTCATATTTTCAACAGTTGCCAAATATGCTGGTGCTCTATGGAGGTCTGGGGCTGTAATTCTTACCTACTCCTTTATGCTTACCAGCTTTATGAACACATACTGCATTTTGTTCTGCTGGGGGATGGGAAAATCATTGTTTTTGAAGGTATAGGACATTATTTAGAGCATCTGATAAGATTCATGAGTTGCTTGTTTGCTTAACTCAAGTAGAACTATGATGAATATGTTTTGGGGGGCGAGGAGGGGATTTCTGTGTGTGTTTCTGACCTGAGTTATTTTTACTTCTGATATCACCACGCCAGGATGTGTGTTAACCAGACAAACCTATGGGGAGGCTGAAAATAGCTCACCACTATATGTAAAGAGGATAAAGTGAGGGCATTCCTGGAGATGTTTGTAGCTGGGTTTTTACTATCATTATTCATGGTAGTAGTGCCCATAGGCCATGGTCGAGATTAGGGCCCTGTGTGGTAGGAACTACAGAGTCGTATATGAGGACAAAATCCCCGGAAGTTTTTCAGAGCGGTCTAAAAAGAGAAAAGAAATGGCGGGGAAAGGGAATAACACAAACAAGGAAAAGCTTAGCAAATATCATGCTAGTTCCACTTTATATATAAAATCCCACCTCTGGTAAGGGTGGCATGAGGGTTGAAGGCAGGAAAAGAGTTAATAGGAGCCAGGGAATAGAAAAAGGAAGGATGGGGACCTTGAGGTGAAGGGAAGGATGGATAAGGAGTAGAAAGAAGATAGAGAAGGAAAGGACCTATGGGATTTGTGTATCTTCAAAGTGTGTGTGTGTGTGTGTGTGTGCATGCCTGTTTCTCCCTCTTCAGTTTTAAATGTTTGATGAGAGAGCTTGAAATTTTGTTTTCAAAAATCTACACATGAAGGTATGGCTGGAAAAGTCAAACTTTGGTGCCCAAAAATTGGATTTAAGTGCTTAACCTCAGGTAGCCAGTTTGAAAATATTGGACTGTTTGCATCAATAGCAGCAGGTGTTTCTACAGTAAATAGATTATATTAGCTATGTAGAGTGACAAATTACCGCTAAGATGTACCTGGATGGCTGTGCTCCATTGTGTAAAGCTGCCGTTGTTTGATGGTTCAAAATGTATCTTTCTTCTTCCTGTATGTCCAGGTCATGCATGCTTCCTGACTGTTCAGGCTCTGTAGAGTGATTAGTGATTGTAGGTAAGCAGTCAGAACCTAAGGCTCAGGCCTGTGTTAGATCTACAGAATTTAAAAATAGTGATAATAGCAGCTGGTGGCATGCTTCAGTGCATTCTTGCTCTTTGTAACCTGCTTCGTAGATATTACTGGCTTTATGCTGAATTAACCTCAGCTGAATTGACCATCCATTATAACCATTTAAACCATTTAACATTTGCTTTAGCAGTAAAGCAAAATTTAACAATAAGCCCTAACTTATTTTAAACACAGAGGTAATTTGCTTTTCTGGGAAGTTTGGCTCTTCAATTATCTGTATTGCAAAAAGTCATGAGCAAGCTGTGCAAAGCCCCTAAAAGAGTGCCTGTCAAAACTTTGTACTACACCATGTGTTCTGGGTTGACAATCTATTTTACTGAGAGCCTATTGGAGAAATATTTTAGAGAGTTGTAAAGAAAATAGTAGTTGTGAAGCCAGATGCCGTATTTACCATAAACCCAGCTGTTCAGGCTTTGGAGGGAGTAGTCATTTCCATATATATAACAGTGCCATGATTTTTAAGTTTGATAGTGTGGTTACAGTTAAAAGTTTTGTCCATTCTGAAAGATTCTACTGGTTTGAGAGGTGTTCCCTGTACTTAAAATGGAAAAGGGCTACTCCTGGAACTGGTAATCTCTCAGACCGGTAGGATTTTTTTAAGCGCATCTTGGGAACTTCCTGAAGTAAAATCAAATGTTGGCAAGTAGAAAATCTCCTCTTTCAATAGCACCCATTTCTAGCCCTGCTGGGTTATGGGAGATTTTGGACTTCAACCGTGTTCCTCATGTAGAACTGAATATTGAAGGTTAAGTGTTGTCAGACTATGGCAGTTTTGAGGGGATACATTCCACACTGAAGGGGAACAAAGGAATCATTTTTCTGGTAAGCTTTAAAAAAAAATAGCGGTGGTTTGAAGCTGCTGTTGAAATGCTCCCCTTTGGTAGGGAAAGAGGTGAGGAGAAAACCAAGGGAGGCTACTGGAACTAACTTTAAGCCTGATAAATTCCCGCATAATGTTAACAGACTAAATTCTTCTTTTGCTACACCTGTGCAGCCCCACTGAGGTCCAAAGAGTTGCATGACTGTAAATGAGAGACACATTTGATCTTAGGAGCGTACTTTGGGGAATCCATCCTCTGTAGCCTACAGAACTGAATGGAATAGAGAAAAGGCAAGGGTTGGGCATTGAGGAGAAAGCACACAAGCTGGTTTAGAAGGATATTTCTGTGGGAGACACTCAATCGGACAGAAAGCATTACAGATAGCCATAATCTGTGCTTTTAGTAGTACTCCACAAGGTAAGCATGGTCCCCAACAGGCAGTTCCAACAATTGCACTCTTTACAAGGTGGGTATTGTAAATTACAGAAAAATGTGCTGGAAGGCTACAGAAATAGAGAGAAAATCATGAAATGAAAGTTGGTGGAAAGTAAACAATCCAGATGGATATTAAGAAAAGCTTTGCTAGACTAGCACAAAATGTAGGTGCCCAAGTATGGAAACATTAACTTCAGTATGGCACACTTATTTCCATTTCTCAGCCCATCATGCTCCTTCTTGCTACTATCTCTGTGTTGAGTTCTAACATGACTCAAAGAAAGGTTCTGAGTCTGTTGTTCCATGTCCTTTACGTCATTAACAGTCATATTTCTTTTGCGTTTAGAAAGAGTTTTCAATCCGGGCGAAAGGGTAATTCAATTTCATTTAAGCTTAGTCTCTCTGTTGAGCCTACCAGAACACATGCCAACATTGAGGGGGACAGCTGTTTGCAAGAAATTGGACTAAGATGATCATCTTATTTCATGAAAACTGCGATGAACAGCTGTCAAATAGCAGCAAAATTTCATCACTAATGAAGCTGAAGGAAAAGTATTAGCAAACTAAGAGCTGCAAATTTCCTTAGATATTCAGAACTAGTGATGGGCAAATAATGTTTTCTTCTTTAGTTCACTAGCGATTCAGAAAAATCAAATTTGGGGACTGCTTTCTCAACATTGGAGCTCAGTGTCATTGGTCACATGGTACAGAGCCTTTCATCTCCATCTCACCACTCCATTATAGGTCAAGTCATTATATATGGTGACAAAGGTGTTTACCAGCTAAAGACTGTTCTGTGGCCTACCTGAAATGAGTTTGGTGGTCCCACTCCAATTTCCAGTGGACAGGTGTCCCCATCACAAAACTGCCAATAAAAAACCGCAAACACTTACCTAATACACAGCACTTTTCATTACTAGATCTCAGAGTGCTTAGCCAAGCCTGGTGTAAATATCCTTCTCCTCATTGTACAGAGATGGGGGAAATAGATTATCAATCCATTCTTGTTCATCGGCATTAAAATAATTAGTTTAACTAATGGATTCTAATAGCTTTGAGTTTAACAACCCTCTCACTTCTGTCCTGTGTGGGGGGAAAAAAGAATGGGGAAGAATGAACAACATTCAGCAAGGAGAGCAGTACTGCAACTTTTGGAATGGACAGCCTGCAGCTGCTCACTGTGATGTAACCAAGTGCTCATTTAAGATAGAAGTGCAATATTTAGCAGTAGCTTCCTGGGCACTTGTTAGCCAAGTAGCATCATCACTGTAAGCTTAGAAAACAAAATGAAATTCAACTATTTTTTAGTTTTTAAAAAGCTAAAGTTAGCCAGAAAAAAATCATGAGATTTCACTGAAAAATATTCCCCAAGGAAAACATTTCACTAAAATTTTTCTGACTTTCCCCTACCTGGCTTTTTGACTAGCTCTAAGATTAACTACAGTGATCCTCACAGTTAATGTAACATCAGAGTTTTCTGCAGTTCAGAATGGTTTTTCTGAATTACTCATATGAACAGCTTCAGTGAGATGGAGTAAAGATTGCAAATGTTACAGCTGGTTGGGAAATGTATTTTATTTCCCATGAAAATTAAAAAAAAAATTCACTGAATATTTTTTGGCTTTTGTTGAAAAGGCAAACATTTTCCAGTTTTTGGTTGTCCAAAAAACAAAATAAACAAAAAAAAAACCCACCCAGCTTTTTTAAAAATGAAAACCTGAAACATTTTGATGAAAATGGAAACTTTCTCATGAAAATTTCTGTTGACTTGAAAAGGCATTTTACATTGACAGGTTGTTTTTTTTCCCAGTGAAACATTTTTAACCAGCTCTAGAAAATATTCATCAATATCTTTAAAAAGCCTGTAATAAAATGTTGCCCTTTCATCCTTGCCACCTTGTACTCTCTTTAAATATACATGCTAATAGTCATCCTGAATAACTCATTGATTTGGCCTGGAATTCTGACAGCTAAGGACTTCATAAGCCTCTATTTTATCATTTCATCTGCATTTATACCATATCCACTGTTGTTTTCATACCTAAGTGATAGTGTGTTAACTTCCTCCCGCCTCTTCTTTCTTCTTCCTATTTCATATCCTCCCCATTTTTTGCCCTCCTACTACTAAGAGCTCTTCTTAGCTGACGAGGGTGAATCCATCCATTCAACATTGCTAAGACCACAGAGGTAGGTTAAACAGCCATGTTTTAATTTAACCTCACTCTTGTAAAAGTTAGTTGCTCCATGACCAGGCAAACACTTAGGACATGTATCCTGTGTGGTTCTTGTAACTTTCCAGCAACTAAACTGCATGTGAGAGAAACAGAGAGACGTAAGCTTCATCCTTTTATTTTGTGCTATTTTTTTCTTTCTCCCTCGTGTGTGAGAGAGTTTGTCATCTTTTGCTTTGAAAAAAAGACAAGATCAGACTTCAGCAACTCAAGAGTTACCACCTATAACAGACTCATTTTCCAATAAGGGCAATTAACACCATCTATAAAAAAAACTATCAAGCATGGAATTTTCCCTTTAAAAAGCTTGTACAGCCTCAGGGGAAAGGCAGCAAGACAATGGAAAGGCTCCCATGGACTTCAATAGTTTTGCATCAGGCCTTAAGTTGTTATTAAAAGGCTTTGACGGTGGTGGAAAGTAGGCCAGCATAACTTCACACAAACCCCAAGCTACATGTAATTCTTTAATGTTGCAGTAATAAAACAAGGATTCTAAAACACTTTAACCCCTTCCAGACCAACACACTATTAATACAACAAAACTCAATAATGTGTAATGAAAGAGAGCCAAATTCTTTGAGATCCGTGTGACCAAACTGATTAGTCAATCATTGGGGTTTTGCCAGTGTAAATGAGGCCAACATGTGACCATAGGGGCTTAAAAGCTGACCACATGCCAGCATATTCAGCCAATTAGCAGGATAAAAAATGCCTCCTTTCTTGGCTCACTAATTATTTTCAGTACCTGTTCTATGATGAAAATCTTTCCAAAATCAAATCTATCCTACAGTAATTTTGGTTTGCAGGAGATGGAGAATGAAACATTACGGAGTGCTGTTAATATCATAATTATGCTTTCAAATGCACAAACTAAATTTGGATGTGCAATTAGGTAAATAATCACTGAAGGGAAAAGTTAAATATTGTAATTACATGCTAAAATAGGTGAACATGCCATTTTCCCCACCTGCATATTGCTGTGTGCGTGGAAGTTGTCGTCTTGTGAACTACTTGCTGTCTGTTTTAGATCAAAAGCTTGTTTAAATGCAACCACTTTGAATACACCACTGTTATTTTCACATGCACAGCACAAGCACGTCTTTGAATGTATTCATATATGTCTCCTTTGAATATCACAGAGAACAAAAACTAAACCAAATCATCATGGAACAGTAACAGCATATAGGATGTGACTTGGCAGCCTGTACTTGCCTTGTTCCTCATGCAGTTCGTACTATTGAATTGAATGGAACTACTCAAATGACTAGATTCTACTCAAGGTGAGTAAAGGCTTCATGACTGAATCCATAATCTGGGTCCTTAATGCTGAGCAAATGGCTGAGTGCATAACATATTCACAAAACTTTGCCTGTTTTTATGTTTACAAATTGGCTGTGCATATACGGTGAAATTCCTCAATTGATTCATTATGTGGAATTACTTGCAAATTTGGAATAAATGGGAACTGTAATTACTATCTGAATTTGTCCTGAATTGGTTTAGTCATGCCAGGCATTCAGTATTCATAGAGTGTGAAATATTCAGACTAGGAAAGCTTGCCCCCTTAAGTATTCCCTGAAAGTGTACATGGAACAGCGTGGCTTGTCCCCTTTAAGAGGTAGTAGGGACTGGGGCCAAACCCTATTCCTGGAGCAGATGCTGGGAGACAGTCCCAGGGTAATAGAGTCTGGAGAAAAACCAGGTTACTGTCTCTATAAAGACTTAGGACCAGGACCCTTGTGGTGTAGGTTGGGGGCAAGGCTTCTCTCTCTCTCAGCCAACCAGGACAAGGTCTGGGGAAAAGAGGGGACTACATATGCTGTCTCTTCCCTCATAATGAGGAGGAGCTGCAGGGAGCAGGAAGGCTTCTGCAGGAGCTCCTGAGACACCAGGGGTTGACTCCAGCAGGGGAAGGCTGTTCGCTTACCAGCTGCCTAGTGGCGTGACCTGGCCTCCAAGCCATACAGGAAGGCAGAAGACTGGTCAAAGACGGCACCTCAATAAAGATGCCTGGAGAAAGGACTGTTGTGCAGGTTTTGTTTTGAGTTCTGTTTCCTGAAAAACTTTGTGCACAGCCTGGGTGGAACTCAGGGAGGATCATTTAAAGGGACCAGGGAGAAGCACAGCACAAGCCCCAGAAGGAGGCTATGGAATCCCTTAGCCAAGAGGGAAGGGTTTGAGCCTGGAAGACACCTGGAAGCTCTATGTAAAGACTCAGTAAAATAGACCTCACCTTAGAAGGGGACTCTTGTTTGGAAATACCTTTGGACTGTGGAAGGTTACTGGGAGACTCAAGAGGGACCTGAGGGTGGGGAGGCTTTGCAGGCGTGCCACGCCATCCCTCTGGAGCTGGTGACCCACCACAATACACTAAAGGGTTGAACTGAAATTCACATTTTAATTTGGATGAATGTTTGCAGAGAATGTTTTCCACTAGCCACTCAGGTCTCTTTGTTATCAACAGCTGCCTCAAAAATCTACAGTGTGTACCTGTGGCCGTTCTGATTGATGCAGAACCTATAGAGAACTACTAGATTTTTCTTATAGCTCCTGAATGAAGCAAGAGGATTCAGGCAAGATTAATCTGATTCTGTATCAGTGAGACTATATTTCCAGAATGAAAGGCCTACAAGGGTTTGAAATGACCTTTTAATGTACAGATCAACAACTTCAGCAAAAATTGCTGTACTCTACCTGACTTGAACATCCTGGAAGGAAAACGATACTATTACAGCTCTTCCCCTGGCATTGTTACACACAGAAAGATCTTGCTATTTACTTCATGTGGGTCTGAGCATGTCTCTTAAAAAAACAATTAATACATCTGGAACATGTCCATGGTTATACATGTGGCTCTCTGACAAACTGGAAGGTGAAGTTGAATCGGGAGGCAGACTCTAGAATGGCAAATTTACAGTTGGGTGAATTATTCCCTCTTTCTTTTTCTGAAACTGCTTTGGGTGATCCCCAAAAGAATTTTTGGCTGCTGGCTGACTGACTAGCTAATACATGCAAAAACAGCTGCATGCCAGATACTATCCACAGCTGTTAGTGCCACGGCTCACAGTCTTTGACAGTGGGATAATCCAATGGCTCGAGAGAGGAAAAATTGTGGAGGGCTATCTATTAGAGAGAGAGAGAGAGAGAGATCTATACCACAGCCAAGGAGTATTTATTTCTTCTTCTAGAACACCCATTTTTAATCTTTCAGGTTAGGGCAGGGAGCTTGAAATTTGCTGAGATGATATACAGTGCAAGAGTAAGTAGTCTTTGCCCCCCTTTCCCAATTGTATTGGCACAGAGCACTCATTTCAAAACACTGGGGAGATTAGATTACATTGCCAAAGGGGGCATTTTGATTGCACTTGTGGGTACCCTTATGAAACTCCTTCTTTAGTCCTTTATTTGTAATAAGACAAAACAAGTGTTTTTAGCTGCTTACCTGCTCTAAGCACTGTACTGACATTAACTAATTCATCCTCACAACGTCCCTCTGCAACAGGTGGATAAGCATCATTATCCCCATATGACAGATGGGGAAATTACAGTAAAAAGTGAAGTAACTCACTCAAGGGCCATTTGGCTAACAGTGACCATGCGCCTATTCCCTGGACAACACTGCTTGTATTTCTGGCATATTACAGCTATATATTATTATGTCGTAAAGAAACATGATTTCCCCATGGTTCACAAGAGTGCCTCTCATCTTTGAATAATTGAATCAAAGGGTTAGAAGGGACCACAAGGGTTATCTCGTCTAATCCCCTGCCAAGATGCAGCATTTGTTCTGTCTAAACCATCCAAGACAGATAGTTATCCAGCCTCCTTTTGAAACCTCCAGTAAAGGAGATTCTACAACCTCCCTCGGCAGTCTATTACATTGTCCTACTGGTCTTACAGTTAGGAAGTTTTTCCTGAGATTTAATCTAAATCTGTAAAAGCAGCAAACAGTCCTGTGGCACCTTATAGACTAACAGATGTATAGGAGCATGCATGCATCCGACGAAGTGGGTATTCACCCACAAAAGCTCATGCTCCAATACGTCTGTTAGTCTATAAGGTGCCACAGGACTCTTTGCTGCATTTACAGATCCAGACTAACACGGCTACCCCTCTGAATCTAAATCTGCTATGCTGTAATTTGAACCTATTGCTTCTTGTCCTGCCCTCTGTGGCAAAAGAGAATTTTTCTCCATTTTTTTTTATGGCAGACTTTCAAGTATTTGAAGACTGCTATCATGTCCCCCCCTTAATCTCCTCTTTTCCAAACTAAACAAACCCAGTTCCTTCAGGCTTTGCTCATATGGCTTGCATTCCATGCCTTTGATCATCTTTGTTACTCACCTCTGGATCCTTTCCAGTTTCGCTGCATCCTTTCTGCACATTGGTGACCAACATTGCACACAATACTCCACCTGAAGCCTAACCAGTGCCAAATAGAGTATCACTATAACTTGCATGCTATGCCTCTGTTAATTCAACCTAAAATTGCATTTGCAGTGTCTTGATCATGGTTACAGAAAATATTCTGAATCAATAACTAAAAAGAAAGGAAAAACTAGAAATACACTTAAATGTGATACCAGACACAGCATAGTGAATGTAGTGTGACAAACATACTTCCACTGAGATGCCCCGAGTACATCAGTTCATCTTTCTGCCTTGTATCTTAGTGGACATTCCATTAGAATCCTTCAATTAGTTTCTGTTGAAAGATCAGTAGGCTAAAGAGCCAGTGACCAAGTAGGTTTACCCTGTACATTCTTTATTGTCCCACAGATTGTATGCATTTAAATTAATACTATATGGCTATTTACCTGAACAATTTTTGTGTTACTTAGAGATGCCATTTCACCTGAGAAGTTATGTTCATTCTTACTTGAAAATTTCCTGCAAGTGCGGGAATTGGGCAATTCCACAGTAATGAAAAACACATTTTTCATAGAAATTTAATAGTAAAGAATTGGAGGCATTTATTGCTAATTTCAATAAGAAGCTGAGATCTTAAACCTAAATGTTTTATTCCTAATTGCATAGTAAACTAGGCCCCCATAATCCAAGCTATATTAACCACCACCTTTTCCAATGCTTAAGAATAGCAATAGACGGTTGACTGCACTCGGAGGGAAGGAGAAGGGGGGAAGGAAAGCAATAAAATGAGAGATTATAGAAAGCTAGGAATGAGCCTGAGCCACTCAGTTGGGATCCCTACATATGGAGGATGTTAATATCTGAATTTTTTGGTTCATCCTACTGTAGGTTCAAGGAGCGTTTATGAAGTTCAGGTATGGATCTGAATTTCCTACAGAATTGTGGGAGTTTGGTTTCAGGATCTTATCTTTATATATAACTTTTAAAAAGAGATTGCAATTTCTTGTTGTGATGGATGTTGGGGTGCCAGGACTGTGAGTCACCTTGTTAGCCTCTGCCTCTAGTATGAGGAAGTCTTGCTTGTGGTAACTGGGTGTCAGCTCCCTAACACCACCAGCCTTTCAGCCACTCAAGCACTCTCCTCTGGGCTGTGGCAGCCCTGTCTTTGTCTTGCAGGTTAACACAAGGTACACCCTGGTCCCCAAGACCCCTCTGATATCCAGCCTCTGACATTGACTACTCACAGAAATCCCAGATCATCTCCTCAAAGGGGTAGTGTGCCCCAGTTTACCAGTTTTTACCTTAAACCTATATAAGACACAGGACTTGTAATGAAATAAAAGAAGGTTTATTTAAGAAAGAATCGAGATTCCACTAGAAACAAGAGTACGTGATGGAAACAAATGATTACAATACAAAACAAAATCCTAAAATGTGAACTAGGACCTACTCTTATCAATAGTTGCCTTTCCTATCTAATTAAGTAGGTTTTCCCCACAGAGTTCAGTCCATTGCAGAGCAGGCTGGCTTCACAAGAACCAGGATCCAATTATGCATGAAAAGCACCTGCTTCACAAGATGTCTCCTCAGTGAATGGCTGCAGAGTGTGTCTCTCCACTCTGTGTTATACTGAAAGTCTTTTGGCACATAGACAGGGTGACCCCTTGGCTGTTGTAATGGTTCTTGTTTACCTCCAAGTGGTGCGATTGTTTGCAGTTGCCTTTGATGGAGACAATGGTAGATAATTGAGCAGTATATTATCTAACTGGCTAATCAGGGAGTAGTGGCAAATCTGTCCTGCATCTACAGGTTGTCAAGGAGTAATAGTACTCCCTGGTGACTCCTTTGAACGTTAAGACCATAAGGGAATAGACTTTGATAGAATTGGCATCAAGTATCAGAGGGGTAGCCGTGTTAGTCTGGTTCTGTAGAAGCAGCAAAGAATCCTGTGGCACCTTATAGACTGCCACTGCTTGCATCCGAAGAAGTGGGTATTCACCCACGAAAGCTCATGCTGCAAAACTTCTGTTAGTCTATAAGGTGCCACAGGATTCTTTGCTGCTTCTATAGAATTGGCATGATTCCTTAAATATCACCAATACACACATCTCACCATGATAAGTCTCAAGCTTTTAACAGAGACCTTACATGTTACCCTGGATGCACAAATACTCTGCAAGCAATATATCTGATGTAGTGAGTTTGTCAGGTCTGAGATGAGAGTTGCTTGCAAAGAACAAGTGACTCTTTGCTAAGGGGCCTACGTGTCTCACTAGTTGTCGGAGAAACTGCAGCCTGTATCTGTTAGCTTTTGGCCTGAGGCTGCTGTCATTTTCACTGGTAGCAAAGAATCCTGTGGCACCTTATAGACTAACAGACGTTTTGCAGCATGAGCTTTCGTGGGTGAATACCCACTTCTTCGGATGCAAGCAGTGGAAAGGAGTGATACTCTGAAGTCAGTGGAGTTACACCAGTTTGCAACCAGATTAAGAAGAATCAAAGCCTATACAAGGAAAATAAACTGACCTCCAGATATATTTAAAAAGAAATGAAGCATTAAGTTGCAATAGTTCTGGCTTTCAGAATATCTCTTTTATTCATTAAAGTGCATATTATTGTTCCCCAAACTGTAACAACATTATGAAGTGCTCAGGTGGAGGCAGGGCTGGCCTTACCATGAGGC